>NC_047085.1:478731278-479031278 GCF_902459505.1 Geotrypetes seraphini | reverse complement strand
TCCTGATTGTCTAAACTTATTTTTTAGATAAAGGGGGAAGGGTTGTATCCCACTGGTACTGCACATCTGCAGTTGTGCTATACCTACTAGGCAGTGTTGTGAAGAAAATATGTTTCTTGTGACAATTACAATTAGATCAAAGCACCTGCAGGCTAAAAGAAATTGACATTTTATTGCGTCTGTTTATGCACAGCTGTCATCCCCCAAGGTGCTCCAAGTAACAGTTGTGAAAGCCTCCATTACACTGGAAAGCTTTTGTATTTATTGATCTGAAATTTTTATTTCAGAGCCCCTGTGGGTAAGCTGGGGATGTATACTGAGCAGTTTTTATTCTTGTGGGTTTTATTTGTCTTTTCATTGCTGCTACTGTACAGTCACCAAATGGAGTTAGACCACCAGCTGTTATACTGTTCTTTGCCACTGTGCCTATGCTATACAATTCATTCCTTGTAAGTTGTAAACTCAGGCAGTACCCAGAACAGGCAGACCAGATGGCCATACCCCTCAAGTGTGTCATTTATCATCTAAATTTTCTCCATTCTGCTTTCTCTTCTGTCCTCCTCCCTGCCCTTTATCTGGGTCAGAAATGTTAAATTATAAATCTGCAACTGTGGGACATGTCACAGAAAATAAAATTCTCAGTCACTATTTTTTGTGTGTGTCCTCACACTTGATAGGGAGCACTTGGAAAATAATCTTGCTGGAGTTTGTAGTCCTAAATGTAAACTACATTTCCTTCAGCCTGTTTGTATCTATTTGGACTGGTGCATGCTAGTGACACAGAGTATTCGACTCTGGTTAATTTTATCTCCCGTGTCCTTGGGACCACATTGGAAAGAGGCTGTTCTAGTTAGACCATAGCAAATGAGACATTTGCATTTTATACTTGCTTTAAAGCTATATTCCCTTCTGGTGCTTCCAAGCATTAAAGGTCTGCTTACCTTTAATTTTGGCCCCACAGTCCTACTTGATTTTGCACCTTTTTGTGCTGTTTGGAAACTCCTGTCATATACTAAATGACTGGTACTTGCTGTGCACTGCAACAAGTAAGCTGGAATTGCAAACAGTCTTCAAATCAATTACCGTACATTCTATAATCAACTTGTTAAGTTTTAACATAGTAAAAGTATTTAGGGCTCCTTTTACTAAGGTGCGCTAGTGTTTTTAGCGTACGCCCAAAATTACCGCACGCTAAACCACGTGGTGCGCTTCTAGAATAATACCAGCTCAATGCTGGCGTTAAGGTCTGGCGCACGTGGCAATTTAGTGAGCGCTATTCCACACTTTAAGGCCCTAACGCACCTTAGTAAAAGGAGCCCTTAGTTTCAGACTGAGGGACCTAATCATAATAATTTACTGCCCTCAGTAAACCCAGTTCACACAATAAAAAATTGTGGAAATTCTAAATGTTAAGATTAGGCATAGAAGTAAATAACACAGGTATTTGAAAACAGAGCTTTTTTTCCCTTACACATCTAGTGAATTTTCTAACAAATCCCAAATGCTTTTTTAGAAGTTGATATTCCACCAAATTTTGGTTCTTTGATGGGGGGGGAGCGTGTTTTGTTTTGTTACTGTTTTTAACACAACTAGTTTGTGTGGAGTATCCTTAAAGACAGCCTGGTGCATTAGTCTGGGAAAAGGTTTTAGTGGCAGTACTGTGTTTTCAGCAAATCATGGTGAAGGATTGCAAGCAGTATCAGGATTTGATTTCACATGTTTTGAGATTGTTTTAAAGCAGTAGTTGCTTTTGTTTTGTTTAGATATTATTCCAGAAGAGCAAATAGCAATGATAACAGCAAAACAATAATGGTAATGTCTAGTTTATTTTAACTTACATGCTGCACAGATTGAAAAGTACAATGTGGTGGTATTTGTATAAAATAGTGAACTTTTTCTACAAGTAGAGCAATTATACAATGCATTGCCAAAATATAACCAGTTCACCAACAGTATTATCTGAACCAGTGGATTTAAAGGCAAAGTATTTTTCAAAATACAGTACATTTAGAACATGGGTGTCCAACCTTTTGGCTTCCCTGGGCTGCATTAGCCAAAAAAAAAATGTTTCTGGGGCCACACAAACACGCAAACGCTGCAGCAAGACAGAGGAGGGAGCCGGCAAGATGGTAAACACCTGGGGGCAGCAGAGGAAAACACTGCATCGCCCTCAACCAGAGCCGCACAAAATACTTCACGGGGCCGCATGCGGCCCTCGGGCCACAGGTTGGACGCCCCTGATTTAAAACTAAAGTACTACTGATGGTGTACTAAAGTTTCACACCTACATTTGACTATAAAGTCGGATATTTATTTTTCTAGGCATTACCATTTTTTTGATGAGTTGCATACACAAATCTTGCATATGAAAAAGCAGTGATCTTATGAAACCAGTTGCCTTAAACATCTGTGAAATGAATGTCTATTTTAAAGTGTGTTTGCATTGTTCTTTAAATTCATATGTAATGGATAGTTGGGCTCTAACAAATGTTGGATGATTCTAAGGCGTGAAGAAATCAACATTTTATGAGTCTGTGGCATGCTTTTTTATGTACTGTTTATGGCATTGGTGAATAAACTTTGCCATTCAGTGCACTGTATCAGCTGTGAGCTGAGCTTTCAGCTTTTTATATTATGGTTTAAGTATTATCTCCACTTCATTGTGCAGTTGTAAGACTGTATTTTGTAAAAGAGACCTCGAGAATTCTAAAAGCCTCAGATATAAGTAAAAGTACTTTTCTGAGGATAAACAGGACTGTAAATCTTCATACATGATGTCACCAGCTGAGCTTGGCACGGGAAAAGGTACCCCACCAATAATTTTTTTTTTAATTTTTTTTTTTTAAGATTCATTTGGACCATCTCAGCATTCATGCATGCCTGTTCCAACCTGCTACTGTTGTGCAGGACTTCATCAGTCAAATCACTTCTGCAAAGCTGATCAGACCTGCTCTACTTTAGTTTGCCTTGGCACTTAAGTTTCTGTTTCCGCTTAAAAGTCTAAGCCCTGTCGCATTGTTTTATGCATTCTTCCAATTGGTCTTTAAGGATTTTATTATCAACTTGTAAGTTTTATTTCATTTTTTTATGTTAGCGCACTATAGGTCAGTTTTCAGCCTTGAGTGCCCAGCTGAGATAGTTTTGATGCCATGGAGTAATTTGAGCTTACTACAGATATTTTTGTGGATATGTCCCCCCCCCCAAAAAAAAAAGACTTCTGGTTGATTCAGGGGTTGTTTACGTTGCAATAGGACCATATCCATTACAGACACTGTTCATGATGCCTACAATGCTTGGAACCCAACCATGATCTTTGTCATTGTATTTGTTCACAGATGTGAAAGAGAGATGGAAAAGTTTTTTTAGTGATAGACTGGTCCATTGACATTGGAAAATTGGTCTCCATAGGTATAGGAGCTGCATCAGATGCTGGGAATGGATTGACATCAAGGGTATCTTGGTCACATCGGTAAAGCCCACCAGGAGCAGTCATCATCTGATTCTTGGCCTAAGAAGAGGAAGTATTCAACCTTGTCTTCATTGGCACCAAGGTCACTAGTGTCTTCAAAGTGCCCTCAATATGAGAACTGATTCTCCATGCCATCAGAAAGGAGTCTGAAGAAGAGACAGGGAGCGTCTCCAAGAAAGGTCCACCGGTTTCCCTTCAGACTCCTTCCACATCACAAGAGATGCCTGTACCCACTAAAGATGCTCTCTTTCATTGATTTTATATGGGAGATGTCTGAAGCCATCTCGTTTCAGCTAAGAGACAGGAGCAGAAACATGTATAAGTCAAGTCTGGGGCCCACATTGCTTTCTCTGTCTCCCTCTCCTCCACTTTTGGGTCTAACATTGTTCCCTGCCTTTTCCGTAGCCCACAGCTTCACAGATTTCAACAACTGTCAGAACAAACTTAAAGCCAGAAGGAAATGGCTAAATCATCAGATTTCAGTATGTGAAGGGAAAAAAAAAATAAATCACTGATAGTCTTCAGGTCAGTTTTATTCTGTTCTAATGTTTGTGTATTGAGAGTTTCTACACCACTACTAAATGACTAGGGAGTCAGTTCAGAACAGTTTACTTGGGCTTCTACAAAGGTGTTGCACTATATGAGCTTCTGTAGAGATGTCACCATACAGAGTTTCAGAGCTTCTGCTACAGTACATGGCCTCTATACTGAAATACACAGATCTCTGTGGTGATGTTACAATACAGAGTTATTAATATCGGCATGTATATGCCATAATCAGCATATTGATCATCCAACTTATATGCACATGTTTACACCAAATCAGTCGTCCTACGTATATACATGTATAAACTAGGTTTACTATTGCAGCTTAATACACTATATTTCTACACCTTCTGAGGAGGTTGGCCATTTCAGCTACCTATAATTTATTTACACGCATCCCTGAAAGTTCTAGTTTCTTCTCCATGTCAACTTCATAATTTCAATTGAAGTAGTTTGAGAAAAGGACAGTCTTTATCCCTTTCTTGAATTTTCCATTGTCATTTTCTAGCTTTAATTCCTTCAGTAGGGCATTGTGGTTTCTTATATTCTGCTCTTAACTCTAGGCTGCAGAAAGGATTACAATAAGAAAACCTCCACATAAGGAGGGATTGTACAATTCACAAGAGATTAAAATGAAAACAAAGTCAGCAACATTAGTCTCTAAATTGAGCATATAAAGAAACTTGACACATATCAATTGGAATAATAATAATAATAATAATAACTTTATTCTTGTATACCGCAATACCACAAGCAGTTCAGAGCGGTTTACAGGGTAAGAGACTGTACATTTACAGCGAAGTTACATCGAAGTTACAGCATATTGGAAACAGTTCAGAGCGATTTATACAATGCAGGTGTAGAGAATTAATTAACAATTATATGGTATAGACCGGTGGCAAATGCAAAGTGAACCAATCACTGTTGCTTGGGGGGTGCCAACCGGGGTGAAGGAGAGGGAAGGGTAGGGAGGAAGATGAAGTGGGGTGTTATTTTGGGTAGGGAGGGTGGGGGTTAGAGGAATTTGTCAAAGAGGTATGTTTTGAGAGATTTCCTGAAGGATTGATAAGTTGGGGCAAGAGAGATGAGAGTGGACAGGCAGGCATTCCATTTGCCAGCTTGGAAAGAGAGGGTTTTGTCGAAGAACCTTTTGTGGATGCATCCTTTTGGGGAGGGGTAGGCAAACAGGTGTACATTGCGTGTACGGTTAGAGCCTGGGAAGGTGAAGTGGTGTGACAGGTATATTGGGGCTGAGCTAGTTAGGGTTTTGAAGCAGAGGCAGGCGAATTTGAAGATGATCCTTGCTTTGAATGGTAGCCAGTTAAGTTTTCTGTAAAAAGGGCTGATATGGTCTGACTTTTTGAGCCCGTAGATGAGGCGGACGGCGGTGTTCTGGATAAGTCGTAGTCGTTTTATGGTTTTCTTGTATGAGCCCAGATATATGATGTTGCAGTAGTCCAGGGAGTTTAGGATTAGGGATTGGACCAGCAACCTGAAGGTGGGGAAATCGAAGTAATGTTTGATGGAGCGGAGTTTCCAGAGGGTGGAAAAGCATTTTTTGACTTGGGTGTTAGTGTGATCTTCTAAAGTGACCATGTATCCTTTCAAATGTTCTTATTAATGAAAACAATATACAACACCAGTCTCAGAGTCGCAAACCAAGGAGAAAAGGAGGGCCTATACGGGTATCAGACAGCCCGCCAAACAAACTATGTTTGCGGGGAAATTCCTCATTTACCCAACGGTGCCTCCACCTCCTATTTAATGCGATTTTTATCAAAAAAATTTTTAAAACTTACTTTATATTATTATTTTTATCAGTTATGCATCTCTGCAATGTCCATTATGAAAAAACTTTACTTAGCTTTTAGCGTAGCATAGTAATCTATCCCCAAAACGCCAACGCGTTTCGATAATCTTTATCAAGGCGGACAGGGGAGATTTAGTTAAATGAACGTCACATACCAACCACCGGCATAAAAAGCAATAGGAGGTGGAGGCACCGTTGGGTAAATGAGGAATTTCCCCGCAAACATAGTTTGTTTGGCGGGCTGTCTGATACCCGTATAGGCCCTCCTTTTCTCCTTGGTTTGCGACTCTGAGACTGGTGTTGTATATTATCTTCTAAAGTGAGACATCGATCTAAGATGACTCCGAGGATTTTTATAGTAGAGTTGATTGGATATGTTAAACCATTAAGTTGCAGGGTGGTGGACGTTAGTTTGTGGTTGGGGCTAGCAAGGAAGAACTTGGTTTTTTCTGGGTTTAATTTTAGTTTGAAGCGTGTGGTCCAGTTTTCAACCATAGTGAGGACAGTTGAGATGTATTGTTCGGTCTCGTGTGACAGTGAGGTGATGGGTAAGATGATTGTAATGTCATCTGCGTAAATATAGGATTTCAGGTTGCAGTTCGATAACATGTGTCCCAGTGATGCCATGTAGATGTTGAATAGTGATGGGGATAGTGGGGAGCCTTGGGGGACTCCGCAAGGGTTGCTCCATGAATGGGAGAAGGTTCCATCATTGTGTACTTGGTAGGTTCGATTTTTTAGGAAGCCTGTGAGCCAGGTTAGTACTTGTCCGGAGATGCCTATGGAGTCGAGGCAACTAATCAGAATGTCATGGTCTACTAGGTCGAAGGCACTGCTAAGGTCGAACTGGAGTAGCAGTGCGCTGTTTCCCAGTGAGAATAGTTGGAGGAGGTGATTGGTTAGTGAGGCTAGAACGGTTTCCGTACTGTAATTGGAGCGGAATCCAGACTGGGAGTCGTGAAGGATGTTGAATTTCTCTAGGTATGACGTGAGATTGCAGTTGACAAGGCCTTCCATAATTTTTAGGAAGAGAGGGATATTGGCTATGGGTCTGTAATTGGAGGTTACGGAGGGAGATTCCTTGGGGTTTTTGATTATTGGAGATACGAGGATGTGTCCAAGATCCCGTGGGAAGTGGCCAGTTGACATGCAGAGGGTGATCCAGTTGAAGAGTTCTGCTTTGAAGGGGAGGGGGGCAGTTTTCATGATGGATGGAGGACAGTTATCTAGTAGGCAGTTGGATTTGGAGTATTTTGAGTAAAGCTTGAGAAATAGGTTCCAGTCTGGGTTATTGAAGTGAGACCAGGTCATGTCTGCTGGTGAGCCATCATTTTCTGGAGAGGCTGGAAGGATATGTGGGTAAGTGCTAGTTGTTTTTGTGAGCGTTGTTTTCAAGTTGAGAATTTTGTTGGCGAAGTAGTCAGCTAGGTTTGTTGGGGAGGGTGGTAGATCAGTGGGGGGGCTTTTATGTGGGGCGGTGTCGAATAGGGAGTTGACTATTCTGAATAGTTTATTAGTATTTAGAGATGGAGTGTTGATAAGTTGGGAGTAGTGCTTGTGGCGCTTTTCTCTAATCATTTTTTTGTATTCTGTAACTTTAATTCGCCATGAGTGTCTGTCCGTGTTTGTGCCTGTTTTGCACCAGGTTCTTTCCAGTTTGCGTACTTCACGTTTGAGGGTAAGTAGGTCTGCATCGAACCATTTGGCAGAGGAGCGGTGTTTTTTCTTGTAAAGTTTCAGAGGAGCAATGTCATTTAGGGTCTTATTGCTGAAATTGTTCCAGTCTGAGATGAAGTTAGGGTCAGGGTCTGGGATGGATGTTGGGTTGTAGTGGGACCAGAATTCTTCTGGGTTAAGTTGGCCTCTAGACCATTTTGTTGTTTCTTTTTGGATGGTTCTTGGTTGTTTTTTGGTTTGTTTTTTAAGCCAGTGTAATTTGAAATTGCAACGGAGGTGGTCAGACCAGGGGGTGGCGGACCAGTTTTCTTCTTTAAGGCTGATGCTGGGGGTTGAAGGGGTATTGGGGAGGAAAGAGATCAGATCTAGGTGATGGCCTTTGTCATGGGTTTTTGTGGGGGGTGGTTTAGAGAAGCCTAGGGATGTTAGGTAGGAGAGGAGATCGGCCACATTGGAATTCTCTTCCTGTTCAAGATGTAGATTGACGTCGCCTGCGAGGAGATTGTGAGTGCCCTCGACGGAATTTGTGAGGAGGTATTCGTAGAAATCTTCTTTGGCTTGGTTCCATTTGCTGGGGGGGGAATAAAATAGGGTGACAGTTAGGTTGTCTTTGCAGTCAGCTTTGGAGATTTTGCAGGAGAGGATTTCCAGAGCGTTGGTCAGTTTAGAATCGAGGATTTGGAACTGGAAGTGGTCGCGGAGGATTATTGCTAGGCCTCCTCCTCTTCTAAAATTTCTTGATAATGGAATGATTTTGTAGTTTGGAGGGAGTAGATCTTTGATGATGGTGTCCTGGTCGGAAATTAGTCATTGTTCCAAACTTTCACCCATTGAAAAGTAAATTATTTTTCCCAAACTGATTTATACCAAATATTCTTCATAGTAGGAAGGTCTAGATCTAACCTACAAAGATCCTGAGGAGAGTGTCTTTTAACAGAAAATATGTTCTGTGAAATTTTTTCCAGATTCAAGCCACATAAATTCTCTCGCTCTCACTCTAAATTTTGGCAAGGTCATTAAAGCAAAATGTTCTTTAAAATATTTTGACAAATCAATTACCCTTCCTATCAGAATTTCATTTGCAAACTCTTTCCACACCAACTGTCTCAGCTAAAATTCCTCTTTGGGAATATTCTGCTTGAGCCATCAGCCAGTCAAATGGTTTTTGCTGTTTCCAGGTCAACCTATAATTGTCAGTGCACACTTCCCTGCAGGCACTTCCCTCCTCTCAGTGTACTTGCTCAATACAAACTTTCTACCAGCCAGAACATTTGCAGATGATTAAAAATAAATGATAGTGATTGTTTTATATCACTCCTCACTATCACTTGCATACCTCCTGTAAACATCTTCTCTTTAATTTGCAGTGCAGCCAAAACTGTATAAACTCACCCTGAATTAAGAGTTCTTCCCACACCAGGGACATGTGGAGGGGCATAATCGAAAGGGATGTCTAAGTCCATCTTGCAAGTCGTCCAAAGTTAAAAAGAGCTTATGATACATTTTCGAAAGACATGTCCAACTTTTTTTTCATTTCAAAAATCGTCTAATTATACGTCCTGCCGATCTGATTGTCCAAGCCACTAAATTATCCATCTTTATACCACATTTTCATCCAACTTTCCGTCCAAGTTCAGAACACCTAGAACAAGCCCTGTTGGATGTAGGAGGGGTCTGCAAATTGATGGACTGCACACCCAGCCATGCCATCTAAACAGTGGGATACCTTACAGGGCACTGTTGTGAACTTCACAAAAAAGGGTACCATGGCTTCTCCTCCCTACAGCTCCCTTATAGGTTACGGTGAGCCCCCCAACCACCTCCAGAATCCCCTAGACCCACTTATCTACCACCCCAATAGCCCTTATGGCTATAGGAGCCACTTATATGCCAGTACAAAAGAGTTTTGGGGGTGTATAGGAGATTGCACATGTTTCAATATCAATGCAGTGATTACAGGGGCTTATGGGCATGGGTCCTCCTCTCCATGGGTCTCTAACCCACCCCCAAGACGGTTTAAGATGCCTCTGTGCAGCACGACTAGGCTTTCCTATGCCAGGCGGCCAGGTGATGATGGTCTGGAGGCTAAATTTTAAAGTTGTGATTAAAATTTTTATGGGGGTGGGGGGGGTCGGTGATCACTGGGGTAGTGTGTGGGGAGGTCTGTTTTATGTGTTTGCAGTGCTTATCTGGTGACTTTAGGTGGGTTTTTGTGACTTAGACCATGTTTTACATGGTCTAAGTCACAACGTCCAAGTTCCGTCGATCGTGGGCTGTATAACCGGCCAACGTCCCGCCCTTAACACGCCTCCCAAAACACCCCATTTAGCTTTGGTCGTTCAGTGGCACTATGAAGGCCTAGGTCGATTAGAAATATGTCCAAAACCTGTTTTTATTATCGGCACTTGGACGTTTTTAAGAAATGTTCATCCAAGTGCCGACTTAGGCCAGTTTTTGGACATTTTTCTCTGTCGATTATGAGCCCCATGCTGTATAACACTGGCTCTGTTTTCTAAACTTCAGCACAGCTAGTGTGTCTGCTGTGGTTCCTGAAGCTAACAATAGCCAGAGTGTTATGGCATTGATGACTCTGGTTTATTGATGGGATTTTGAAATCAAAATTTCTCAACATATACACAGGATTAGTGACCTCCAGGCCCTAGTGACTGACCTACGTTATGCTAAGTTGTTTTGTTTTGGGTTTTTTAATAGTAGAGTGGTTCTACACACTTATTCGAGTTCCTTCCTCAGATTGTGTATGAGTTCCAATAAAAATCTTCAAGGACTACAGCGGATCCAGAATACTGCGGCTAGGTTGATCTTGGCAAAAAGCAAATTTGGCCATGTTTCTCCGCTTCTGTCAAAACTTCACTGGCTTCCGGTGATTTCTAGGATTCACTTTAAATGTACCTGCCTAATATTCAAGATCATACATGGCATTCTTCCTCCCCTAATTCCACTATCCTGGAATTCTTCGAGACCTGACACTACCAGATCCGCCCACAAACTCAAACTATCTTTCCCCTCATTAAAAGGCATCATGTATGCAGGTAAATTAGGGAAATCCCTTTTCTTCAAATTCACTGAGATTTGGAATAACCTCCCTGCCCTGCTGCTGATCCTAGGCTCAATCCAATTATTGCGAAAGCATCTGAAAACCTGGCTTTTCTTCAAAACGTAAAGCTATCTATTTAAAATGTAAAGCTAGCTATCCTCTTCATAACCTCTAATTTCTTATGTCCTTCCCTCATTTATTGAATTTACCTGTAAACCGTGCCGAGCTCTATCTTTATGAAGATGATGCGGTATACAAACTTAAAGTTTAGTTTAGTTTAGTTCCGCCTCATCCAGTCATAAGAACATAAGAAGTGCCTCTGCTGGGTCAGACCAGAGGTCTATCGTGCCCAGCAGTCCACTTGCGCGGCGGCCCAACAGGTCCAGGACCTGTGTAGTAGTCCTCTATCTATACCCCTCTATCCCCTTTTCCTTCAGGAAATTGTCCAATCCCTTCTTGAACTGTAATATCGTACTCTGTCCTATCACGCCCTCTGGAAGCGCATTCCCCGTTGGGTGAAGAAAAACTTCCTAGCATTGGTTTTGAATCTGTCCCCTTTCAATTTTTCCAAATGCCCTCTTGTTCTTGTAGTTTTTGAAAATTTGAAGAATCTGTCCCTCTACTTTCTCTATGCCCTTCATGATCTTGTAAGTCTCTATCATATCCCCTCTAAGTCTCCTCCAGTGAAAATCCCAGTTTCTCCTGTCTCTCAGTGTATGAAAGGTTTTCCATACCCTTTATCAAACGTGTCGCTCTCCTCTGAACCCTCTCGAGTATCGCCATATCCTTCTTAAAGTATGGCGACCAATATTGGACGCAGTACCCCTGATAGCTTTTTTTCCCCCTTAACTGGATGCCTATAAAGGTGAAAGCATACTGCACACTTTGCACTGCATCGGTCTTCCTTGAGGCACAGTGCCAGGAACTCCAGGGCATTGGAAGCACCCAGGAAGCATCAGTGCTGAGAAAACTGCTCCCTTTCCATTGTAGTGCTAATGGATTAGTCTCCAGAAAACCAGGACCCCAATTCCAATTCATCACTGACTTCACAGGCTGTTCTCTTACCAGCACCAACTCTTCCTTTACTAATACCTGCCCTCAAGGAATGGTGCTGTAGCTCATCCTCGGGCAACACCTCGCTGAAGCATCAAGGACACTTGTGCCGATTTTAGACCCACCCCAGCTCATCCTGGAGACCCATGTACTGTCTGTCAGGATGTTTTCAATGACAGTTGGTGGAGATGACACCATCCAGTTTAGTCATTCTCTCCAGTCTATTAGGGGAGTAATTCAGCCCTGAGAAGCTCTGCATCTCAGCACCCTTGCTCTGGGCTTGGGCATTCCAGCAGATTGAGGCAGGCACAAACTTAGACTTCTCACAGTGAATACTTTCTGGATGTCTGAGGAGGAACCTTAGGATTTCTTGGAAGAGAGGTTCCTTGGCCTTCCCTCAAAACCTTCCCTGACACAGGAGAGGAGAAAGTCCCCAAAGAAGGACCTCCGCTTTATGGGGGGTTTTTTTGTGTTTTTTTTTGGGGGGGGAGGTTTGGTTTGTTTGTTTTTTAGGGATATGGTGGAGGCCATTCCATTTAATTTGGAAAATGAGCCCAGACAGAGTTGCCATCTTCGATTTTATGATTTGAGTTCAGAAAATACTTGTATTTAAGAAGGCACAGTTGCTACACCACTTTATGGTGGTCAAATCCACCTGAAACCAGATTTTTAAAGATCCATGCCTCGACTCCCCAGGGGAGAATTTTTTCAGGCCTCGATGCTCATTTTTCAATCCCAGATTTGCCAGTTTTCCATGAGCCTTTGCTTGGTGTGTCCAGTGTATAGAAACTAGAGTAGGCTGCCCACCTTTGCCAGACAGCCAGCAAGCAGAAAGAGTGTAAGAAACATTTGTCTACAGGCACTTTTGGTTCCTTTGATGTGACATCTAGACCTTCTATACTGGATATCAGAATGTATAGACTTTCGTGGCTGTGTGTCTCAGATCTGGAATCAGCAGTTCAGGAAAAGTTGGCAGATATCTCTTGCAGAAGTGATAACCTTCTTGGGGGACAAGGTGAAAGAGGCGGCAAACCTTATCAAAAAGAGAACTGATACCATCAAGTCTTTGTCTCGGCCTGTTCCTTTTGCAGCCTCCACATATTGGAGATTTTTTTGGGAGGTGCTCCTACATCTCAAAGGCATAAGTACACTCCCTTCTTCCCACCTTCAGCAGCAGCACACTCAGTAAGCCCAGCTAGTTCCCCAATCAAAGCAG
Organism: Geotrypetes seraphini; assembly: GCF_902459505.1. Classification (NCBI taxonomy): domain Eukaryota; kingdom Metazoa; phylum Chordata; class Amphibia; order Gymnophiona; family Dermophiidae; genus Geotrypetes; species Geotrypetes seraphini. The sequence continues at coordinate 479,018,452 of NC_047085.1, read as the reverse complement.
GGGGTGAGCTTTTAACTGGCTCCAGGAGGGCATAGCCACAATGTAAGTTTCCATCCTGGACAACCTTCCTGTAGGGGAGAGACTGAGTTTTTTTTCCAAGAAAGGTGGCCTCATATCGGTTGGTTCTACAAACAGTCTGAGTAGATTACACCCTCAACTGGCATTAACTTTCTCCAAATTACCCTCTGAGAGCATCAAACATCAGCTAACAGTACTGAGAAGTGTTCACAGAGGAACTCCCCTTCCTTCTGAAGGCTCACATGGTTGAGTCCAATCCACCAGAGGATAAGGTAGAGGATTCTATTCCAAATACTTCCTTGTGCCCAAACAGATGAGGGAATTTCATTTGATCCTAGCCTAAGGGGCCTGAACAAACATTTCATCAAAGATGCATTTAGGATTATTTCCCTAGGCACCCTTCTTCTTGTGATTCAGAAAAATGATTAGCTAACTTCCCTAGACTTAAAGGATGCTTATACCTACATTCAGATACGTCCAAGCCACAGAATGTATCTCAGATTTTGAGTGGGGAAATATCTCTATCAATATCACATCCTGTCCCAGTGTTTTCATAAAGTGCCTTGCCATAGTCACTACACAGACTGAGAGACTGCGTGTTTCCATACATGGATGATTGGCTAGTTAAGAGCACATTAAAGGAAGGTGCTCAGGAGTCAATGCAGATAACTATTCAGGTATAGGAGCTACTAGGGTTCATTATCAACAACCTCAAGTAACATTTGCTTCCAATATACCAATTGAAATACATGGGCACCCTGCTTGATATGGTGCAAGCTTGACTATCTGCTCCCAGCACGGGCAGGTGCTCTCTTGGCCATATCTTCTCCAGTTCTGAATAGCCAGCAGGTCATAGCTCAGCAAATGTTGAGGTTGATGGGCCAAGTGGCTTTCACAGTACATGTCACTCCCATGACTTGCCTCCATATGTGAAACACCCAATGTACTCTTACTTCTCATTGGTGTCATGTCACAGGGAACCATGCAGATGTTATCGTGGTTGCCCCTGAGTTTGCCAAGCTGTTCCTCTGGCAGATGGTTCGAACCAATTTAGACCCGGGAACTCCCATTCCAAATTCCTCCATTCCATACAGCTCTGACTATAGATGCATCCACTCTGGGAAGGGGTCCTATGTAGAAAGGCTTCATATCCAGGGGACCTGATCTGCTGAGACAACCAAGCTTCAAATCAACTCCTAGAGCAATGGGCAAATCTGGAACATTTGAAAGACTTTCAGATATCAACTGTTGAACCACATTATTCTAATTCATGCAGACAACCAGGTTGCCATATACTATGTCAACAAGCGGAGGGAGGTTACAGGATACTACTCCTTGTGTCAGGAAGCAGTTGGGATATAGCAGTGGGCCACCTATCATGGCATGGTGTTCTGCATCAAATAACTAGTGGAAAAAGATGACTGATCTCTCATGGACATTGCCCATAAGATCTGAGAGTGGGGCACTCCCTTGGTGGATCTCTTTGATATTCATCTCAACAACAGACTCCCTTAGTGCATTTGATGCCTTTTTCCTGGGCTGAGGGGATTGTCTTCTGAATGCATATTCTCTTATCTCTCTAATAATGAAGACCTTGCTGAAACTCAAGTAAGACTGGGGACCCATAATTCTTAATGTGCTCTATGGGCTGAGTAGTCTTTCAAAAAACTGTAGAAACAAGACTGCTTTTTGTCCTTCATCACACAACAAAGGGTCTCTTCTGCACCCCAGCCTCCAGCCCCTGGCCCTCATGGCCTGGGTATAGAGAGCATGGTTGCCTAAGGGCGTCTCTAGGATCCTGCTGGCGTGGATCATTTTTTGCAAGTACTGGTTGCGAGAGCAATATAAAAAAATAGTACATTGTAGCCAGAGTCCAGAATTTCTACAGTAATTGGATTTTTTTTTATAATGATTATTTCAGTGTTGCTAGTAAACATGTATTTTGGCATTGTTTTCTAGTAAATAACTTCTAGGAAGGATTTCACCAAGAGATGTTATACTTTTAAATGGAGGAACTTTGCCATCTGGTATGAGGCCAAGGCCCTAGATCTTTTTTTTCTTGTCCTCCACTAAGCCTGTTTGTATTCCTCCTACACCTCTCGAGTCTGATTTAAAAACCAGCTCTATAAAGGTTCACCTCGGTGTAATCAGTGCTTATCACCAGGTGGGAGGTAAACATATCTCTGTGCATCCTCTATTCACTTTATGAGAGATTTCCCCCGTTCAAACCACCTCCTTTGTCAGGAGACCTCAAGGTCATCCTCACCCAGCTGTGAAAGCTCCTTTTGACCTGCTTGACTTCTGTCATCTGAAGTACCTGACACGGAAGCTCTTGTTTTTGTTGACAGTCACTTCTTGCAAGGTCAGTGAGCTTCAGGTCCTAGTAGCAGATTCACCCTACACAAGGTTTCATTGTAACAGGGTATTTCTCTGTATGTACCCTAAGCTTCTTCCTAAGGTGGTGTCGGAGCGCCATCTGATCCAGTCAATCTTCCTGCTAGTATTCTTCCCCCAAACCTCATGCCCATCCTGACGAAGGCATGCAGCCCACCTTGGACTGCAAGTGAGCCTTGGCTATCTGGAGCAGACTAAAGCCCATAAATAGTCCACCCAATGTTTTGTTTCTTTTGACCCAAACAAAATGGGGGCAGCCACTGGTAAAGATACTTTATCTAATTGGCTAGCAGACTGCATCTCTCTCAATTATGCCCAGGTTATGCTGTCTCTGGAGGGTCATATCACAGCTCATAATGTCAGAGCCATGGCTGCGTTTGTAACGTATATGAGATCAGCCTCCATTGAGGAAAATTTGAAGAGCTGCAACATGGTCTTCAATCCACACATTCATATCTCATTTCTTCCTTGAACAGCATACCCAACGCAACAGTTGATTTCATCAGTCAGTTCTACAGAATTTGTTTGGAGTCTAAAGTCCCACTCTTCCATCTTAGGCCCATGGTTTTTTCTGTTCAGGCTGCCTTTTCACAGCAGGTCTCTTTTGGTTTGTTAGTGTTATTGGTTCAAGTTGGCCTTGTTTATTTATTTATTTACAAATTTTTTTATTCCGCCTGTCAACTAGGCGGATTACAAATGAACGTACATAAAATCTCCATTAACCCCTTTTTTGGTTGTTTTTGATGAGCTTGGCATCTAGGAATCCTCACAGTCCTGCTTGTCTTCAGAGGAAGCAAAGTTACTTACCTGTAGCAAGTGTTCTCCAAGGACAGCAGGATATGTATTCTCATACACCCTTCCATCTCTCCTAGGAGTTGCATTCTTTATGCTTTTTGATAGGCTGTCAGGATGGCGCTCTTGCATGGTGCAGAAATCCAAATGCTTCTTAAAGGTATAGGAATGCTATGGAGCATCCATCGAGAGACAAACTAGTCCTGCTGTCCTTGGAGAGCACATGCTATAGGTGAGTAACTTTGCTTTCAAAGAAGACCAGCAGGATTTGAATTCTCGCAGCCCTCTCGCCTCCAAAAGGAGTTCTATTCCTCTAGATCAGGGGTGTCCAATGTCGGTCCTCGAGGGCCGCAGTCCAGTCGGGTTTTCAGGATTTCCCCAATGAATATACATGAGGTCTATTTGCATGCACTGCTTTCATTGTATGCTAATAGATCTCATGCATATTCACTGGGGAAATCCTGAAAACCCGACTGGACTGCGGCCCTCGAGGACCGACATTGGACATCCCCTGCTCTAGATAGTAATAGGCTGAGGAGGTCCTGTGCAACAGTATCAGCAAGGACGGGCACGCGTGTACAGTGAAATGACTCAAATGTTCTTGAAAAGTTGCTTAAGTACTAATTCCCGCACCAGGCTTTATCAGTGACATCACCCATGCGCGATGATTCAAGTCCTGCTGTCCTCAGAGAACTCCCACTTCAGGTAAGTAACTTCATTTTATAGCATATTTGTAAACATTTTGCAATGCCATCAGTCTACAAAGGAATAAGGCCTATCCTAAATATTAAATTTGTCCAATAAAATTATTTTTAAAAGGAAGAAAAAGGTGCATTATGTTCTCGTATTGGTCTAAAGTTAGCCACGTACAAAAAAAAATGCTTTCATAATATTTGGGCTGTGTACATTGTTCACTTAAAGGAAAGTCAAGAAGCAACTTTGTATGTGCTTGCAAGCAAAGCTATAGACCCACTGGTTGTAATATAATTACCTCTGTAGAATGCTAATTAAGCTCAGTGTGATAATTTCTGGGGTTGAAATCCCTTTATAGTGGGATAGACGATTCTCAGTAATAATATGAAAATAAAAAAAAATTCTATCTGCTAAAAAATACTAACCCCCTTTTTACAAAGCACAGCGGTAGCTGCTGCCACGCGGCAAACACTCCAGCACTCATTAAATCACCACAGGCATTGGAGCGATTACTGTGGCAGCAGCCACTACCATGGCTCTGTAAAAGGAGTCCTAAATCTTTAATCACCACAAAGTAATTTTTCAAAGCATTTTTATAGCTCAGTGTTTGAATAGCAGAAATGGAATTCTGCAAAAGTTCTCGCACTGAGGGCTCCTTTTACGAAGCCGCGTTAGCGGTTTTGAGCGCACGCTAAACCCGCACTACGCGGCTAGAGCTTAACGCCAGCTCAGTGCTGGTGTTAGCGTCTAGCGGGGGCAGCAGTTTAGCGCGCGCTATTGCGTGCGTTAAACCGCTAGCGTGGCTTCGTAAAAGGAGCCCTACTTGATGGCAGAAATAGGTGCATACCTTCTCTCACTGTAGAGAAGTAGATGTTCCAAGATTGGGGGTGAGATGGAGTTTGGAGTTACACACACACGTTTGAATTTTCACTCCTTTTCAGACGCTTTACTTTTGTCGGCAATTCTCGGCGAACTTAACATGCAGGCATTTTGTTGTTATCTTCAAAAAAATTTTTTGTGGTATATTTTAGACCTTATTTACCATGGACCCCTGACGAAGGTTTGTCTGAAACACGGACCGTGTCGGATCCCTTGATTGGTAAAAGGGTTTTATTATATATTTTTTTTTTTTGCATTTTAATTTTGGTACAATAAATTTGCCTGCATCTTGTACACAGTGTGCAGTTTTGTTTGTTTTTCCTGGTTGGTGTTTTTTTCTGCAGATCAAGTTGGACTTTCTCCTTGTTCTTGTTTCTCTGAATTTTCAAAAGTACACGTGTATTTTCATTCAGAAAAAGCATCTCCTCAAATTAGCAACTATAATTTTGTGGATACGTTTCCTGAAATAATATTCAAAGTTAAAATTTCTTGCGTGCTTATCCTTTTAAATCCTTGCAAAGTCTTTAGACCAAAAAGTACATTCATACTTTCCACCAGTTGCAGGCAGCTATAAAATTATCCCCTCAGTAAGTAAATACCTGTTGAGTGATAACACAAATATAACATGTATTGAGAGGCATTTTAACCTCATTGTCTGTCGATGAGAAGTGGTAAATTAGTTTGTGGTTCATTTTTCTGCAAGCACTGGTTATGAGAGCAATAGAAAGAAATAGTAAATTGCAGCCAGAGTCCAGAATATCTACAGTAACTGGATATTTTGTTTGTTATAATAATTATTTCAGTGTTGCTAGTAAACATGTATTTTGGCATTGTTTTCTAGTACCGTATTTTCACACATATAACGCGCATGCGAGTATAACACACATACGCGTATAGCGCGTGAGTCCAAAGCATGTCTGTAAAAAAAATTTTATATAGCACGCACACGCGTATACTGCGCATGCTGCTATAACCTCCTCCCACTCCCGCTTACTCTTCTGGCCTGCGAACCGGTATCCTCCCCCCCCCCCCGCTCGTTCACCCCCCCTCCCCCACGATCCTACAACCCCCCCCAGCACCGCAAAACATCTCCGAGAATCTCAGAGAGAGCGAGATCAGAAGGCTTTGAGCATGTGTAAATGCTCAAAGCCCAGTCCAGCCCGGCACAGGGAAGAAGGAGGATCTCCCTCGCACCACACAGCCCAGCCCAGCCCAACGAGGGAGGATCTTCTGGCACTGGCACTGGTGCCCAATCGGGTAAGAGATGTTTTGCGGTGCTGGGGGAGTTGTAGGATCGCGTGGGAGGGGGGGGTGACGTGAGCGGGGGGGAGGATGCTGGTTTGCAGGGGGGATGCCGGATCGGAATGAAAAAAAAAAGTTGTAAAACACGCTCACACGTATAACGCGCACGGTTTGTAAAATCGTGTATAACGCGCGCGTTATATGCGTGAAAATACGGTAAATATCTGAGAGAGTACTTGCAAGAGAATCTAAATATAAGGACCCTGGGCCTCATCATTAGGGATGGGCAGCCAGAAATTTTTCATTTTGTGTTATTTTCTACATTGTTTCTGGGAATGTTCATTTTATGTACTTTCATTTTGCCATTCAGTCATTGCGGGAGCAAAGTTGCCGAGTGCACTCTTTGCTGAGAGATGAGCAAACAAAAAAAAAAAAAGAGCCCCCTAATCACAAAAGTATGAACATACAACATACAGAGCAATCGGGAAAGAAGGTCATCAAATGATTATAACAAGACTATCAATAGAAAATTAATTTTAATCACGTTAAATAATAAAATATATATATAAACATGTAAAATGTTAAAACCATACAATCAGTTGGTTGTTGGAGAACAAAATCAGTGCTGACAGACTGTGGTCTCCTTTTACAAGGCCACAGCAGAGGTTTCGACCGCCGGCTGGCGAGGTAATGCTTCGATGCTTATAGGAATTCTGTGAGCATCAGACCACTTATCTTGCTGGCCCACGGTAGAAACCTCTCCTGCAGCTTTTTAAAGCCAGCATATATTATGAGCCACTGTTAGTCCATTACTGAAAATAATACGACGACGGTTACAATCGTACGTTGAGCAAGAACAAACTGAAGTTCAGGCTGGTTTCAGGAAAGGTTGAGGAACTAGAGACATTATTGCTTGTGTTAGATCAGGGATCTCAAAGTCACCTCCTCGAGGGCCGCAATCCAGTCGGGTTTTCAGGATTTCCCCAATGAATATGCATGAGATCTATGTGCATGCACTGCTTTCAATGCATATTCATTGGGGAAATCCTGAAAACCCGACTGGATTGCGGCCCTCGAGGAGGTGACTTTGACATCCCTGTGTTAGATGGATATTGGAGAAGAGTAAAGAATATCTTTGCTTCATTGATTATTGTAAAGCTTTTGACCGTGTGTGGATCACAATAAACTATGGAGAAGGCTAATGCAAATGGGAATACCAAAACGCATAGTTCAGCTGATAAAGAGCCTCTATGAAAATCAGGAATCGGCAGTATGAAATGAATATGTTAACCCCGATTGTTTCCCAGTGTGGTGTAAGGCAAGGATGCATTTTGTCACCTTCTTTGATGTTTATGGTGAAGGTGTTTTCAGAAAAGCAGATTTGGAAGAAAAGAGCATTGGTTTTACGGCTAGTGGTCGAAATATAAATAACCTGTGTGATGCAGATTAGAGAATGACACGGGGACAATTCCCCCCCCCCCCCCGTCCCCGCAGGAACTCAGTTTCCCCATTTTGTCCCTGTAAGCTCTGTCTTAACCGCACAAACCTAGAGCACTTATGATTTTAAAGTGTTTAAAGAGGACAGAGCTTGCAGTAATGAGGCAGGAATGGGGGAAAATTTGTCCCCTTGTCACTCTCTAATGCAGATGACACAACACTCATTGCCAGTAGTAAAGAAGATATGTTGTACCTGCTGAGAAAAGTTAAAGCTGAAAGCCATAACCTGGGATTAGAACTGAATATAAATAAAGATTTTGCACATGGAAAATGACGACGATTTTGAGCTTGAAGGTGATGGAATAGAAATTGTAAAAAGTTTTAATCTTTTTGGCTGTTTGGTAAACAAGGAAGCAACTAGCCAAAGAATAGCAATTGGTTGCTCTGTCGTGAAGGCTCTTGATAAGGTCTTTGAAGACCAGGAAATAGCAGTAAAATGAAGATCAGACTGATCCCTGCACTCATGTTCTCTGATCAATTACGGATGCAAAAGCTGGACATTAAAGAAACCAGATAGAAAGAGGATTGAACTCTGGTGCTGGTGAAGGATTCTGTGTGTGCCATGGACTGGCAGGAGAAGTGACAAGAATTTTGGAAGAGATCAGACTGGATACGTCTTGAAGCTCACACGATGAAGTTATGACTGACTATCTTATTTTGGTCACACTTAGAAGAGAGAGATCACTGGAGAAGGACATCATGTATGGAAAGATCAAAGTAACTTAGTAGAGAATGACATGGGGACAAATTTCTCCCTATTCCCATGAGTTCTTTTCCTGCCCCATTCCTGCAAACCTCATCTGCACAAGCCTCAAACACTTTAAAATCATAAGTAGCAACATTCTAGAGCTCAGATTGTGATGTCATAATGCCTCATTCCACCAATGCCTAAGCTCCGTCCTCATCTGCACAAGCCTCAAACACTTTAAAATCCTAAGTAGCAACATTCTAGAGCTCAGATTGTGATGTCACAATGCCTCATTCCACCAATGCCTAAGCTCTGTCCTCATCTGCACAAGCCTCAAACACTTTAAAATCATAAGTGTTCGAGTCTTGTGAAGTTAAAGCAAAGCTTACATGAATGGGACAGTGACAAAACTCACGGAGACGGGACAGGGAAAATGAGTTCCTGCGGGGACAGGGACAAATTTCTCTATAACTTGGCAAAGAGTATGACCTGCAACTAAGTGGCAGGACACATTAACAACTACTATCTGGATGCCCTCATTAAAAATGCACTTGACAGACTTCTTTTGGATTTTTAACTCATCAAGTCGCTAGGACTTGAGTCGATGGTACCTAATGTTCCGTGATAAGGAGCCAGCAGTAATAGAAAAGACAATGACATGCACTGTTAAATTTGATAAGAGATCTCATCAACTAGGCAGAATCCTGCATAAGCACTGGCCCCTAGTACAGATGCTACCACCGTTTAAAGAATGCAACCTTCGTATAGCATACAAGCGGGGAGTGAATTTTAAAGAAGTTGAGTCCCCGCTGTAATTAAATTTAAGAAGACTCAAACCCATCCATTACACACAGCATGTGGTAGCTGTATGAATTGTGCCATTATGGTAACATCAACTGAGTTTATATAAACCCTTTAAACCACAAGAGGTATGCTTTTAAACATAAGACATTTGTGGTATACTGTATTGCGTGCCCGGGCTCTAAAGTTTATGTGGGTCAGACAATCAGATAGTTGAGGATCCGCTTAAACGAACCATAGAAAAGATACACAAGCCCCTTCGGTGCAGCATTGTTTGGTATACCAGCATGATTTCTTCGCGCTTCAGTGTTATGTATTAGAGCACACAGAAAGTGATGTTCATGGAGGGAATCGCCAATTGCATCTCCAACCAAAGGAGCAGCGATGGATCTATGAACTTGAATCTGTGACACCAGGGGGGCCTGAATATGGGCATTGATTGGTATTACTTTTATTAAATCACTTGAAGAAAGAATACATACTGTTCTAGATATTTATTAGCGCCGCGCTTTTTCAAAGTTCCAATCTAAGATGGCCGGGCTTGAGCCAGCCTATCGGAGAAGAGCGGCCTGCGGCCTCTACGTATGGACGTGGAGTGATTTGATGGGTGGAGCTCTCTATAACACAAAGGAGAATAGGCCACATTGACGGGACGTTGGAGGTGAAGCAAGCAGCTTAGTGAGTAACTTTAATTTGAGACCTTGGATTAAACATTGCAGTGAGTGAATTTGATATAGACAGCATTTATTTATTTGTTTACAGAAAAAAACGGAGGAAAGTGAAAGTTAAGTAAGCCCTGAAGAAACGGTTTCTTACCGCGAAACGTTGGCTACCCTTTAAAAACCACTTGTTCTCTTATAGTTATAAGCAACAGCTAGTTTAGTCCTGCACCTAGAGTGGAAGGTGGTATCTTGCACATTCTCTTCGGAAGTTTTTTGCCGATGATGTTGGAGAAGGAGGTTTGAGCGTTATGCCTACCTAAAAATTACCTGAGGCTTTTTCTTCCATTGAGACCACGTGGGCTCTCTAGCTAAAAGAGTGGAGTACTTTATATTGAATAGTTATTATCTCAACAAATCAAAGTCACCTCACCTCTTCATCAATCCAGTGGTGGTTGAATCCGACAAATCTCTCCAGGGGCTTGCTTTTCACATTCCTCCACATCACAATATACTCATGACGGACGCATCCATGTATGCTTGCGGAACTCACCTAGATAGCTGTGGTCTGCTCAGAAGACATTCCACATCAAGCAATTTACAGTGCTCTGAAAACATTTCAAGATCATCTCACAAATCAAGTCCTTGTTTGCACAGAAAATGAAGTAGCCATGTACTATATCAACAAGCAGGAAGGAACAGGCTGGAACCTAGTAACCTCAAGCTGCGGCAGGGAGATAAAGTTCCTGGAAATGGTGGGTGACTGCTTCCTGGAACAAATGGTAGGGGAACCGACAAGAGGAAACGCCACCTTGGACTTGGTCCTAAATGGCATAACTGGGCAAACAAAAGAAGTAGAAGTCACGGTCCCGCTGGGGACGAGCGATCACAGTATGATCTACTTTAAACTCGACATCGGAAAGGGGAAGCGAACCATGACCCTAACCACAACATTTAACTTTAAAAAAGGAAGATATGACAACATGAGAGCCATGGTAAGAAAACGGACCAAAAAAAGGATAGCTGAAATCGAAACGGTAGAGCAAGCATGGTCCCTACTAAAAAATACTATCACCGAAGCACAGAATCTATACATTCCGCAGATAACCAAAGGAAGGAAAACTAAAGCCAAAAGAGAACCAGCTTGGCTAACCAAAGAGGTGAAGGATGCAGTTAGGCAAAAGAAGGACTTTTTTAAAAAATGGAAACGCGAGAATACAACCGAGGCTTGGAACAGTCACAAAGACGACCAGAAGAAGTGCCACAAGGCGGTGAGAGAAGCCAAAAGGGCCTATGAGGAAAAGATAGCCCAAGAGGCCAAAAACTTCAAACCCTTTTTTAGATATGTTAAGGGGAAAAAACCTGCAAAGGAGACAGTAGGCCCTCTCGACGACCAAGGAAGAAAAGGATACATCAAAGAAGACAAACAGATTGCAGACAGATTAAATTCCTTCTTTGCTTCTGTCTTTACCAATACCCGAAACAGTGAAAGTTTTCAAGGGAGAAATAGAGGAGAGCCTTACCACAGTGAAGGTGGATCTGGACCAGATATACTATCAGATTGACAAACTAAAAAGTGACAAATTCCCTGGCCCAGATGGAATTCACCCGAGAGTATTAAAGGAACTAAAGGTGGAAATCGGAGAACTACTGCAATCCCTCGCTAACATGTCAATTAGAACCGGACGGATACCAGAAGACTGGAAGATAGCGAACGTCATCCCAATCTTCAAAAAAGGATCAAGGGGAGAACCGGGAAACTATAGACCTGTGAGTCTCACATCGGTCCCTGGGAAAATGGTTGAAGCTTTGATTAAGTACAGCATCTAGATAACCATGACCTGCTGAAAGGTAGTCAGCATGGCTTCAGGAAAGGAAAGTCGTGCTTGACCAACTTACTTCAATTTTTTGAGGGAATGAACAAACAAGTCGATAGCGGAGAACTGGTAGACGTAATATACTTGGACTTCCAGAAAGCGTTCGACAAAGTACCTCATGCGAGACTTCTCAAAAAACTACAAAGTCATGGAATAGAAGGGGATATACTAAGATGGATAGGAAAATGGCTGGAAAACAGAAGACAGAGAGTGGGCATAAATGGGAAGTACTCAGACTGGAAAAAAGTAACTAGCGGTGTGCCTCAGGGCTCGGTTCTTGGGCCTATCTTATTCAATATCTTCGTAAATGACCTGGAAGAAGAAACGACCAGTGTTATTGTCAAGTTTGCAGATGACACAAAGCTATGCCGGACAATCAGGTCACAAAAAGACATCGAGGAACTTCAGAGAGATTTGAAGCAATTTGAGAGATGGGCAGAAAATTGGCAGATGAGTTTTAATGTGGAAAAATGCAAAGTGATGCACCTGGGCAGAAAAAACAAGGAGCATGAGTATAAACTGTTAGGTATAACATTGGGGAAGAGCGAACAAGAAAAAGACTTGGGGGTACTGATAGACAGGATCCTAAAGCCGTCGGCTCAATGCGCAGCGGCGGCAAAGAAAGCTAACAGGATGTTAGGCATGATAAAGAAGGGAATCACGAGTAGATCAAGGGAGGTCATAATGCCGCTTTATAGAGCAATGGTCAGATCTTACTTGGAATACTGTGTCCAACACTGGTCTCCATACCTGAAAAAGGATATAACACTGCTGGAGAAGGTGCAGAGGCGAGCGACGAAGCTAGTAGAAGGTATGGAGAACTTGAGCTACAAGGATCGCCTCAGAAAACTGGGATTATTCACCCTTGAGAAGAGAAGACTGAGAGGGGATCTGATAGAGACTTTTAAATTGCTAAAAGGAATCGACAAAATGGAGCAAGCTCACTCACCAGCAGGGGGAAAGGATGGAGAGCAAGAAATAGCTTTATTCACATTGGCGAATGTGACCCAGACTCAGACCAGAGGTCATGGCCTGAAGCTGAGAGGGGACATGGCCAGGACAAATGTCAGAAAGTTCTGCTTCACACAGCGAGTGGTGAACGCCTGGAACTCTCTCCCGAAAGAGATGGTGGAAGAAACTACCATTCTAGGATTTAAGGGAAAATTGGACGCACATCTTCTTGCAGGACACATTGAGGGATACGAGTGACTAATGTATGCGTCAGAGTACACCTGGCTGAGCCTCCGCGTGTGCGGATCATCGGACTGGATGGACCCCAGGTCTGATCCGGTGCAGGCATTTCTTATGTTCTTATGTTGTGTCAAGAAGCTGAGCACATTTGGAACTGGGCAATTCCTTGAAACATTTCTCAAAGCCATATATGTACAAGGGAAATAGAATGCTCTAGCCGACAAGCTCAGCAGATTTTTTTGGCCACATGAGTGGGAACTCAACTCCAAGGTCTTACACCACATCTTCTCACTATGAGGGACTCCTCAGATAGACCTATTTGTGTCTCCCCACAACCACAAGTTGCCTCAGTTCTGCTCCAGACAGTACTCTCATCATCTGGAGGCAGATGCTTTCCTTCTGGATTGGTCATGCAAGTTCCTGTATACCTTTCCGCCAATCCCTCTGGTTCTGAAGATGTTAGTCAAACTCAAACGAGAGTCAGCCATCATGATCTTAATAGCTCCTCAGTGGCCCAGACAGCCTTGGTTTTCCCTTCTACTTCGACTGAGTGTCAAGGATACAATTTCATTGCATATCTTTCCAACTCTATTCACTCACACTCTGAACTGTAAACGTGCTTTGGCCTACTATATCGACAGGACAAAACCACACAGAACATCTGTTCATCTTATTTGATCCTAACAAATTAGGGCATCCTGTTTCCAAAGAGAACTATCTCCAACTGGTTAGCGGCCTGTATATCGTTCTGTTATGCTCAAACTGGACTGCAACTGGAGAGTCATGTCACAGCTCACAAGGTCCGAGCTATGGCAGCTTCCGGTGCTTTCCTTAGATCTACTTCTATTGAAGAAATCTGTAAAGCTGCCACCTGGTCCTCAGTTCATACCTTCACTTCTCACTACTCTCTGGCTTCTTTCTCCAGATGGGATGGGCACTTCAGCCAATCTGTATTTCAAAATTTATTTTCTTAGGCCATCACTCCCACCATCCCATCTCGGTTAGCTTGGAGGTCACCCATACTTGAGAATAGGCTGCCTGTTTGCCCTGGGATAAAGCACAGTTACTTACCATAACAGATGTTATCCAGGGACAGCAGGCAGATGTTCTCACAACCCACCCACCTCCCCGAGTTGGCTTCTTAGCTGGCTTATCTAAACTGAGGGACCGCACACCTACGTCAGGCGGGAAGGCACTCGCGCATGTGCGGTGCATGCTATCACAAACTTTATAAAGACTTAAAGTGGCGATAAACTTTTAAAGTGTCTGTACCAGGGCTCCGTCGGTGACATCACCCATTTATGAGAATATCTGCCTGCTATCCCTGGATAACACCTGTTTATGGTAAGTAACTGTGGCTGGACATTCTGGCTTGGAAGGATGCAGTCTTTGGAGCCTCAATTTTGTCAACATGGATTGTTAGGTCCTGCCCTATTTGAGGACTACATTTTTATGTCCTGCAAGTCTGGGTTGATCTGCGGAACGCTATGGAAAGAAAGATTAGTTCTCAACTGGTATTTTTTCCCCCCATTAGTCTGAGCAGGTCAATCCAGACCCCACCCTACATCTTGGTGTTCTTTCTCACCTTTCTGACTCCTTAGATCTCTTACAGAGGAATTTCAGCAGAAGTGGTTTATGAAGAAACTCTTTTAAAAAAAAAAAAAAAAAACCCAGCAACATCAAAAGGAACTGAAAGCAGAGCATGTTCAAATCCAATGCATTCATATGGTAGTTTGATTGCACAGTGCGTGTAGCCACAGCTTAGGCTAGTTGGCCTCTCCATTGTTAAACGTGTGAAGGTTTCATGTTTGGATTGTCATATGCAGTTGTTACTCTATAAAAGCAGAGGTTTTCGCTGTTTTAGTTCTTTCTGTTCACTGCTCTGTATCAATCATACTGAAAAACTGCTGCATAGGGTCCTATATGGCAGAGCTCTGGCAAGAGCTCTATCTCCACCTGCTGGTAGATGGGCATAACCCACAAATCTCTGGATTGATCTGCCAGGACTAATGGAAAGAGAATTACTAGGTAAGAATTAATTTTTCCTTTTTTCAAACAAGTTCATACTGGAAACATATTGCTCTTCTAGATATAGGGTGTGTGAAATTTGTGCTAAAAGACATTATTTGTAAGGTAGTTGATATAAAGTGAAACAATTCTTAATTTAGCTAGAATTCTTGAAAAGAAAATTGCATTTATCCATAGAACAGCTTTTTTGAAACTCACCTTTTCAAATGTGTCACAATCTAAGAAAAGGTACCAAGTCTTAGTGCACGCTTACTTGAGAAATGAGGCAGCAATGTCAGTTTGGTTCTGTTTATAACTAAACATTTTTAGTTAATTGAAACAGTATATCTCTGGCTAATGAAATGATAGAAAGATGTGGTTTGTTTCATATGAATCGGCATTTTCTTGATTATTTAGCCAGCTGAATACCTCAATTTCTAAGACTAGATCCCTTTTCTTGGATTATGACACAAATATTAAAATGTTAACTATTCGGTAAATAGTTGAAGCAAAAGATCAGATCATGCATAGAGAACAGGGTCGTCCCCCCAAAAAATGCTATTATTTTTATCTGGTTTAGATCAACAGGGTGCATAATGACCATCATGAAGATCAATCTTTATTTTTCCTATTTGTTGTTGCCTGTAGCACTTTATGGTAGAAAATATGCCCATTTGTTTGTCCTGGGTACACTTCCGGATAGTGTGAGCAAATGACCTTGGGATAGATTGGAAGTGTTCTTTGAGCAGTTTGGTTATCTAGAATTAAGATGCCATGTTTTTCTGTTGCTCTTTTTCATAGGCTGTCTATTGTGTATGTATGTGTGGTGCAGTGGTTAGAGCTACAGCCTCAGCACCCTGAGGTTGTATGTTCAAATCCCACTCTACACTTCTAGAGCTAACACCTGCTCAATGCCTGTGTTAAGGTCTAGCACGCGCTATTCCGCGTTAAAGCCCTAACGCACCTTTATAAAAGGAGCCCATAGTATCCATTAGCTGTTTTGAAGCTAACATAGCGGTGGAGTGGTGGGGCTGAGGTATTTTAGAAAAACCATTTACTTTTGAATATTCCAACCTTGTTTATCTTTGCTATCATAGTATCCATTAAGCATCTGAGACAGACATCGTCAGGCATTTAATATGGTGCAATTAATTACAGTGGACTAAAGTGGCCAATGATGTCTTTGTTAGCACAGTTTTTGTTCTCTGGCAGCCCACTGTATTGTGTGGTTTAATTAAAACATTTTATATATTTTTATATTTATAATTTGATTGAAATTAATTTTGTATTGTTATTCTACCGCAGTCATTTAAAGACCACCTTTCCTGATTACTCTGTGTGTTGTACCAGTTGTGAAGAAAGAGTACACACACTTTACCCAATGGTTGTGGTTCGAAGGGTGCACTATCAGAAAAAGAGTGAACACTTTTGAAAGATGTATACATTATCAGCAAATTAAAAAAAATATGAAATATGTATTTTCTATTTTCATTTAATAACATGCAGTGACAACCCATATTTATTTTACAGGAATTCCATGTTATATGAAAATAAGATTTATGCTCTTGGCCTGGTTTTTGTTTTTCCTGGTTCTGATTTCTTATTTTAAAAAATCTACTTTGATATCTATTTTTAAAAGCTATGGCTAATTTTATAGAAATTCTTATTCACTATTACTCCCTATTGGCCTTTCTTATAGAAAAAAGAAACCTCATTGTGAGTGTCATTTTCTAAGAAGACAAGCATGTCAATTCTGAAACCCAATTTTCACCTGCTCTTTTGTGTGCTTGTACTTTATGCATGTACTTGCACATACTATAAAATATACAATTCACAACTGTCCTTTGTGAACACATACATGCAACATGCACGTATGTACGCATGATCTTTTCTCTATGCATACTTGTATGTGTGTATGTGGTTTCACAATTTTATAAAAAACAAATTATATGTATTGTAAAACACCCTTACATGTCTTAAAAACCTATATAAAATTAACCCCCCCCCCCATGACTTCTGTTGTCCTCTATTAACTGGAATAAAAGGTATTTCTGTTAAAAAAAAATTAGTACAGAGAATGAATGATTCATTTAGTGTTCATAAACTAGGACTGTTTCATAAGCTTGCACTGTGCATGATGGTATCTTCAAACTCCAGGCAGAATTCTAGAATGGAATATGTTGAAAGACACTATACAACACTGTGCTATGTACTTTTGAGAGCCTGTCTGTTGTGATATCTATTTTAACCTATTTTAATCTGGCTTCTCATTGTGTGCATACAGATTTATCATAGGGTTTTGAAGACAGCACTGATTTGAACACATTTTTATTTTGACATTTTCATTCAATAAATTTGTAAAGATTAGTGAGCAAATACAATCTTACAATTCACACATCTAAAAATTTCCCTAGTAACGTACATGCAGCCCAAATATAAAGTAACGTCTGCACATTTGTTCCAGCATGTGCTTTGATGTATACCAGAGATGTCTAATCTCAGTCCTCCAGGGCCGCAATCCAGTCGGGTTTTCAGGATTTCCCCAATCAATTTGCATGATATCTATTTGCATGCACTGCTTCCATTGTATGCAAATAGATCTCATGCATATTCATTGGGGAAATCCTAAAAACCCGACCTGGCGAGGGCCGATACTCAGGGAATTGGGTATACTCAGGGAATTGGACATCCCTGAGTATACCATCAGGGAGTTACCAACAGAGGAGTGGAGTTGTGGGTAGTATTTTTCATTATGTACAGTAGAATTAACTCTGTAAACAAGCTGTCATTTTTCTGTTCACACTTTGCTGTTAGGAATTTAGATGGGGGGCCCTTTCTTTTTTTTTTGGGGGGGGGAGAAATTTGGAACAATATCTTTGAAAGCTGAAAAAAATAGTTGCACTTTCTACCCATTTTTCCATATATTGAATGTGCTGCGCAGTCTAGCAATACTTGAGAAATACTGCTTTGGAGGCAGAAGAGACAAGGAGAAGAGTTGTCTGTTGCCAAGCTATTGAATGGTTTCTTTGCAGTTTCAAATAAAATTTTTAACAATTTAAACAATTGTCTGTGTAATATTTCTGTTATATAACAAGTTTGTTATCCTGCCCACTTTCTCCAGGTTAATGTGTATTGTGTTCAGTTTTGGAGACCGTATCTGGTGAAGGAAGTAAGAAGACTTGAAGCGGTCCAGAGGAGGGCGACGAAAATGATAGGAGGCTTGCGCCAGAAGATGTATGAGGAGAGACTGGAAGCCCTGAATATGTATACCCTAGAGGAAAGGAGGGACAGGGGAGATATGATTAAGACATTCAAATACTTGAAGGGTATTAACGTAAAACAAAATCTTTTCCAGAGAAAGGAAAATGGTAAAACCAGAGGACATAATTTGAGGTTGAGGGGGTGGTAGATTCAAAGGCAATGTTAGGAAATTCTACTTTATGGAGAGGGTGGTGGATGCCTGGAATGCGCTCCCAAGAGAGGTGGTGGAGAATAAAACTGAATGAATTCAAAGAAGCAAGAACACAGAGGATCTAGAATCAGAAAATAATATTAAAAATTGAACTAAGGCCATTACTGGCCAGACTTGCACGGTCTGTGTCTGTGTATGGCCGTTTGGTGGGGGATGGGCTGGGGAGGGCTTCAGTGGCTGGGAGGGTGTAGATGGGCTGGGGTAGGTTTTAATGGAGATTTCGGCAGTTGGAACCCAAGCACAGTACCGGGTAGAGCTTTGGATTCTTACCGAGAAATAGCTAAGAAAAAATTTAAAAAAAATTTAAATTGAATCAGGTTGTGCAGACTGGATGGACCATTCGGGTCTTTATCTGCCGTCATCTACTATGTTACTATGCGACATGTTCAGATCACTAGATTTCCTCTTATCTTAAAACTGCTTTTTGCAGTCCCTGTAAAAGAAATCAATTCTGCCAACTTAGTAAAACAAAACTTGCTCAACTACTAATGAACTCTGCTCAAATTGCTGGTGACTGGCAGATGTTCCTGCTATTTAAAACCCTAGAATGAGATAATAGATATAATTTTTTCTTGTCTTTTAAGCTTCAGATTTGTCTTTTTGAAGTAGTCTTAATTCATCAGCTGTCTGAATTGTACAGTATTTTTAACATCATGGCAACAGTTGCAGCATTAAATGAAATTGCTGACTTCCTTTTCTCAACTGAACCATTCAATGTTGGATACAGCCATTTGCTTGTTGTTAGAAATTACTTGTGCAATATATCAGATACCCCATACTCTAAAAAAAAAAAAGCATAAGAACAAGAAATAGGTAGAACTTATAGCTTTATTAGGCTATTAAATATTGCAACGATGCAAGTTTTGGGGACTAGAAAGGCCCTTTTTTCCTGGTAATATCCTGAAAGTGATCCGGAGTTCATTATGGACGTAAATTTGCAAATACCTTTTAGCATTTCAAGGCCATCGCCTTTTATAAAATTACCCCAGGGTTATGTACATAAAAATATTTGGTAACAAGAAGGTGTGTACTTGTCAACTTGTATGTAAGCAGGCGAAGAGGAGAAACTTTGTGTGCCTGAAAGAAGGAGCTTCTGCTGGTCACCACCTGTCCTGCCAGTTCTTCCGCCGATCAGCTGTCGGTCCTTTCCCCGTCAGCCTTGGACCTCCACTCTGCCAGTTATTCCAGCTGCCTCTTGTGGGGGCCACCTCCAGTCCCTCACTCCCTGGCCTCTTGGGTCCCCACCCCCTGGATCCTTCACTGGTCCCACCACCAGTCATCAAGCCTAGCCACTTCCTCGAGTCCAGTACTGGGCTTTCCAGCTACTTTCCAGCTACTTTCCTGCCGGTTTATAGGTACTCACGGACCCTCCCACCATCGGGCTTCACCACAGAGCCAGATCTCGGTCCCCCATGAACCCTCCCATCACCGTGCTTTCTACTACTGCACCCATTCCCCCAACCCCTGTGCGGCTCCTGGAGCTTTGGAGTTTACATAGTAGCAAAGTAGATGTAGACCTGTCCGGTCAAGTTTCGAGTCTGCCCAACAGTCGCATTCATTTTTGAGGCAATGTTAAACCAACTATTCAATTTACTTGCTAAGTTCCACTATAAGAAAATTTTCCCCCTCTATACTGAGATAGGCGAGACCTGTACTCTGACTATATGAATGTGGTAAAAATGTGCATTCTTGCTCTGTACATAGGCCATAGAATTCCGCCCGGCTTCAGCAACACTGCCCTATCATTGGAGTCGCTGTCCAAGCTCTCTCCAGCCTAACCCCGTCTGTCTTGCCACATGCTGGACCCAGAATGTAGAAGTCGTTCAGGAGCTTCACGGCTGGGGCTTCCATTTAAGCACCATTTCTGCACATCATAAGTGAAGTTGTTATTCTTGATCTGTAGAGTTCTGTGTGTATACTATCCTCTTTTTATTCAGGGATCCTTTGTGTCTCTAGCTCCAAACAGCACCAAACTATAAGCAAGTCAGACAGTGAAACTCAATAAACACACACTCCCTACAAGAATACAAAATGTTCATGCAAAGTATATGTAAGCATAAGTGTGTATAGGAGCAAAAAGCCTCTGAACCCAATCTGTAGCAATATTCGTTTGCTCTAAGTCTAAATAGGATAGGTAACTTCATAAGCTGAACAAAACTTCCTTTTTCTACACAAAAACTTTCAAGAAATGTGTAATTTATCCACAATTGATCAATCTCGTATATAAAAAATGTACTTATCTGTAAGGTCCCACTAATGGTGGCTAGCCAGCATTTTATGCAATGCTGCATCAAGGAAAGGGCCACCCCAATCTGTAAACAAAAGTATAAATATCTTTTTTTTAAAAATCCATTCTTGTATCTCTGCAAGAGCATAACTTTAATCTATCAGTAATTCTGTCCTGTGGTCACTGGCATCCTAAACATAGCTGCCACTGAATCGGCTTCCCTATTTATTAGGTGGCATAAATCACTTGTCCAATCATAAGCAAGCTAAAATTGAAAGTGCTAAACTTCAAAACAGCCCTCCTAAACAGTTTGTTGCACCCTCATTCAAAACATGCTTTAAAAAAAAACCCAACAAAAAAAACTGATGCCATTGATTCTTTAAGTTCAATCCTAATGGCTCTTCAAAGCCTAAATAAATCCATTCATGCTCCCAGTGAAGCAGAGTGGCTTTTCTGTTACCGCTAGACCATGCATCTGGTATGTGATCTACAACAGAACACTGAAGAACATAAGAACTGTGGCAGACTGAAGGTCCATGAAGCCCAGTATCCCGTTTCCAACAGTGGCCAACCCAGGTCAGGTCCCAAGTACCTTGCTAAATCCCAGATAGTAAAACATATTATATGCTGCTTATCCTAGGAATAAGAGGATTTCCCCAAGCCATCTGTGATCATGTGACCAGCTCAACAATCTCCCCCCCCCCCCTCTCCACCATGTGCCTGCTAATAAAGCTGTAATGTAAACACCAGCACTATATAAGTATAATTTAGCTAAGAATGAAGATTATATCAGATAGCCCACATGGCTGAAAGAAGTTATCTTACAGCTTTGCCAACCTTCACTCAGAACAGTTTCAGAATTTACTATTCACTGGTCCTCAGCGGGCCACCACACACTCAAAAGCTTTCATTGTGTATGGCTTTACGCTCCCACTCGTCATAGGAGCCAGTTCGACTTTCAATTTATATTCAAATATCTTAATAATTAGAAAATTTAAAGTACTTAGCTTCTAATAAGATGCTATGCAGGGAGAATTTGTTCTTAACATCGCCCGTTTGAATCGATGGGCTTTATCAAGGTTCCTGCTCCCTAAAATATAAAACAAAAACCTAAGTTCCCATACTCGCATGCAAATCCTAACACCTCAATATAGCCAAGCCTAGTTTACTTAAAACATTTTCCCAAATTCCCTCACTCACCTCCTAATAACTTTCAACCGCCATTGTATAAATGTGAAATGGCAGAGCTACTTACTCACACCTGTTTTATAGACTCCCGTCACCGACGTCAGCTCCCCACCAATACGGAGCCCGTCACCGACGTCAGCTCCCCACCAATACGGAGTCCGTCACCGACGTCAGCTCCCCACCAATACGGAGCCCGTCACCGACGTCAGCTCCCCACCAATACGGAGTTCAAGCCCCCATAGTCCAACATTGTATGGATAAAGGACATGGGGTTCAACAGTTGAGGTGGAGGGTCATTGATAACATCGATGTTGATGAACAAGAAGGGGATTGGGAACGTAAATTGAATATGTTAGAACAGCGGTGGATTTACCGATTAAACACCGTTATCCCTGCTGGGCTTAACACTGAGCTGGAATGGGCCTCGTTGATATGAGGATTGGTTTTGGGGCTCCTTCCGTTATTCTAGTATGTAAAATAAAAAACTAAAAACTAACAGTTATCCTATTGAATATTAGGTAGTCTCCGGTTTCTGACGTCGGTGACGGGCTCCGAATTGGTGGGGAGCTGACGTCGGTGACGGGAGTCTATAAAACAGGTGTGAGTAAGTAGCTCCGCCATTTCACATTTATACAATGGCGGTTGAAAGTTATTAGGTGAGTGAGGGAATTTGGGAAAATGTTTTAAGTAAACTAGGCTTGGCTATATTGAGGTGTTAGGATTTGCATGCGAGTATGAGAACTTAGGTTTTTGTTTTATATTTTAGGGAGCAGAAATCTTGATAAAGCCCATCGATTCAAACGGGCGAAACATGTTGATGTTAAGAACAAATTCTCCCTGCATAGCATCTTATTAGAAGCTAAGTACTTTAAATTTTCTAATTATTAAGATATTTGAATATAAATTGAAAGTCGAACTGGCTCCTATGATGAGTGGGAGCGTAAAGCCATACACAATGAAAGCTTTTGAGTGTGTGGTGGCCCGCTGAGGACCAGTGAATAGTAAATTCTGAAACTGTTCTGAGTGAAGGTTGGCAAAGCTGTAAGATAACTTCTTTCAGCCGTGTGTGCTAATAAAGCTGTACACTTACAGGGTTAAATACACATCATGCATTCAGTTAAAACCCCTGACCAGGTCTTCCCAACCCTCCTGGTCATTCTCCAGCTCCTCGGACTCTGTAGTTCTCCTGGGTCCTCCCTGGACTCTGTCTCCTAAGTCTTCTCTGGCTGCCTCCCTGGAGTCCTCTGATGACCTCCATGTGCTTCTACTGGTCTCTCTGCTGGTCACCACCTGTCCTGCCAGTTATTCCAGCTGCCTCTTGTGGGGCCACCTCCAGTCCCTCACTCCCTGGCTTCTTGGGTCCCCACCACCTGGATCCTTCACTGGTCCCACCACCAGTCATCAAGCCTAGCACTTCCTCAAGTCCAGGCTGTACTGGGCTTTCCGGCTACTTCTAGCTCTTTCCTGCTGGTGTATAGGTTCTCACAGACCCTCCCACCATCGGACTTCACCATGGAGCCAGATATCAGCACCAGTGTATAGGTACCCACGAACCCTCCCATCACCGTGCTTTCTACTGATGTACCAGTCGTCGTCCCCCCCCACCCCCACCCCTGTCAGGACTTGTCAGTCTGGCCACTCTACTCTGCTGCACCAGGCCCTCCTATCTTGTTTGCTTTTTTGGCACTGCTGCACATTCGGTGGAAGGTTTCACCATATTGTCTACACTCACAAAGGGGGGAGGGCATTGTTTGGGCTGCTGAATGTAGACCAGCTGAAGGGAAGGGAGACAGTTGCTGGATCTAGTCTGTGGATTGGGGGAAAGGGAAACAGGTGCTGGGCCCGTGTGGTGGGTGGAATGGAGCTGGAGGGAAGGAAGAGGTTCCAGACCCACATCTGGGTGCTGAAGGGAGGGGATACAGGTGTTTGACTAATGGGAAGGGGGCTAGAGGGAAGGGAGAGAGGTGCAGGAGAGAGAGCTGCATGGGAATAGGGACGATGGGAATCCTGCTGGTATCCCATGGGGGTGTCCCCTTGGATCACAGGGATCCTGTGGGGATGCCCCATTGAGTTGCAGGGATCCTTTGGGGACCCCTTCGTGGTTACAGTGTCCCACAGGGTTGGAGACAGCTCAAGGGGCTCGAGTACTTTGGTGTGCCTCCTTTTCCCACCCTCCATCCGCACTCGCTCCTCTACAAAGCAGCGTGCAGCGCTACCAGCATGCCACCCATAGCTGACCCAGAAGCCTTCCCTCCAACGTCAGAGCTAATGTCAGAGGGAAGTCTTTGGGTTAGTCATGTGCAGCGTAAAGAAGTGCAGCTGGAAGGCAGGAAGGAGGCAACCAACCTGGATGACTCTGGTACAGTCTTGCAGGAGGGGGCACACGTGCGTTGGACCAAGGAAGGGAGAGAAAGGGGACATGAACTTGGGATAAAGGAGGGAGCGCATTGGGACATGGGAGGGGCCCAAACCTGGGGCACAGAAAGGAGGGAGCATGAGCTTGGGACAGAGAAGGGAGAGAGGAAGGAGACATGAACTTGGGACATAGGATGGAGGGAGGGAATGAGATGCTGAAGTAGGGGAGGGAATAAAAAGGGAGAATTGTTGGGTGTGAATGTGTCAGTGAAAGGGAAAAGAGAGATGGTGTACCTGGGGAATGGAAGGAAAATTTTTGGTCATAGGGAGGAAGAGGAGTGAGGTTCAGATTCACAGGGAAGAGAAAGATGAGAGGAAGAAATGTGGTGGAGACGAAACAGTGGGACAGATTGAAAGGGATGCAAGAGAGGAATGTTGGACTGGGTGGAGGAAGAGATGTGGCATGGTGCTAGAGAGGGGTGATAGAAGGAGAAATGTTTGGCATGGAGCTGGTGGGCAGGGACGAAAGATGCTGCACATGGTCTCGGGGATGAGAGGAAAAAATGTTGGATGTTGGCAGTAGAGAGGATGGGAGAGATGCACCCTGGATCTATCTCTTTCCCAGCTCCCTTTGCAGCAAGGGAGGGAATGAGAGAAAGAGAAATGTTGGATAGTGAGAGAGAGAGGAAGTCATGTTGCACATGGATGTGGAGGAGAGAGGAAAAAATGCTGTGCAGGAGTGGGGAGGGGAAAAGAGGACGATTGATCCAGGACAGAAGGGAGGAAGGATGCTGTACAATTAGAGGAAGGGAAGAGAGAGGGAGAAATGCAGGACCATGGTAGGAACCAAAGGACAGCAACAGAAGAATTTGCAGAAGACAGGAAAGCAGAAAAAAGAAAAACTTGGAACCAACTTGATGGAAAAATAAGCCTCCAGACAACAGAGGTAAAAAACGAATTTATTGGCTGAAATAAGTTAGCTTTAGGAAATGTATAGTAGATGTCTTTGTATTGTGCTCAAAAGAAAAGAAAATGTATTTCTGGTTTTCTTTCTCTGTTTCCTATATGTCCCTTTCTAGTATTTCCCCTGTGCCCATCTCCCTGCTTTCATCATCTCACCATTCTATGATCCCCTCCCCCTGTGTACTTGTGACCTGTATTGGTCACTGTTGGAAACAGGACACTGGGCTTGAAGGACCATTTGGTCTGATCCAGTATGGCTATTCATACGTATGTTCTTATATACCTTTAATGTGGACTAACATGGCAACCACATTACTTTATGCAGTAAACCTGTTATCTTATGAACAGACTCTTGGAAATAGAAGGTTTTTCCTTGGTCTCAATCTGAAAAAGATGCTTATTCTTCTGTAATATCTTTTTATTTACTACCTTTTGAATAAATTACCTTACAAACGTAAGGAAGTTCTTCTTCACCCAGAGAGTGGTGGAAAACTGGAACGCTCTTCCAGAGGGGAAAACACCCTCCTGGGATTCAACACAAAGTTAGACGAGTTCCTGCTGAACTGGAACGTACGCAGATGAGGCTGGACTCATTTAGAGCACTGGTCTTTGACCTAGGGGCCGCCGCATGAGCAGACCGCTGGTCTGACCCAGCAGCGGCAATTCTTATGTTCTTGCTAATTCTTAAACCTTTTCACCTATATTTTCAAGCAGCTCACTTAATATGTATATACTAGCTGATTACCCGGCGTTGCCCGGATATTTATTTATCCCAAAATGTCCAACCCCCTACATGTCCCACCCCACTATGTCCCACATGTCCCACCCCCCACATACCCCCCCACATGTCCCATATGCCCCACCCCATGTCCCAACCCCCTACCCTCCACATGTCCCAAAGGAATGTCCCTCTCTATGGGGCTGAACTTAGACTTAAACGGTATCGGGAGTGTCGGTATTCATCTCTGCGAGCCCGAAAGCTATGGGTTGGACATTAATATCTGTCACTTTTGATAATTTTAACATATCACCCCCTTCCCACCCCCACAGTATTTTACCCCGTCCCACCTGCACAATATTTTCCCCCAGATAGTAAGTCATATGTGTACCAAGTTTGGTTGAAATCTCTCCATGCATTTCAGAGTTATGCTGAGTAATCATCTGTGAGCCCGAAAACACTATGGGGTAGATACTAAAATCTGTCATTTTCAATCATTTTTACATATCCCCCCCCCCCTTCCCACCCCTACAGTGTTTGTCCTCAGATAGTAAGTAATGTGTATGTCAAGTTTGGTTGAAATCTGTCCATGCATCGAAGAGTTATGCTGGAACATACATACATACACACACACACATATATTCAAATTATAATGTGAAATATTTGACAAAATGAATACAATACAACTAACGCAAAACGTGATTATAAACAACATATTTAGTTTCACCTCCAGGAGCAAGAACATATAAATTCTTGGGTGAACCCACCCTTGAGCAAGCAACATAGAGTTGTGGGCCGCGAGACCCCCAGAACATATCACCCCAGGTAGTGAGGGATCTGCATACCAAATTTCGTTCAAATCGGTCAAGCCGTTTTTGAATTACTGTGAGAATGGCAGCTTTTTACATTTTTTCCATTGACATGAATGGGTGAAATCTGATTTTATGTTTGTAGCTCCGCCCACGTGTGCAGGTGGGCCGCGAGACCCCCAGAACATATCATCCCAGGTAGTGAGGGATCTGCATACCAAGTTTCGTTCAAATCGGTCAAGCCGTTTTTGCGTGATCGAGGTACATACACACATACATACCTCCGATTTTATATATATAGATTACTACAGTATGTATCACCTTGTTGAACACTAGATGGCACTGTTGCATTGTCTGATCAAGGCAACGGTGGGAGCATTTATATTACTGAGGAAATGTCTTTGGAATATTTTGGAGTACAGGAAGAGGCCTCAGTACAGAGTGGCCTAGTAGTTAGGGCTGCCGCCTCAGCACCCTTAGTTTAGAAAAGAATTTGTTTCTTCAAAGTTGGTTCCCTACCCTCTTTAGGAATTACTGTAACTGTTGTCTTATAAGTTGCCATCAAGAGGAGTGCTGTCAGATCTTTCAAGATCTCCACCAGTCGATGATCTGGCCCCACTGCTGTGCTATTCTTTAAAGTTGTTATGGCCTGATGCGTCTTTCATTGATAAATGGCTGCTGCTGGTCTAGTTGTCTAATGAGCACCGCATTCAGCTTGGGCAGATTTCCGAACGGAACTGTAATCGCTGCTCATGATTCCCACTGCCATGATTGAGAGTCGAGATGATTACAACGTAGCTAGACATTCTGCCATCTGCTCCGACTGAAATAGGATTGTTCATTCCCCAACCGCCACCCTAATTTTTTTTTTTGAGTTTGCTTGTTTAGTTACATGAGGCAGTCAGGCTTCCATAAAAATCATAGTACAGAAAAGTATGGCTTTTAGAAATATAAACATAGAAACATGATGGCAGATAAAGGCCAAATGGCCCACCCAGTCTACCCATCTGCAGCAGCCACTATCTCCTCCTCTCCCTATTGGCTAAGGCTCTTAACATTTGCATCTCCTCTTCCTATAGGCTAAGGCTCTTTGCACCTGCATTGTGAGGTCATAGAGCTGCCCATCCGCAGTAACCATTATTTCTTTCTCTCTCCAAGAGATCCCACGTGCCTATCCCAGGCCTATTTGAATTCATACACAGTCTCTGGCTCCACCACCTCTTCCAGGAGACTGTTTCATGCATCTGCTACCATTTCTGTAAAAAAAGTATTTCCTTAGATTGCTCCCGAGCCTATCACCTCTTAACTTCATCCTAGGCCCTCTAATTCCAGAACTTCCTTTCAAATGAATGAGACTCAACTCATGTGCATATATGCTACGTAGGTATTTAAGCATCTCTATCATATTAAACACTCGTGGGGCCCCTTTTACAAAGCTGCATGAGCTTAGGCTTAAAATGTTTATTTGCAATGCCTTAGGCCCATAAAATTGCATAAAATCATCTTTCTGCTTTGACTGGAGAGATGTGGAGAAAAAAAATTCTGACTGCGGGGATGGTAAGGGGACAGGGATGAAAAATGCATTTCACTGCGAGGACGGGGATGAAAATGTGGGGGCAGCGAGGGAGATGGAAGAATCTTTGTCCCCGTGTCACTCTCCGACTACATATGAAACAACTAATATAAAGGGCCGCTGAAAAATTCTCAGCCCAACCAACAAAGTAGGGGTAGTCTCCGTCGAGGACTATGCACTTAGTCCAGTGATTTGCCACTTTCTTTGTTCTGCATTTTTCTGATGGAACGAAAAAATGTGGAAAATCACTGGACTAAGTGCAAAGCCCTTGATAGAGACTGCCTCAACTTTGGTTGGGCTGAGAACTTTTGAGCAGCACAAATCAGAACATTCAAATGATATAGACATGACGTTAATGCTTTTCTACAATACAACTTATCCTATAAGCAGGGGACCCAAGTGCTGGTGGGGACAAAATGGGTGGTAAAGAGTCCATTGGGATAAACAGATGGGATGCTAAACTCAAGGCAAGTTGTTTATATAGAGTTAAACAAGGTATAAAGAATTGATTTAGTTAGTGTGTGGCAAGCTAGTCCTGGTGCAGAATGAGTATACGTATAGTCAATTACACTATGTATTAAAGGCTTGGGTGAAGAGTCAGGCTTTCACCTGCTTTCTGAAGTAGAGGTAGTCTGGAGTTAGACGTAGCCCATCTGGGAGTAAATTCTAGAGCGTGGGGGCCTACTCCTGAGAGGGCTCAGTGAGTATCACATCGTACAATTTCTTTTCACAAGGTGGACCTTGGAGGTCCAGATGGTGTATAAAGTGTTAGCTTGTTCTTTAAATATTCTGGCTCATTTTGTCTGAGGACCTTGAAAATCAAACATAGAGATTTAAATATAGCCCTGTAAGGTACTGGCGATCAGTGTAGTATGTTCAGGAAGGGTGTGATGTGGTCGCAGGTGTGATGCATCATTCTGAATTAGTTGCAGCTGATGCAAACTCTTTTTGATTAGACCAGGGTACAGGGCATTGCAGTAGTCTAGTCGTGAGGTTATCGTGGCATGGACCACTCTGGTCCATTATGCACCATGCTTTTGTTTGCTTGGTTCTTACTTTGTGGAATGCCTTGCCCATTGATCTAAGCATTAAATTACCTCATGAGTTTAGAAATGGGCTAAGTCTTGTGTTTTTAGCCAACCTTTTGGCAGTTGGTTTTAGACTGGCTTCAGTGGGTTTTGTAAGTACCTGCCTTTTGTTCTTATAAAGTTTATCCTTTTTTTCAAGTTTTTATCTACATTTGTAATTGTGCGCTGCTTAATTTATCTTCTGAAACATGGTATAGAAAGTTTTTATTGCAATGTATTGGTTTTTTTTAAAACAATTCTCTGATCCAGTCACTGGCTAAGAAAAGGCACGTTTAAACCAAAGGTCTGCAAAATTGCATGCAACTATATCCTGCTTTGTTATGTCTCTCCAATCCAGAAATGGCACTGCAATCATTTTCATAAGGTGTAACGTAGTATGGAATTTCAGCTACCCCCCACCCCCAATATATAGGTTCCTTATCCCCCACATAATGAAAAAAAAACACCACATAATAAAAAAGGAAGCTACATTTATTATGTTTCAAATTTTTCAGGCCAGCTTTGCAGATCACCCAGCAAGTAATATCTGAAAATAAACAAAAATGACAAAACCCTGAGTCAGAGTGGTGTGTCATACGAGTGAACAGATGAGATGTCCATCAGTAGTTTTCTCTGGGAGAGAGGTTCCTTCAGGAGTGATGGGATTTCTTTGGAAGAAGGGAACCCTCCACCCCCTACTACTGGCGAGAATGGCATTCCACCAAAAAACAGCTGCTGACAACTGATCTAAGCCATTCAGACCTGCAGAACAGGTTTTGTGTTTGCGCATTGTGACCTACATTTGTTCCCGGTAGTTAACGCACAAAAGAAAGATCAAATAATGGCATATTCTCATCAACACATTTGCATCTTCAAGTTGAGAGCTGATTTTCTTTTAAGGATTTAGCTTTTGAGAAAATTACTTCTTTTAGTGTGACAAAACAATGAACAAAACAAAAAAAAAGTGTGGCATTGCTGCAACAGGCAAGTTAATTCCTTCCAGCAGAGGAAAAGTTTGTCAATATTTAGCCTGGGAAGGAAAGTTCACGTGATTCATAGCTAAGGAATTTTTAACATGAAGTTTGACAGACCATAGAGGAAGGCACAACACAGCCTTTCAATTTCAAGGGTTAAATATAACTTGTGGGATAAAAAAAAAAAAAATATATATATATATATTCAAAATCCTGAAAGTCAAATGACTGAGGTCTTCTAGGAGCTCTGTCCACAAGGGGGGGGAGGGAGGGAGGGAGCGGAAATAGAAATAAGTGAGTAGAGGGGGAAGAGCTTTTTCCAGTTACCTGAAATGGACCTTAAGCAACAACCATACAGAATAAAGGTACAGATAGTATAAGACAGGGGTGTCCAATGTCGGTCCTCGAGGGCCGCAATCCAGTCGGGTTTTCAGGATTTCCCCAATGAATATGCATGAGATCTATGTGCATGCACTGCTTTCAATGCATATTCATTGGGGAAATCCTGAAAACCCGACTGGATTGCGGCCCTTGAGGACCGACATTGGACACCCCTGGTATAAGAGGAGAAAGGTTGATAGGATTAGGATAGGGAGAAAGACTCAAGGGAAAAGGGGGGAACAACAGGCTCTGCCTACCCCCTTCATGCTTCCAGAGCATGGCAGATTCTTTCCTCCAAATCTTGCAATGAATTCTGCTGTTGGAATTCTGAATGCTATAATAATAATAATAATTTTTATTCTTATATACCGCCAAAGCCATATAAGTTCGAGGCAGTTTACAGCAAGAGGCGCTGGACAATCAGTGAAGAGGTTACAATCAAAGTCAGCAATACAATCTTACATAATAAAGAATATGAAAGCTAAAAGGTTCACAGGGTTACAGGATTGAAATAGAAGTGATGAGTAGATTCTTAGTTAACAAATCGATTGAACAGACTTGTTTTTAATAGTTTTCTAAAATTGAAGTAGGATGAAGAGCGCGTGAAAACGTTACAAAGCCAGTCATTCCATTTGCCTGCCTGGAAGGCAAGAGTTCTGTCCAAGAATCTTTTGTAGTGGCAGGCTTTTATTGTTGGATAGGTGAACAGATGTATTCTTCGTGTGGGCCTAAGATAACTTGCCAGATTGAAGTGGGAAACCAGGTAAGTGGGGGCCAGACCAAATATTGATTTATAACATAGACAAGCGAACTTAAACAGGATTCGCGCCTCTAGGGGCAGCCAATGGAGTCTTTGATAGTAGGGGCTTATGTGTTCCCATTTTTTCAGCCTAAAAATCAGTCGAACTGCCGAATTTTGAATGACTCTGAGTCTTAGAATGGTTTTTTTTGAAGGAACCCAGGTAAATAATGTTGCAAGGGTGTCAAAGTCCCTCCTCGAGGGCTGCAATCCAGTCGGGTTTTCAGGATTTCCCCAATGAAAATGCATGAGATCTATTAGCATACAATGAACGCTGTGCATGCAAATAGATCTCATGCATATTAAGAACATAAGAACATAAGCATTGCCTCTGCTGGGTCAGACCAGGGGTCCATCGTGCCGGGCAGTCCGCTCCCGCGGCGGCCCCCCAGGTCCATGACCTGGAAGTGTTCCCTACCTAACCTAAAATATCCATACCCTATTCGCTCAATGTCCTGTAAGGTAACTCTATCTGTACCCTGAATCCCCTTCGCTTCCAGGAAGTCATCCAGTCCCTTTTTGAACCCCAGAATTGTACTCTGTCTTATCACCTCTCCGGGAAGCGCGTTCCAGG
Source organism: Geotrypetes seraphini (assembly GCF_902459505.1). Taxonomy (NCBI): domain Eukaryota; kingdom Metazoa; phylum Chordata; class Amphibia; order Gymnophiona; family Dermophiidae; genus Geotrypetes; species Geotrypetes seraphini. The sequence goes on along the minus strand of NC_047085.1, from coordinate 478,986,614 downwards.
TGTCCACCACCTTCTGAGTGAAGAAGAACTTCCTTGCATTCGTTATGAATCTGTCTCCTCTCAGTTTTTCTGAATGACCTCTTGTTTTAGTTGTCCCTGCTAGTCTAAAGAATCTGTCCCTCTCCACCTTCTCTATGCCTTTCATGATTTTATAAGTCTCTATCATGTCCCCTCTCAGTCTCCGCTTCTCCAGGGTAAAGAGCCCCAGCCTGTCTAACCGTTCGGCATATGAAAGGTTCTCCATACCCTTTATCATCCTCGTTGCCCTCCTCTGGACCCTCTCGAGTATTGCCATGTCCTTCTTGAGGTATGGCGACCAGTATTGGAAGCAGTATTCCAGATGTGGGCGCACCATTGCTCGATACAGTGGCAGGATAACTTCCTTCGTTCTGGTAGTGATACCTTTTTTGATAATGCCCAACATTCTGTTCGCTCTCTCCGAGATTACAGTTTTGTTAACAGCATAACAGTGGTAGCCTGCCTGCCAGTTCAGCTGATTGGGGATTCTCGGAGAGAGCGAGACCAGAAGGCTTTGAGCATGCGCAAATGCTCAAAGCCCAGTCCAGCCCGGCACAGGGAAGAAGGAGGATCTCCCTTGCACCACACAGCCCAGCCCAACGAGGGAGGATCTTCGGGCACTGGCACTGGCACGTCCTGTGCATTGGTGCTGGTGCCGGTGCAAAATCGGGTAAGAGATGTTTTGCGGTGCTGGGGGGGGGTTGTAGGATCGGGGGGGAGAGGGGGTGATGTGAGCGGGGGGGAGGATGCCGGTTCGCAGCCCAGAAGAGTAAGCGGGAGTGGGAGGAGGTTATAGCAGCATGCGCGGTATACGCGTGTGCGTGCTATATAAAAAATTTTTTACAGACATGCTTTGGACCCGCGCACTATATGTGTATGCGTGTTATACACGCATGCGCGTTATACGCGTGAAAATACGGTAAATTCCAGAGCTTGGGGGCTACTCCTGAGAAGGCTCTTTGGTAGGTATCGCATCGGACGACTACTTTTGATGAGGGTACAGATAGCGATGCTCCCTGAGAGGACTTCAGAGATCTCGTCATTGTATAAAGGGCTAGCTTGTTCTTTAAGTATTCTGGCCCTTTTGGTCTGAGGACCTTGAAAATCAAACATAGAGATTTAAATTTAGTCCTGTATGGTACTGGCAGCCATTGGAGTTTGTGCAGGAGGTGTGTGATGTGGTCAGTCCTCTTGCAGCCTGCTTTTAGTTGAGCTGCAGCCTTCTCAGTTAGTTGCAGCTGGTGCAAAACTCTTTTTGGTTAGACCAGTGTTGTAATAATAATAATAATAATAACTTTATTTTTCTATACCGCCATAGTCAGGCGACTTCTAGGCGGTTTACAGTGTAAGAAGGCTGGATATTCAGCGAATAACAAAGGTCTTAGTACAGTACAATGCTAATACAATACAATAAGTCCACATATAATACAATACAGTAAGTCTAAATACAATACTATACAATAAGTTTAAATACAGTACCGAACAAAGAGTCTAGATGCCGTACAATAGTCTAAATGGTAAACTTACATATTAATTGGAGATCTAAGGGTAATGAGTGTCTGAAAGATTTAGAACATCCATGAGGGGGGTCTTAGTGGGGGAGGGGACCGTTTTAGTCAATGAATTTAGCGAATAGGGTGGTTTTGATCGATTTGCGGAATGTATTATAAGTCATATTTGGTTCGTTTATGTGGTTTTTCAGCCAGGTTTGCTGTCTGTTCGCTTGGAACTTAAAGGTTCTGTCCAAGAAGGATTTGTATCTGCAGCCTGTGGTCTTTGGGTATGCAAAGATGTTTTTGTTTCTGGTCGTTCTTGTGGGGTTGTGTAGGGTGAAGTGAGTTTGTAGGTATGAAGGTGCTAGTCCCCAGGCTTGTTTGAAACAGGTGCAAGCGAATTTGAATAGAATTCGCGCTTCTATTGGAAGCCAGTGCAGCTTTTTGTAGTAGGGGCTGATGTGGTCGTTTTTTCTAAGTCCGAAAATTAGGCGAACGGCGGTGTTTTGTATTAATCTTAGTTTTTTTATTGTTTTTTGTGGGATGCCTAGGTAGATGATGTTGCAGTAGTCAAGAAGGGATAGGATCAGTGCCTGTACCAGCAACCTGAATGATGAAGGGTCAAAGAATTTTTTTATGGTTCTTAGTTTCCATAGCGTATAAAAGCATTTTTTCACAAGTGAGTTTGTGTGGTCAGTCATAGTTAGGTGAGTGTCAAGAGTGATACCCAGTATTTTTATGTTTTTGGAAATTGGGTATTCGTGGTTGTTTATTTTTATCGATGTTTTCGTAATTTTGTCATTGGGACTAGCCAGAAAGACTTTTGTTTTCTCTGCGTTTAGTTTTAGTTTGAAATTAGTGGTCCATTTATCGATTGCGGTCATTGTGTTTGAGAGATTATCTACAGTTTCTTTTGTGATGTCGTTTAAGGGTATAAGGATGGATATGTCGTCCGCATAGATGTAGTATATTAAATTTAGTTTTTGTAGTAGGTGACCTAAGGAGGCGATGTAGATATTGAAAAGTGTGGGGGATAGGGGGGAACCTTGAGGCACGCCTGAAGGGTTTTTCCATGGTTTAGAGTAGTTTCCATTACTGATTACTCGGTAGGATCTGTTTGTTAGGAACTCTTGGAACCATTTCTTTGCCTTTCCCGAGATTCCCATTGCTTCAAGGCACAGTAGCATGATTTCGTGGTCTACCAGGTCGAACGCGCTGCTGAGATCTAATTGTAGGATCAGTGCGCTTTTGCCTTTGCTAAAGAGATCATAAAGGTGGTTCAGCAAGGAGGCTAGGACAGTTTCTGTGTTGTATCCTTTTCTGAATCCTGATTGGTGTTCGCTAAGGAGGTTAAATTTGTCCAGGTAATTGACTAGTTGAAGGTTGACCAATCCTTCCTGTATCTTTGTGAAGAGGGGAATGCTTGCTATGGGTCTGAAATTGGGTGTCAGTGCTGAGGAGGCTTTTTGATCTTTGGGGATTGGAGTGATTAGTATATGTCCCATTTTTTTGTTTAGTGTTCCGTTTGCAAGGGCGGATGTTAGCCATGCAAAAAGTTCCTTTTTAAATTCTAGGGGGGCAATTGTCATGATTTTAGGGGGACATGCATCAAGTAGGCAGTTAGATTTGGTGTACTTGTTAAATAAATTTAGGAATTGCTGCCAGTTTGGGTATTCGAGGTGGTCCCATAGCATGTCTACTCTGGTGTCTTGGTCATGGGGGTCCAGGAATTGAAGAGCATTTGTTGTGGATGTGGGTAGAGTTGCTCTCAATTCGGTGATTTTGTTTTGAAAGAAGTTGGCTAGGGTTTGTGCCGATGGAGTGGGCTCAGTGTCCTTTTTCAGTATTTGTGTTGTATCGGTTATAGTTTTTACTAGTTTGAATAATTCTTTGCTGTTTATTTTTGAAGTACCGATTTTATTTGCATAATGCTTAGTGCGTTTTTCTTTGATCAGATTTTTGTATATTTTCATTTTTTGTTTCCAGTTTGACTTGTCTGAATCATTGTTTGTTTTTTGCCAGATTCTCTCCAGTTTTCTTAGTTCCTGTTTGGTGGTTAGAAGTTCACCGTCAAACCATTCATTTGGTGGTCTATTTTTCTTTTTGTATGTTTTATAAGGTGCTATTTGATCTAAGAGTTCTTTGCTGTAGATTTCCCATGTTGCGGGGAAATCCTGAATTTCTGTGTTTATGGGTTGTAACTCGTAGTGGGTCCAGAATTCGGTTGGGTTAATAATGCCACGGGTGGTTACTGTGTTCATATTTGTGTTTTTGTGTTTTTGTTGTGTATTCTGTTTTTGCCAATGTAGATTGAACTTGCCAATGAAATGGTCTGACCAGATACATTTTTCCCAGGGGCCTGAGTGATATTGTATTTTGGGGGCTAGTATTTCTTTGTGGGAGAAGGTGATTAGGTCTAGTTTGTGTCCTTTTTCGTGGGTTATTTCTGTGTCTGGGTGTGGAAAGTCCAGTGACATAAGGAGGTTGGCGATTTCAGTTATTTCTGGTTTTGTCTTTTGTTCTAGGTGAGTGTTTATGTCTCCCAGAAGCAGGTTGTATGAACCTTTTAGGTTAGATAAGGTAAGGAATTCGGCGAATTCCTCTTTTGCGCTTGACCATTTTTTGGGTGGGATGTAAAATAGGGTTGTGGTTAATGATTCTTCTAACTGTGCGTTAGTGATTTTGCAAGTTAGTATTTCGAGATTATCTGAAGATTTGGAGTCGGTCTTGGTGTAGTTGTAGTGATCTTTTAGGATGATCGCTAGTCCTCCTCCTTTTTTCCAGTTTCTTGATAGTGGGATAATTTTATATCCCTGAGGTAGAATTTCTTTCATGATAGTGTCGGTGTCAGAGATCATCCATGTTTCTGTCAGAAACAGGAGATCAGGTTTTGTTTGTAGTATCCAATCATTTATTATGTGGGCTTTGTTTCTCACGGAACGGGTGTTTAGGTAATATCCCTTAATGTTTTCGTAACTGTTTGCTGTAGGGATTTCCGAATATGTTATCTTTTTTATGTTTCTGTTGCAGAGCTTGTTCTTGTGTGGTTTGCGGTGTTTGTGGGTGGTGTTTAGTACTGTGATTTGATGAAGGTCTTGTTTTGGCTGGTTTTGTGGGAGTTGGAGAGGGTTGGAGGGCTTAGTTTGACTGGTCTGAGCCAGGAGATGGGGTAGGTGTGCATAGGTTGGGGGGGGTTTTCTTCATTGCCCCAGCATTTAGAGCTTAATAGGTATAGGTATAGAATCCCTAAGAGTAGTTGTTGTTTGTTGTAGATTGCCATATTGTGTGATAAGGTGAGTGGTTCGGGTTGTGATAAGTAGGGACTATTGCCTGGCTGGGTGTTGCTGGGTCAGCAGACACTAGAGAGAGGTAGAGGTAGGGTGAGACTGGTTTTGTAGCCGAGTAAGTTGGGTGAAAGGAACTGAGTTGAATTGTGAGGGCAGGTTGGGTATGGGGGGAACTTACGGTGAGAGGTAGCGAAAGCTTGACTCTGAATAGAAGGATAATCCTACGGTAAATTCTATGGAGAAGACAGTTGTGGCTGGTTGTGCCTGTAGTACCGGTCATGCAGTAACATATAGTAAGTATTCATGCATTAATTGGACGGGCCTTGTACATACGGTCGCAGGTTATTCGTGCATTAGTTGGTTATATGTGCGGTTACATAATGTTATGCCTATTAAACATGCAGTAACAGTCTGTGCATGTTGATTTTTCGTACCGGTCCAGCAATAAACATGCAGTATACGATTGTACATGCAGTGTAAACCTGCAGATTCTAATTTTAAGGAGTACTTAACCTTGTTCTGGAGTTGTGCTTTTCGCTCAGGCGCTTCGCAAAGGTGCGTGCTAAGGAAATGTTTCTTTATGGAAACTGGAAACACAGAAGAGATCCGGCCTTCCTGCAGGCTATCTGTGCAGGCGAGGCAACGTGCCGTGAGGCTGGATCAGAGGAGACCCCCGCTGGATTCGGGGGAGGGGCGGACCGCCTCGCGCTCCCCCGCAGGATCGGGCCTCTCCCTTCTTCTCTCCTGCCTCCCTGCAGGCTCTCTGTGCAGGCGAGGCAACGTGCCGTGGGGCTGGATCAGAGGAGACCCCCGCTGGATTCGGGGGAGGGGCAGACCGCCTCGCGCTCCCCCGCAGGATCGGGCCTCTCCCTTCTTCTCTCCTGCCTCCCTGCAGGCTCTCTGTGCAGGCGAGGCAACGCGCCGTGGGGCTGGATCAGAGGAGACCCCCGCTGGATTCGGGGGAGGGGCGGACCACCTCACGCTCCCCCGCAGGATCGGGCCTCTCCCATCTTCTCTCCTGCCTCCCTGCAGGCTCTCTGTGCAGGCAAGGCAACGTGCCGTGGGGCTGGATCAGAGGAGACCCCCGCTGGATTCGGGGGAGGGGCGGACCGTCTCGCGCTCCCCCGCAGGATCGGGCCTCTCCCTTCTTCTCTCCTGCCTCCCTGCAGGCTCTCTGTAGTCGAGTCGTGATGTGATCATGACATGGACAATTGTTCTTAGATTTGTCTTTTCATTATATGGAGAGAGATTTCGCAGCTGCCAAAGATGATAGAGACAATTTTTTTAAAAGTTGTTTGAATTTGCGGAAATAGAGTGAGTGATGACTATAGCAGTATCTGAGATTCTTGACTTGTGATTTTAAAGTCAGGTATCCTGAGATTTCTGACTTGTGATTTTAAAATCAGGTATCCTGAGATTCCTGACTTGTGATTTTAAAGTCAGGCATCCTGAGATTTCTGACTAGTGATTTTAAAATCAGGTATCCTGAGATTCTTGACTTGTGATTTTAAAGTCAGGTATCCTGAGATTCCTGACTTGTGATTTTAAAGTCAGGCATCCTGAGATTTCTGACTTGTGATTTTAAAATCAGGTATCCTGAGATTCCTGACTTGTGATTTTAAATTCAGGTATTTGCCCACATGTGTTAGGAACCCCCCAAATCTCTGTTTTGCTTGGGTTCAGGCAGAGTTTGTTGTTGTTTGCCCATTCCTGAGCTGCAGTTAGACAGACAGAAGAGAGACCTTGAACAGAAGATTGCGCTGGAAGCATAAACACACAGTAAAAACCTTTTTAGGTATATTAAAAGCAGGAAGCCAGAAAGAGAATCAGTTGACCTGCTAGACAACTGAGGGATAAAATGGGCTCTTGGGGAAGACAAGGCCCTAGCGGGGAGATTAAATGAATTCTTTGCCTCGGTCTTCACTGAGGAAGATGTGGGGAGCTATCGGTGCCATAAATGGAATTCATTTTTGATGAATCAGAGAAACTCAAACAAATCTCTGCAACACTGGATGATATAACGGGTCAGTTTAACAAACTGAACAGTAGCAAATCGCCTGGACCGGATGGTATAAACCCCAGAGTGTTGCTAGAATTGAAAAATGAACTTGCAGAGCTATTGTTAGTAATTAGTAATTTATCTTTAAAATCCAGCATAGTACCGGAAGACTGGAGGGTGGCCAATGTGACGCCGATTTTTAAAAAGGGTTTCATAGGTGATCCTGGGAATTATAGACCGGTGAGTCTGTCGGTGCCAGGAAAAATGGTAGAAACTATTATAAATAACAAAATGACAGAATATATACATACATTCAATAGTCAGCTCTTACAGTATTAGTGCCTTGCTCACATAGCAATGCCAGCAAAAACAATTACAAATAGAAGTGAGGCAATATAAGCCATATATTATTCTATATGATAACTTTTAATCCATGGAAATGTGTGCACAGCTTAGGCAATGATTTCATGAACTTTAGTCATTACCTAGCACTCCTCAGTGACCCAGTTTTCTACGCTTGCTTTATACGCTTTCTTCATCTGTTTCTTTTCTACGTTTTGTATATACGCTTTCATACTACATAGCTTTAACCACTGCGCCAGGGTAGTGAGCATTTTGCTCAGTGACTATGGCATTGTTCCTGGACATTCAAAGCTGGAAGGACTTCCGTTTTGGATAAGTGGTTTGAATATCTGGTTATTTTTAAGCTGGCTAACACATAACCACTTAAGTTAATATTCATCACTTAAATAGCCATAGGTTACTGCAGTACAAATAGGACAGACTTTAATGCAGTCCTATTTATGCAGTAAATCTGGCCATTTAAAGACTGAATATCATCTCGTCAGCAGCCAAGTACTGTCTCCACACACACCCTCAACATATCTAGCTTTGTGTTTGGTGCTAACAGCGATGTTCAGTGGCACTTAGCTGGTTAAATGCCAGTGACTATTATCTGCTAGACCCAACCAAGCCATTTAACTGGATAGCAGCTGGCTAAAGGCTCCTTTCACAAAGCCGCAGTAGACGTTTCTACTGCGGGCCGGTGAGGTAAATGCTCTAATACTCATAAAATTCCTATGAGCATTGAAGCATTTACCTCATCAGCCCATGCTAGAAACCTCTACCTAAATGACAAAGGGACAAATTTTTTTCCCGTCCCCGCAGGAATTCATTTTCTTGTCCCGTCCTGGCGAGTTCTTTTCCTGCCCCATTCCTACAAGCTCCGCCCTCATCTGCACAGGCCTCAAACACTTTAAAACCATAAGTAGCACCATTCTAGAGCTCAGATGGTGATGTCATAATGCCTCATTCCACCAATGCCTAAGCTCCGTCCTCATCTGCACAGGCCTCAAACACTTTAAAACCATAAGTAGCACCATTCTAGAGCTCAGATGGTGATGTCATAATGCCTCATTCCACCAATGCCTAAGCTCCGTCCTCATCTTGACAAGCCTCAAATACTTTAAAATCATAAGTGTTGGAGGATTGTGTGGTTAAGGTAAAGCTTACAGGAATGGAGCAGGGACAGCGACAAAACTTATGGGAATGGGAAGGGGGAAATTGAGTTCCTGCAAGGACGGGGGAAAATTTGTCCCCCTGTCATTCTCTACCGCTACCTCATCTTTGTAAAAGAAGCCCTAAATCACTCTGAATATCAGACCCTACATTTTTATGTGGCTGGCAACCCGCCACAGTACATTGACCTTGTTTCCTTTTTCTATTTAGCTGTATGTTTTACTTTTTGTCCTGTATCAGACCGACTTTTGTAATTAGTGGAGTGATCTCTTTATGCAAAGACTGGTGCCCCTTTGCAAGCTTGGTTTTGATGTGGACACAGGACTGGCTGAGATCACTTCCCCCCCTTAGATAAGAAAGCCCATTCTGCTCTTCAACAGGGTACATCCCTTCTATTGGAATAGAATTCCGGCCTACCAAAGCTCGATCTCTGCCAGTTTCACAACGTCAGGCTTTCCCCCTCCTCCCCCCAATCATCTTAAGTCGCACCCAGTGTATTTTTCTTATTTTCAGTTAGTAATATCGGCTTTCCTTTCTTATTTATCGACGGGAGAGGCACTGTACATCGGAGCTCTTAAGGCGGCTTTGTTCACCTTTTAAGATCAATTTTCAGAGAGTGATGGTGTGGTGTCAAGTTCCTGGTTTCCTAAACTGTTTTGTGGAGATAAATGGGGACGCGCCTTGCTATCACATAGTATCAAGGCTGCCTACTAATTCCCGAGAACAATGCACGTGAATTTCGAGCAGTGTTGTATGACACAAGATACATCGGGTCTTTTCCAGCACTCTGCTGCGTGTCCTATCACTTCTGTAGTGTTATTAAATGTCCATAGCTCTGCGAAGGACCCAAATACACACCAGTGTGACCTGAAAGTATGCTGTGAGTTCTTATATAAAAATTTGTGATTTGCTTACTGCTAAACGAGAGGAGTTCCATCACCTTTATCATCTTAGTCCTCCTACAGAGTTCCTAGTAGTGGTGGTGGTTTGTGTGTGTGTTTGGGGGGGGGGGGGGGGTTGGGGAGAATTGTTGCTTCCTCCCTCTGTCAGCTTCATAGTATCAGTCAGTCAAAGTGGTCTGAGAATAGGATAGTCTATAACCCTTTCTTGAATTTTCTGGTGTTCTTTTCAAGTCTTAGTTCCTTCAGTAGGGCGTTCCACCCCATTGGAGCCATCACAGAGAACATTCTTAATAATAATAATAATAATAAGTTTATATACCGCAGGACCGTGAAGTTCTATGCGGTTTACAATGGTTAAAAGATGTTACAAATTAAGTAGAATGTTACCCTTTCTATCTAAAGATATCTTGGAATGCCAGCATCACAAATGATGTGCAAGTGTATAGATTGAATCGGAAAGTTCACGTGCTGTAAAGGGAATGGGGACTTGTACAACGCATTTTGTTGCTTTGGCATTTCAAAAGCTGACATTCAAAGTGGTGGACACTGGAGGATTAAGTGACTTGCCCAGGGACTCGAGGAGCAGCACCGGGATTTGATCTCACAACCTCAGGGTGCAGAGGCAACAGCTCTACATGTGAGCCACAGCCCTTCCTCCTTAGATTTAACCTGTAAGGTGAGAGAGGGTGAATTTCAGGCTATTCCAGCTGGCTTTTCTCTGTCTAGAGTGGGTTTTGGCAGAGGGCGGTAGACAATATCTAGCTGGAGATCCTATTGTGGCTAGATGCTTAGGTCCTGAACCATAGATGAGATTATATAATCTATTCTTGGAAAGAACTTTGGTGTCCAAGGCTTTCTGAGCTTGTCAGATGAACTTCTCTACATTTTAATGCATTGAGTAGCCTTTTTTTGTTTATATTACAGATATTTCCTGGAAGTGCTTCACGTTGTTCCTGCTATCTTTCCCTCTCTAGAGTGGGGGAATTGAAAGAAAGAAACCAAAAACATTAATAGTTTTACACAGAGCTGAAATGGACCATCCCTTCTGTTCAGTGGATGGTAGGAAGGTTAGGGTTGGAGCGAGGGTAAAAATGGATATAGGTAAGAGTATAAAGTGGTGATATAGATGATTTGCCCTCTTTCCCCTTTCCCTGCTGATCACAGAGCAAGACAGAAGATCCTTAAATGGTAGAGGCTAGCCCCATATGATGGTCGCTGTGTCCAAGGCCTCCTTTTCAGCCTCGGCACCCATTCAGGTCACATGGCTGGTCATGACTCGTCACTTAGGCTTCAAGATACCCTATGAGGGCCCTTCCCTCAGCACCCCTTCTCACAATGCACCGTCCTTGGAGCACTATGAAGGGATGGTTTGGCAAAGCTTGTTGCTGAGCTAGAACGGGGCCTATTCCCAGACTGTCATTATTTGAACCTTATGATATCGCCCAGTTCTCCTCAAGAAAGAGTACAACGGGTTCTGACTGATACATAATCTGCCTCACCCGGAAGGTAAGGTTGGCCAACTCAGAGTAGGGATTTTTAGAATAAAGTACCTCTGTTAATTGTGTTCTGTCTTGTAAAGATTTCATATTTGATAGAATGGTATGTTATATGATTATTATCTACTCCTTGGAATGAAGGGCAATATTGGAGCCAATGTACTAGGCAGACTGGATAGGCCACATTGGTCTTTATCTGCCATCATTGTCTATGTTACTAAGCTCTAATTAACCGACATGAGGAGAACCTATATGATTTATTATTTTTGATATGCAATGTCCCCTAGGATTGCGTAGTAGGTAAGTTTTTGATGCAGTTCATGCTGTACCGCTAGGCCGTTTCTGTTTGTCAATTGTCAAATTTCCCCACAGAGATTGTGGCACTCCCTTTCTTTAGAAGATTCAGTGGCTTGTAAATCTAATACAGTGCTCAGCCCAGAGTTTTCAGCATATTCATACTGAATATGCATGAGAGAGATTTGCATGCACTTGCCTCCTTAGTATGTAAATCTTTCACCTACTCATCTTGAAAAACAGAACCAACTAGGTGTGCCCCCAAAGGAATGGGCTGAGAGTGGCTGGTCTAATAGATAATAAATGCACCTACTTGCCTCCATTTTTTGTGTAGGAAATGTGATTTTGTTTGCTCCTTATTGTCCATGTCCTTAATGAAGCCTCCTTGGCAAAGCATTGCCCATGCTGGACAGCTGGGAGTGCAATGCCCATTATCCTGAGTCCTGTGTCAAATAGCATTATTTATACAATTAAATCTAAGTCGCTGTATGCAGGAAAGAGAAACATAACCACCTCACAGCAAGTTAAGTGGTTGTGTTCAGTATATTCTGTTGGTTTTGTTTATGAGAGATTCCTCTGCTTGACGAGGCCTTTCTGATTTTGTACAAGAATTATATACGTTGTAAATCCGAGTCTATAAAGTCCACCTAAATGTAGGTGCTGATATCAGAATAAGTTATATAAAACGTAGGCGCCCATTGTAGAATCACACTCAGCATTACTTAAACTAAACTAAACTAAACTAAACTAAGCCTTAGGTTTATATACCGTATCTTCTCCACGGAAGTGGAGCTCGACACGGTTTACGAAGTTTAAAAAAATATGGGAAGAGAGAAGAGAAAGAGTTTACAAAGCATAAAAAGAGGGGATGTAGTTAGGAGAAGAGATGTTATATGCTAGAGAAAAGCCAGGTTTTCAGTTGTTTTCGGAATAGTTGGAGGGAGTCCAGGTTCCGCAGCGGGACAGTGAGATCGTTCCAGAGGCCCGTGATAGGAGGATCTACCCAGTTTACCTGCATGGAGGATGCCGTGTATGGAGGGGAAGGATAGTTTATGTCTGTGGGCTGATCTGGTGATAGCAGGCGTCTGGGCGAGGAAGGATAGAGGGATTAGGGGCGGAAGGATGCCCCTAATCGTGTTTAGGCGCGGCATTCAGCATCCTAACTTTTAGATGTCCCAAATTTATGCCGTTTTGGGTGCCTAAAGTTAGGTGTTGGTATCGGAGCCTAGCGGCATCTGATTCACAAAGAGGCACCTAACTCAAAAACACACACATGATCTGCCCTTAACCACACCCACTTTTAGTGTAGGCACTTTGGGCTAAGCGCCTATGTTTTCTAGAATCACGTCTTTTTGTTAGGCATCTAACTTTCAATTGTCCAACTAGGACGATTGTGAGGTAATGAGTGCCAGTATCAGCACTGATTAAGCCTATGGCTCAATCGTGTTCTGTCCAGATTCCTTTTTTGATAGAATGGTATATTACATGATTATTATCTACTCCTTTATAAAATCAGGGCCTTTGTTCCTTCGGTTCATAGACAAGTCGGCGAAAGACAAAGGCGCGCGCCGACAACTGAGCGCAAGACGGAGGCGCGCGCCGAAGAAAATTACAGTTTTTAGGGGCTCCGACGGGGGGGTTTTGTTGGGGAGCCCCCCCAGTTTACTTAATAAGAGATCGCGCCGGCGTTGTAGGGGGTTTGAGGGGGATGTAACCCTCCACATTTTACTGTAAACTTAACTTTTTCCCTAAAAACAGGGAAAAAGTTAAGTTTTCAGTAAAATGTGGGGGGTTACAACCCCCCACACCCCCCACAACGCGGCGCAATCTCTTATTAAGTAAAGTGGGGGGGTTCCCCCCACGCCCCCCCCGTCGGAGCCGTAAAAACAGTAATTTTGTGCGGCGCGCGCCTCCGCACTGCGCTCAATTGTCTGCGGGCGCCTTTGTCCCGGCGCGCTTTTGACCTGACACCGTTCCTTCAAGCTTTGTTCTTTATTTTTTAGTATTCAGTTATTCCTCACTTCTCATGTTCTATAGGGAGATGATATACTTAGTATGGACATACCTTTTTCTATATTGTTGTACTTCTATTTATATAGTAACATAGTCGATGACGGCAGGTAAAGACCCAAATGGTCCATCCAGTCTGCCCAACCTTACCATCTCTTTAAAATTACTGATTTAATTTAAATTTTTCTTCTTCTTAGCTATTTCTGGGCCAGAACCTAAAGCTCTGCCCGGTAAAAACCTGGAATGACCTACCTGAAGCTATCAGGAAAGAGACAAACTACATCACATTCAGAAAAAAACCTGAAGACTCACCTCTTTGACAATTAACTGTCTTAGTTTTTGTATAGCACCCCCCTACTTCTATGTCCCTCCTCTTGCTTCTCCATGCCCCCTTCCCCTACAACTTTTCCTTCCTCTTTGATCTGTCGCCTCAAGCCTGTACAGGCATGTGCGACTCACAAATGGAAGATTAGATTAGATTACTATGGTTAGGTTCCATCCACTGAAGTCTCCATCAAAGCTCACTCCAGCCTGTCTAAACCATCGCAGCCATTGAAGTCCCACCCCGGCCCATCCTCAACCAAATGGCCACATACGGACTCAGACTGTGCAAGTCTGACTAGTACCAGCCTTAGTTCTTCAATATACACCGTTATTTTCTGATTAAATATCCTCCGTGTTCATCCCACGCTTTTTTGAACTCTTTCACCATTTTCCTCTCCACCACCTCCCTCGGGAGCGCATTCCAGGCATCAACCACCCTCTCCTTAAAGAAGAATTTCCTAACATTACTCTTGAATCTACCACCCCGTCAACCTCAGATTATGCCCTCTGGTTTTACCATTTTCCTTTCTATTGCGGATGTGTTTGTATTGTATTCACTACAAAATATGGAACCCGTTTTCAGGTTTTCTATGTCCTGGTAGTGGTGACTTCCATGGAGAAATGTTCTAGTTTTGATCTGCACGTAGTGGGAAGGTAGAATATCAGCTCCCATATAACTAATTTTATTATGGTGTGTTAAACTGAGCTTTTCTTTTGCTTTATTCTCATTTTGCTCCTTGTTGTTTGAGCATCTTATGCCAGAGTCCCTTCTACAAATGCCCTCCTTCAAAGACATAAAATACAAAAGCACCAGGGCAAGAATTTAAAAATTTAAAAAACACCATCAACATCTTCTCTCACATCAAGCGGCACTATGAGGCAAAGATCTGGAACAATTGCTCACGCTTACTACTTATGGGGAATTTAGGAAACACCTAAAAACATATCTGTTCCTGAAGTATTTAGGCAACTAACCTGTACAATCCTACTCCACAATAACTGATCTCTAGCGCTGTTAATAACTATCTTCTAACCTTGTTAATTCTACTTAATTTGTAACATCTTTTAACCATTGTAAACCGCATAGAACTTCACGGTCCTGCGGAATATAAACTGTTATTATTATTATTATTAAGAATGTTCTCTGTGATGGCTCCAATGTGGTGGAACACCCTACTGAAGGAACTAAGACTTGAAAAGAACACCAGAAAATTCAAGAAAGGGTTAAAGACTATCCTATTCTCAGACCACTTTGACTGACTGATACTATGAAGCTGACAGAGGGAGGAAGCAACAATTCTCCCCAACCCCCCCCCCCCCCAAACACACACACAAACCACCACCACTACTAGGAACACTGTAGGAGGACTAAGATGATAAAGGTGATGGAACTCCTTTCGTATGAGGAGAGACTAAAAAGGTTAGGGCTCTTCAGCTTGGAAAAGAGACAGCTGAGGGGAGATATGATTGAAGTCTACAAAATCCTGAGTGGAGTAGAACGGGTACAAGTGGATCGATTTTTCACTCTGTCAAAAAATTACAAAGACTAGGGAACACTTAATGAAGTTACAGGGAATTACTTTTAAAACCAATAGGAGGAAATTTTTTTCACTTAGAGCATAGTTAAGCTCTGGAACGCATTGCCAGAGGATGTGGAAAAAGCGGATAGCATAGCTGGTTTTAAGAAAGGTTTGGACAATTTCCTGGAGAAAAAGTCCATAGTCTGTTATTGAGAAAAACATGGGAGAAGCCACTGCTTGCCCTGAATCGGTCACATGGAATGTTGCTACTCCTTGGGTTTTGATAATGAAGAAATAGAAGGGAAGATAATGCAATGCATAAATGAAAATATTGAACAATCAATTCTAACTATACTAATAACTATATCAAGGCCATCATAGCATCTGATACATAAAGTTTAGATCAATGATTTCTAAAAACTATATATATATACTCATAAAGATATTAGTACTAAATCACAATTCCTATTAAGTATTTAAAGCAAATAGTGGTGGACATATCATAAATTATACAGACTTCAGTCTTTGGAACCTCTTATGATGTATACCATTACAGGTTCCTGTCTTGTATATTGTTATAATCATCTATGTCCACCACCCCCGAAGAAGACCTGGTTTAGGGTTGAAACGCTTTCAGAAAGAAAAGACGTTGGGAGTTCTCTAATATATCAACATTGATGGAGGTAGGTACCACCTCACGATAAGGTAAGTGTTGCCTCATTCTCTCTTTTTCCCCTTTTTTCAAATATCAGCTGTTTTGCACATAATTTATTCATATTTAAGAAGCTCTTGTAGGCACTAGCATATTTTAGGTACAAGCGTTGTAGTTGACCAGATAAATACATATTTAGATTACACAGTTAATTAATTTTAGTTTTTTTCACATGCACTTTTGAAAGGTTTTTCCATGTCACAAATTCATTGAATTTTAAAAGAATCTCTTTAGATTAACACGAATTTAGCACATTAATATGAATTAACATTTTAGGTTTTTCATCAATTTGCTTTATTTAATCTATTTATTTTTGAAAACAATACATATTTAATATTAAAATTAATAAATTTAGTGATAACAAATCTATTAGGGAGCAAAGTGATAATAAATTTATTAGGGAATAAAACTAAGTGGTTGAATAATAAAAAACTTTTTGGTAGGGGGTGGTGGACATAGATGATTATAACAATATACAAGACAGGAACCTGTAATGGTATACATCAGGGGTCCCCAAAGTCCCTCCTTGAGGGCTGAATCCAGTCGGGTTTTCAGGATTTCCCCAATGAATATGCATTGAAAGCAGTGCATTCACGTAGATCTCATGCATATTCATTGGAGAAATCCTGAAAACCCAACTGTATTCAGCCCTCAAGGAGGGACTCTGGTATACATCATCAGAGGTTCCAAAGACTGAAGTCTGTATAATTTCATTGTATGCTAGCATTTTTTAGGATGTTTATAATTATAGTACACATAGCTAAAGTGGTACACATAATTTAGAATGGTTAACATAAACCATAAACGACATGCATTAATGGCTAGAACAAAGCATACTTAGTCAGTGGAAACATCTGAATCTGCTTTTGAAAACCATCTCAGATATGCATGAAAACTGCTCTGAATTGACTCCCCAGTCATTAGTAGCGGTATAGAAGCTTTCAATAAAGAAACAGGAGTAAACTAAGGAAATATTTTTTACAGAAAAGGTGGTAGATGCATGGAATAGTCTCCCTATAGGGGTGGTAGAGAGAACTGTATCTGAATTCAAGAAAGTGTGGAACATCCATGTGGGATCTATTAGGGAGGGGAGGGGATGCCGCAGATGCCATCATGTTTCTAACCAGTTCTTAATCCATAATAGGACGTCACCTCCTAAACCGCCTAAAAGTTGCAAGATTGTTGGCGGTATATAAGAATAAAGTTATTATTATTATTATCCCAAGACTTTCTAATTTCCTCAAGTTTGTCAAATGCCTTTTGAAAATCCAAGTACACCATATCGATTGGCTCACCTTTATCCACATGTTTGTACACCCCTTCAAAGAAATAAAGTAGATTGATGAGGCAAGATTTCCCTTGACTAAATCCGTGTTGGTTTTGTCTCATTAATCCATGCTTATTCTCTATAATAAAACCCTTACCTGCGCATGCGCAGTTGAAACAGCGTGATCCTGGCCGCCGTGATATCTGCTTCCGTGCCATATTCCATTTGCGGCACACGGCGGCTTGCGGTGCATGCGGCGTGTGGCGGTTTGCGGCATGTGCGGTGTGCATCGGCTTGCGGCGCGTACAACGGTGAGAGCAATGGCAGGAGGGTGTCTTTTGAGGTGCTGCGAGGCATCCGGCTGCTACTGCTGCACACGGAAGTGGAGGGGGAGAGGGAAAAAGGGGCTGCTTTGGGGGGAGGGATGTGCTGGGGGGCAGGCAGCAATCTTGGTTTGCTCAGGGGGGCCAGAGAAAGATAGGCAGGGGGCCAGGGAGAGAGACAGACAGAAAGATAGACAGACAAGAGGCCAGGGAGAGACACAGACAGAAAGAATAACAGACAGGGGGCCAGAGAGACAGACAGACAGCTAGCAGCCAAGGAGCGAGAAAGAAAGACAGACAGCGGCTAAGGAGACAGAGAGACAGAAAGAAAGACAGACAGACACATCTAGTCTAGCACCCGTTAATGTAACGAGCTTAAAAGCTAGTACAGTATATATGCTCTGTATTTTTGTTCTTTATAATAGTCTCTACCATTTTGCCCAGCAGTGACTTACTGGTCTATAATTTCCTTGGTCACCTCTGCATCCCTTTTTAAAAATTTGATGTCATGTTTGCCACCCTCTAGTCTTTTGGTACCACACTGGATTTAAAGATAATTTACAAATTACTAACCATAGCTCTATAAGTTAATTTGTTCAATTTTATCAGTTCTCTGGGATTTATACCATCAGATCCAAGTGATTTGCTACTCTTCAATTTGTCAAATTGCCCATCACATCTTCCAGTGTTAGCAGTTTCTCTGACTTATCAGTACTGAATACCATTTCCTAAGTGAAGACCAAAGCAAAGAAGTCATTTAATCTCTCCACTATGGCCTCGTTTTCCCTGAGTGCCCCAGGAAGTGATGTCAGAAGGGATGTCAAGGCTGGCGTGAGCAGCAAGTGAAAGATGCTGCTTGCACCAGTGAACATTTAAAGAGGTACATGGGAGATGGAAGTGCTGGCGCCCCCTGTGAAGATGGCACCTGGGGTTGTCTCCACCCCCACCCCGCTACACACACACACACACACACCTTTACTATACCACTAGAATATTGGCTGGTTAAGCACCATCCTATTTAAACTGCATTATATACTCCATGGAAAAAGTGACTCGTAGGTCATCCAGAAATCTTTTAACTCTCTTTCCCCAATCCAAAATTGTTCTACTTGAAAAGGGCTTTTTTACTCTTCCCTGTCTTATCAAGCAGCACATATCTGGAATTCAGTTTCTCTTGTTATTAGGAAAATAGGATCATATCCAGTATTTCAAACCTCTATAAAAGCCTATCGTTTTAAAAAGTACGTAAGTCATGATATGCAGTTTAATTTTTGTAATTCCTTATGGTTGATCGGTTTTCTGCTGTCTTGTTACCCGCTTTAAGCATATGTAGACTATAAGACAATTTTGTATTGTATCGTATTGTTACTCCAAGTCTCTGAAAATGCAAATCCAGCAATTGCAATTTAGTCAAAGGTGTCATTAAGGCACATCACTGTCTTACCCAGTTTTCATGTGGCCACAGTGCAACAATCCATGTTTGCACCACAAAAACAATTCAAAACAATAAGGTGGAGATCATAATATATCAATCAAAATATGTGCTAAATATTCAAAGTAGAGAATGACACGGAGACAAATCTGTCCCCGTGCTGCAGGAACTCAATTTCTCCGTCCCTGTGAGTTTTGTCGTTTTCCCCTCCCCATCCTGTAAGCTCTGCCTTAACCGCACAAGGCTCGGACACATATGATTTTAAAGTGTTTGAGGCTTGTGCAGATGAGGGCAGAGACAGGAAAAGAACTCGCTGGGACAGGGCGGGAAAATGAGTTCCTGTAGGAATGGGGAAAAATTTGTCCCCGTGTCAATCACATTGAACAGTCAAAAAAAAAAATGCTGCCAGAAATCTGAGTGAACTTATGTAAACTCTATTGGTGGGTGCAGTGACAATCTGTTTCATGACACTGCTTCAGGGACCTGTGTTGAGACTCCAAAGAGTTTGCACACGTCTGTCACAAAACTATGGTCAACAGCCTTACCGTGCCAGTTGTAAATGCCTTCTTAGACTGTGCACAGTGGTTAAAGCTACAGCCTGGGTTATGGGTTCAAATCCACACTGCTCCTTCTGACCCTGGTTAAGTCACTTAATCACCCCATTGCCCCCAGGTACATTAGATAGATTGTGAGCCGGCCAGGACTTACAGGGAAAAGTGCTTGAGTATCTGAATAATTTCATTTAAACTGTTCTGAGCTCCCCTGTGAGAACGGTAGAGACCAGGGGAAGGGAACTCCAGTCCTCGAGAGCCGTATTCTAGTCGGGTTTTCAGGATTTCCCCAATGAATATGCATTGAAAGCAGTGCATGCAAATAGATCTCATGCATATTCATTGGGGAAATTCTGAAAACCCGACTGGAATGCGGCTCTCGAGGGCCGGAGTTCCCTACCCCTGATGAAAATTTTTTTTTTAAAAAAGATACTTTTACTCAACATCTTTAATGTGATAACTTCTTAACTGAAAAACTTAATTGCTATTAAAACACAACACATGGAACATAAAAATGTATAATTATAAAAGTATCTCATTATCATAGATTTAAAGAATGGTATTTCCACTCCACCCAATCACTAAGGGCTCCTTTTCCAGTTTTAGCACGTTCTAGCCGCTACCACCTCCTTGTAAGCAGGCGGTAATTTTTCAGCTAGCGTGCGCTAAAAACGCTGGCGCACCTTAGTAAAAGGAGCCCTAAATCCACAGGGTTATTCTTTCAGCTCATAAATCCAATATTGCTCACCAAATGCCAATTGCTGTTCGTGCTCCCCCCGCACGGGGATTGGAGTTATTTCTTTAAGAATTAGCAGCGTGCTTAAGAGAAACTGTGTTTCATTTGAAGAGAGTGGTGACACTCGACAAAGTTACATGGGAAATACTTTTATAACCAGTAGGAGAACATTTTTTTTTCACTCGGAGAATAGTCAAGCTCTGGCACGCATTGTCAGAGGTTGTAGTAAGAGCGGATAGCGTAGCTGGTTTTAAGAAAGGTTTGGACAAGTTCCTGGAGGAAAAGTCCATAGTCTGTTATTGAGAAAGACATGGGGGAAGCCCCTGCTTGCTCTGGATCAGTCAAATAAACGTAAAGGGAAAAAATTTTCTTAAAAAAACAGAGCAGAGTGATCAAATGGCAGTGGCACATATTAAACAGAAACACTCTTGTAAATCAATTAAAGTTGAACAAAACGTATACAACTGATAGTGAATCAAAAGTGCTCAGAGATATGGAGGTGATAACAGGGCGGACCCAACACTACCACCTCACCGCCCAATCATCGCTTAATTCAAAGCACCAGTTGTAAACATGTTGAATATATATATAAATACTTCGGGTGCACTCAGCTACCAAACTTTGTAAAAAATAACAAAATCTTGTTTCCCTTAAATTTACAAGTTCAATTATGGGGTGGGAGGGAGGGTATTTTTATTGTTACATGTTGTATAAGTATTGATTATATGATAGATAAGGGTGGGGTGGGGTGGGGTGGGGGGGAGATAAGAGAATATCATATGTATCATTTTTGATTATTAAGTGATATATTTATGGTTATTTGTATGGATATGTTATCACACTTGTATATTGGGCCCTATTATAATCCCTCCATTTCATTTTTCTCACTCTCTTTCCAGCCCCACAGAATAATATTTACTCTTTGTCTGCTTTACATGAGATGTGTGTCTGTTTATAGAATAGTGTTTTGGCAGAAATTTGGCATTTTTATTTATTTATTATATACCGCCTGGAGTCTCAGCGTTTTCCAAGATAACATACATAAAAATAGCATATACATAACATTGGGGGGGGGGGTCTTTTACTAAGGCACGCTAGCCGATTTAGGGCTCCTTTTACAAAGGTGCGTTAGGGCCTTAACGCGCAGAATAGCGCGTGCTAAAATGCCCCGTGTACCAGCCGCTACCGCCTCCTCTTGAGCAGGGGGTGGTTTTTCAGGTAGCGCAAGCCATAGCGCGTGCTAACCTAGTGCTAAAAACGCACCTTTGTAAAAGGAGCCCTTAGTGTGTGCTAAATGGGTAACTATATCACAGGATATATATAATAACTATATATATCCTGTTATTATATATATCACAGGATATATATAATAACAGGAGCCCTTAGTGTGTGCTAAATGGGTAACTATATCACAGGATATATCACAGGATATAATGGGCGCGGTAGCGTTTAGCATTTCGTAAAAGACCCCCTACTGTACAGTAATTCAAAACAACTTAAGAAGTGCAACCTGAGGCCTCCTCAGTATCATCCTTCACTATCGTAACAGTTAGATTAAAATAATTTCTATTGATGCAAACAACATCAAATACAACATAAGGGCACCCCAAGGTGCATAATATAACAATAATGTATCAAATAAAATAAAATAAGAAGCATATATACCCCCCACCTCCCCTCTCCAGCCCCCCCCCCTCCCTTCCCAATGGTATTCTCTATTTCACCTCACTAGGACACACCAATACAATCTAGGACACCCATCTTAAGACCGCACTACGGCCTTTGGGATGTAAGGTTTGCAGATAAGGCTCCCATGTATGCATAAACAACATCTTTCGCTTCTTAGGCCTTCAAGTAGCTCTTGCCTCCCAGATGGCCAACTGATGTAACTGGTCCCGCCAATGTCAAAACTTCGGGGGAGTCAGGGGCCATCCAATATTGAAGAATACATTTCTTGGCCCATAAACTCATCTTCCTACACAGCACCCGATGCCCCCCTAGGCAAATGAGTAAAAGCCTCTGGCAAATCCAAAACAAAATGGGTCGGAAAACTAGGTAACGATCTCCCAATTATTTTTGACATACAAGATGTTATTCGTTTCCGAACAGTCGTAACAGTTAAATTTAGAAAATCCTAGGGAGCAATTCGCAGATAGGCATCGATAAAAAGCTTTGTTTTAAGCAAACTCTTAAAGCTAAGACGATCCGGACATGGGGGGCTCCTTTTACTAAGGTGCGCTAGCGTTTGTAGCGCACGCAGGAAATTACCGCGGGCTACGCGGCTAGAACTAACGCCGGCTCAATGCTGGCGTTGAGGTCTTGCGCGCGCTATTCTGCGCGTTAAACCCCTAACGCAGCTTCGTAAAAGGAGCCCTTAGTCTTGGGGCTCCTTTTACGAAGCCGCGGTAGCGGATTTAACACGCGCGATGTTTAAATCATGCGCTAGCCCAGAAACTACCGCCTGCTCAAGAGGAGGTGGTAGAGCGCACGCTATTAGGTGCATTAAACCGTTCCCGCGCCTTCGTAAAAGGAGCCCTTAATTGACCCCATAGTTTTAACCATACATGAGAATATTTTTAATTGTGTGGCCATGTACCTTATGTTCACAGCCGATTGAGATATCAATCGCATGCTACCATCTGATTTCAAAGCTTGCGATGGTCTATAGACCTCCCAAAGATCCTGACACCAGTTAGGCAAGAGATAATACACAGAATGATGCACCAAAGGTAACGTCTTAAATAGTATTTATGTGCTTAGGGGGGGGTCAATTCCATACTGTGTAGCAAAATGTAGGTATCAAACAGAGAATGACACGGTGACAAAATTCATCACCGTTCCCGTCCCGGCGGATAACCGCGGGAAATAATCCCATGTCATTTTCTAGTGTCTATTTCAACCTGTCCTTCTACACCAGCATTCTTCAAAGCAAAGCTTGCGGGTCAGTGGCTGTGCTTATGTGAGCCAAGGATAATGAAGCCATTGTGACATCACTGATGTGATTGGCTCTTAGGCACTGGTGGAATGAGGCATTATGACATCACAATATCTGCTCTGGATACCAGAGACTGTCATTCTGTAGTGTCTGTTTCAACTTCAATCCTTCTACACCAGCATTCTTCAAAGCAAAGCTTGCGGGTCAGTGGTTGTGCCCAATTATACTCTGATTCTTCCCTCTCTCCTTAAAGAATGACATGAAGATGGTTTCCCGTGGTTATCCGCGAGGACGGGAACGGTGATGAATTTTGTCACCGTGTCATTCTCTAGTGTCAAAGTGCTCCTATGCTCACTCAATTAATGCCCTTCCTCCCCTCCAGCAACTAGCTCTGACCCTCTTCAAATAATGCTCATCTAGCACGGGAAGGGGGTAAAACACGGACCTCGAGGATCTAAAACCGCACGTCCTTAAAAATCTGAGGTCCGTGCCACTTGTAGTTAGTTTCTGGCTCTGACAGACTTTGGTGACAAGGATCCGTCAGCGCAAAAATGTCATCGAGGTCTGCCAGAGCCAGAAACTAGTGCTGGAGCGGCTCTAAAACGAATCCTTTAAACCGGTTTCCTGCAGCCCCAGTAAATTTAAAAATCTGAGGTCCGCGGCTCTGACAGACCTCGATGACATTGTAGCGCTGACAGATCCTAATACTTTTCCCTCCCGTCAGCGCTAAATTGTCATCGAGGTCTGTCAGAGCCAGAAACTAACTACAAGGGGCACGGACCTCAGATTTTTAAGGACGTTCGGTTTTAGATCCGCGAGGTCCATCAGGTCCGCGTTTTACCCCTCCCCTTCTAGCACCTATCAACTATTCCTTAGCCAGAGGTAGACCAGCCTTGGAGCCTGTGAGGATGGGGGCCCTGCTCCTTCATCGATCCTGGAGCTGGGCTCTCTACACACTGTTCCTGCCTGATTTTTGTGACTATATTTCAGGAGTGGTAGGATGGAGCCGCTCCCCCAGCAAACGATGTGACAGGTGATGGTGACAGTCATGGCGGTGGTCTGCCCAGGTGCTTGAATCCCTTGAGGTTGAATTCAGAGAGCTGGGATAGGTTAGCCCAAAGAAAGGTTATCTACAAATTATGAAGGCTCACAGACCAGAGCATGCAAATCGCTTGCAGGCACACAAAGCCTTTCCTGAAAATATGCTGCTGTCCCTTTCCTTATACTAGAGGTTTCCTGTCGTGCAAGGTTGGCCAGCCAGAAGCTGAAATGCGAACAGGATGGGTGTGATGTGCAGGTAGGAGGAACAGTCCGGTTAAGTGCGGTATTAAATTACAGAGAGAATTTTTTTTTTTGTAGCCTTGCTTCCAGTAGAGGTGGCGGAAGACCAAAGTGGGGGATCTTGCACAATAGTTCTAGGGACATTTCTTGAATCCAGGCTGGGAGAAAGTTCAGCTTTCTGCACTTCAGGACGAGGTAAAAACCGTTTCGATCTCTTTTCAACTTTGGGGGGGAAAAAAACAGCGAATTGCATCCCGTGTACGGTTTAGTCGGTTCCTGCGTCCATTTTTTTGGAGCTGTGGAGTTTGCGTCTCTGCGTGGCAGCTTGTTTGCGGGGTGACAGGAATCGAGGGGGTGACCCTAGGACTTCCCTCTTGCTTAATGGCACACTCCCCCCCCCCGTGAAGCAGAGCAGGCAGCAGGAGTAAGGCCGGCGGAGGGGCTGCTGGTCTTCCAGGACAGAGCTGTTCCCCTGGGATGGATGAGCCACGTCGAGCTTTGCCTTTCACCCCCCCCCCCCCCCCCCCGCACAATGGATGAGGCCAATGAGGTGGTCGCTTCCGTGGATGTGGCTTTTTTATTTTCCAGTTTCCAATGAGTACAGGGTAGAATGGCAGCGTTAGTCCACTTTTCAAGTTAATATATAGAAATAGAATAAAAACCTTTAGGAATATGGTGATACCTTTTTTTTTTTTAATTGGCCTGACAATGCATTTTATGATTAGTTAAGGGAAAGGGTTTGGGACTTATATCACCTTTTTGTAGTTATACAGCCACACTCAAAGCGGTTTACATACAGGCACTTCCAGCATTTTCCTTATCTGTCCCGATGGGCTCTCAATCTGTCTAATGTACCTGGGGCAGTGGAGGATTAAGTGTCTTGCCCAGGGCCACAGGGAGCAGCGCCGGGGTTTGAACCCACAACCTCAGGGTGTGCTGCAGCTGTAACTCCAGCCACTGCACCACACTTTCCTCCATCCCTTTCTTCAGATCAAAAATAAATCTGAACAAGGGGTTTCCTTCCAAAGCTTATCATAAAATGCATCTAGTTAGCCCAATTTAAAAAAAAAAATAATATATATATATTATATATATATATATAAGGTGATTGATATATATATATATATATATATATATATATATATATATATATATATATATATATATATATATATACAGTATATCACCTTATTTCCTTTATGGTTTTGTTTTATGTCTATATATATATATATCCAGAAAGTATTTCCTAACTGCCAGAGAGAGCGGTGGCTGGAAGGGAAAAGTTTTCTCCAAGTACTCCGCAGATCAAGGTTTTGGTTTAGACTCCTTCGGCTGGATATTTCCTATGCGATCTGGGATGTCAAATCCAGACAAGTAAATGTCTTCATTACTATTGTCCCCAGGCTGTATTGTTGTTAAGTGTTCAGCTCACGCCTTTGCAGCAGTTACATTCAGGTGCGCTGGGTGTTTCTATGTCTCCAGAGGGCTTAACAGCAGAGATTCCCAAGGCGGGTTCCTCAAACTCTCTTCAGAGGTTCCTCAGGAAATTAGATTGTAGGCTCTTTTGTATGAACTCACTCTATATATGTTTACAAAAACTGAAATATTCCTTGGTATATGAAAATATATTTTATGGGGTCCTTCCATAGTAAAAATTTTGGGAATGACTCAGGGCAGGATTAATTCGTCGAGGGCCCCCTGCCCCGCCCACACCCCATCATGCCCTGCACCCATGTATTTACTTCTTTTTTTTTTTACTTTCTTTGATATTTTGAACTTTATAATGTATACAATTGAAAAAACAGAAAACTATATGAAAATACATTATTAACATCAGAATTATTACATTAAAGAATTTTTAATCCCTTCTTAACCTATAAACAGTAATGATGTATATTATACTATCCATATTATAAAATATTATAAAATTTATTCCTCCAAATAAATATTGCACCCCCCACCCCCCAACCCACCCTGGATGTGCAAAGGAATCTAACATAAAGAAAAAAATTATAATGTGACAAAATTAATTAATGGACCCCAAACCCCCTTTCCACTTTATTTCTTATATTTTAAAATTCAAAACAAACAAAGATTACCATACCAGTGCCAGTGCACAGTTTTTCTTCTATGCAACCTCCAAACATCTCTGAAAAAATCCGTCTTTCCTTCCTAGAGGAAGAGATCTTCAGCTGGCAGGGCTTTGGGAAGCCCACCAATTTATGGTTTGCATTTGGATAGGAGGCATGGGGCATGGCGGGAAGAAAATTTAGTGCCCGTCATTTTATTGGACTAATACATTTCTTACTTAGCTTTCAGAGGTTAAAACCTCTTTCTTCAGGTCAGTAAACTATACTGCTGTGACAGTATCCCTGTCCTGACCTGAGGAAAGGAGTTATGGTCTCTGAATTAGTAAAAAATGTATTAAAATTATTTCAATAAACAGGATCATATTATTTCCATTTTCTATTAATAAATGATTATCAACACAGCTTGCCCAAAGCTTCCATCTGACGTGCCCAAGTGGAAACAGGAAGCTGCGTCAGAAGGAAGCTTTGGGCAAGCAGCACCACTTGCAAAATTACTGTTCCCCTTGCCTTTCTTACCCGCGTTGCTCATTTGTATTACTTTCCGTCGATGGTGGGGCCTGTGTTGCCGATTGGAGGGGGGGGCTCATCGCCGTTTAAAAAAAACAAAAAAAAACCCTCCTTCATCGGGCCCCCCCCCTGACCATTTCGGGCCCTAGGCACGTGCCTACTGGGCCTATTGGTTAATCCGGCCATGGAATCACTGACTTACAGTCTAACCGCCTTTGATATCTAATGTTATATTATAGACTAATAGCACATATGTGTATCAGAGGCTCGAAGAAGAGGCATTTATGAGGGGAAGTGCTAGACACTCATCCAGGGCACCGGTGATAAAGGGCGCCAAAGTCTCAGAGGCATAGATGCTGGACAGGGATTTTGGTGCCCTTATCACCAGTGCCCTGAGCCAGCGTCTTACCTGGTCCAGTAGGAAGACAAGACTTGACAGGGAGGGGTGATACTGTATCATAGCCAGGGGGGAGAGTGAGAATGGAGAAAGAAGGGAGAGTGTGGCATGGTGGTTAAAGCTAGAGCCTCAGCACACTGAGGTTTTGGGTTCAAACCCACGCTGCTCCTTGTGACCCTGGGCAAGTCACTTAGTCCTCCCAGTACATTAGATAGATTGTGAGTCCACCAGGATAGACAGGGAAAAATGCTTGAGTACCTGAATAAATTCATGTAAACCGTTCTGAGCTCCCTTGGGAGAACGGTATAGAAAATTGAATAAATAAAGAGTGAAAAGTTTCAGCCTCTGATAACCAGAGCTGGTATTGTGATGTCATAATGCTTAATTCCACCAATGTCTAAGAGCCAGCCTCATCAGTGATGTCACAATGGCTTGATTGTCCTATACTTGGCTCACCTTTACTACATTATGATTTCTAGAGTGGCGCAGTGGTTAAACCTACAGCCTCAGCACCCTGAGGTTGTGGGTTCAAACCCACACTACTCCTTTTGACCCTGGGCAAGTCACTTAATCCCTTCCTCCAGTTGTCCCAGGTACTCTAGATAGATTGTGAGCCCACCAGGACAGATGAGTAAAATGCTTGGGTACCTGAACAAATTCATGTAAACTGTTCTGAGTTCCCCTGGGAGAATGGTATAGAACACAGTTCTTCAACTGCCGGTCCGCAGACCGGTGCCGGTCCACAGAAAATTCCCGCTGGTCCGCGCAGGGGCGGCGAGATGGACGCCATTAAATTTCCTACCCTGGTGGTGTTCGCGGAAATCTTCTGTTCCTCCCAGCCTCGGGCGATCAAGACAGGCTGCCGACGTCAGGCATTCCCTCTGTGAGTCTCGCCTATGCGAAAACAGGAAGTTGAAACAAAATAGGCGGGAATCAGAGAGGGAAGGTCCCGACGTCGGCAGCCTATCTTGATCGCTGCTCCTGCCGAGTTGCCGAAGAGGGCCGCGGGGAAGCTGAAAGTAGAAGGGAGATGGTCAGCGTGCGTGGTGGGGGGCAGCGTGTGAATTGGGGCCATCAGCAGCGTCTGTGCTGAGAATCAGCCCACGTGCAGGATGTGGCGGGTAGGGGCCTCTGACTCATCTTGGGCAGCAGGGTCTGCAGTGCAAAGCTGTTTTTGCCAGCTTGGAGGGGGTCGCGAATGTGCAGGGCACAGCAGGAGTAAGATCATGAGGAGCCTTCAACAGTGGGTGTCTCCTCTCCTAGCAGCTCTGTACTTACCAGGGCAGTGATTCACTTTGGCAACTTCCCCTTTCCTCAGAGGTGGCAACGGACCCAAGGCTGCCTAAGGAAATCACTGCTGCAGGCAAGTACTGAGAGCTGCTGGAAGGAGAGGAAGCCACTGTTGGAGGCTGGGAAGCTGCTGGATAAAGGGATAGCTGCTACTGCACTTGGAGGGAGGTAGAAAGAGAAATGCTGCTGGGAGGGGAAGAGGGAAACAGATGGGAAGAGAGCTACTGTTAGATAGGGGGGAGGAAGGAAGGGAGAAGGAAAAAAGGAAGGAAACAGCTGGCAGGGAAATTAGAGGAGGGAAAGGGGAGAGACAGGAATGAGAAAATAGAGAGAGATTGATGCTGGAAAGGGGGTCAGCAGAGAAATGAGAGAGGGATAAAGATGCTAGATCTGGTGTAGGAGAGATAAAAATGAAGCAGTGAAGCTGGAATGAATGATGTAAAAAGGAGAGAGGAGGCACAGGCTGGATGGAAAGGGGAGAGGGGCATAGAAAGAAGTCAGATACATATGGAAGGGGGAGAGGCCAGACAGTAGATGGAACGGGCAGACGCTGGAAGGAAGATGAAAGCAGAGACCACAAAAGGTAGAAAAAAATCATTTTATTTCTATTTTGTCATTACAATATATCAGATTTGAAATATATAACCTGCTAGAGACATAACTGGGGACTGCAAAGCCTAATACTATTCCTATCATGTGTGACTGCAGTATTCTGTTAGCATGATATTTCTGTGTAGCATTCTGTAATAATTTGGCTTGTTCAGTTTTCTTGATAGTAGAGGGGATATATGTGAAGGGGAGACAGGGGTTTTGTTGGTCCTTGCTCTGAATATTTATATTTATAAAATGACAATTGTACAGAATATTGTTTCTTTTTATATTTTAATAAAACACGTTCAATATAAAATCATAACTGAGGCTTGTGCAGATGGGATCAGATGGTTTGTGGGGACCGAGCTTGCGGAGACGGGGCGAAAATGTGTTTTTTTATTTCGGTCTTAGTAGTTTGCCGGTCCACAAAATAATTCTTTTATTTCTGCCGGTCCACGGGTGTAAAAAGGTTGAAGAACACTGGTATAGAAGATTGAATGAATGAATACTTGCGGGGAGGGGCGGGAGTTCTGCCACTGGAAAGATTGATTCAGGGCGTTACAGCAAGGGGGAGCAACACCTGGGCAAGCCTCAGGTGTGTCACCAAGTGGCACATGCAACTTATAGAATACTACCAGTTGTCCACATTGCATGGCACACTTAGGGACTCCAGTGTACCCCAGCCATTGACATGTTCTCATTGGCTGCACCTACAGTATGTGCTGGTTTTCTATAATGGCTTAGGCAAGTGGCTTAGGCAAGTCCGTACAGAATTCCGCTAAGTGCACCTTATTGTGGTACCTACAACTTGTCACCAAGGTATAGACTTGCCCCTTAAGTGTGTACTTGAACCAATGAAGGGCTAAATGACTTGCCAAGGCTCCTAAGGAGCGTTAAGGGGATTCAAACCCTGGCTTCAAAGAACAGCTCTAAAGGAAAATCCATTGTTTCATAGCCTGGAATGTTTTACAGGCATAGATTGTAAAGGATTGGAAAAGAGATGCTGTCAGAAGTTGAGTCTGTGAGGGATAGAACTGTCAAAAGCAGAGTAGGTGGGGGGGGATGGTCTACCTTTGAGAGGGTCGTGGCTGCTCTGTCACTGTCATACTTCTGCTATAAAGAATGCAGAAACATAGCCTGGAGAGGCTGGTTTGGAATCAGGAAGTCATTTTCTCTCCACACCTACTTCTGTTTCCTTCAGGCAGGTGGATTTATTGTTGCTCAAAGAATGAGCCGCCCTCCCTCCATCCCACCTCCGCCACCACCCCGACAGCTGCTGACGTTTCACCCGTGGCTTTATTTGTTAAGCTGCACTTCATGGCAACAGTAGTCAAGCTTTTTCCAAATGGTCGGCGGGAGGGTGGACCGTCTGGTAACGGCAAAGGCAAGTTCAAGGAGCTTTTGAAAGAGTCTGCAAAATTCTGTACTTCAACCAGGAAAGCACAGCTGCCAAAAGCAGTGTCTTTCCAAAAGCACAAATGAAGGGCTGCGACCGTGTGGAATTTTAAGCTGACTGCAAGGAGGAGGCAGACCACATCAGGAAAAGCTAGACCGTTTCCTAAGGCAGCAGCTTCTTGGTAGCCGCAAAGAGCAGCTGCAAAGCTAGACAATCGATCCTGACAACCTCTCAAACTCAAAGAATCATCACTGTCATAGAACCGTATCTCTGGGTGCTTCAGATGCTTGAGCACCCCACAATACTGAAGCGTTTTTCTGAGCAACTGACTTTATGTTAGACTGAATATGTCCATTTCATCTTCATATTTTGTATGGATTCTTAACTTTTCATATATGTAACTCCTTGTAAACCATTTTGGATAAAAACGGTATAGAAATTTTTAAAATAAATAAATAAATTGTGTCCAGGGAGGGGTACTTTTTGGGGGTTTAGCACCCCCAATAAATTTGAAAAGTTGGCACTTATGATCCAGCGGTGGTACCACATCTCCCCCTCTCTCTCTGCCCCCCTCTGCCCACAGACTGGCAGCTCTCCCTCTCTGATCCCGCTTCCCTAGTGTACCTCAGAGACAACCCTAGCATCTGCAGCGATTCATTTTCACCACCTATGCCAGTCCTGTAGGCTTCCCTCTGCCATATCCTGCCCTTGCTGGCATCACTTCCTGTGTCCTCACTGGCAGAAAGCAGCAGAGAGAAGCCTGCAGGGCCAGTGCAGACAGCAAAAATGAATCACTGTGGCTGCCTTTGAGGCACACTGGGAGGTCAGAAGGAGGATGGGATTTGATATATTACCTTTTGGGTTATAATCAAAAACAGTTTATGTATTATATTTATTTTGTATGTATCATATATATACTGTGTGTGTATATGTGTTTGTGTGTGTGTGTGTGTGTGTGTGTATATATATATATATATATATATATATATATATATATATACTGTACACTAGTTTTTTAGCTCGTTACATTAACGGGTACTAGAATAGACTTTTAGCACAATTGGGCGCTGAGGCATTTCTTTCTTTCTTTATGTATGTATGTCTGTCTTTCTTTCTCTCTCCCTGCCCCCCTTTCATTATTTCTGTCTCTTTCCCTGCTCCCCTGTCTGTCTTTATTTCTTTCTGCCTCTCTCCCCCTGTCTGTCTTGTCTGTTTTTCTTTCTGTCTCTCTCCCCCTGTCTGTCTGTCTTTCTTTCTTTCTCTCTCCCTGTCCCTCTAGCCACCGCTGCCGATTTAAGCCATTGCCGCTGAATTAAGCCTGCTTTCCCGACGCTGACGTTGATATTATCGTGCGCTGAGACACTTCCCCGCTGGGCGGTTATAGTGTACTGCACATACAGAGGCATGCTAAGGATTTATTATAGTGGATATATGGATGGATTTATTTTATATATGAGCATTGGAGGATTAAGTGACTTGCCCAGAATCAAAAGGAGCTACAATATAAATCAAGTTCGGTTCCCCTAGTTCTAAGGTCTTAACTAAAATTGTATCTAATACATATTAGTTTTGGGGTCCCCATTATAGTCTGCATAATACAATTATCACCATCAGTCCATGGGTAGAGGAGAGATAGAGAGAGGAAAGATGTTGGATACAAGGAGCTGAAGGTAGAGTTACCCCGGACACATGACCCTGCCCGTTCCTCCTCCAGCCCCTCCCTGTTCCGCCTCTACAAAGTCTCCTCTCTTCTTCTGGATGTGTGTGACGTTATCTGCGCATGCTCAGAGGCCGTCCAGATGAGACCAAAACTCATTGGGACTTTCCAAAACCCGGACAAATGCTGGGTTTTGGAAAGTCCATCCGGGAGCCCGGACAATTCTCTAAAAAGAGGACATGTCCATGTTTTCCCAGCCGAAGGGGAAAATTTTTTTAAAAACCCTGTATTTTATATATCTACAGGGGAGGGGGGGTTGGAAAGGTCCAACCAAAATATTCCACTGTAGCAAAATTCTGTTCCTGGTTTTGCTGTTTCATTTGTTTTACTAAGGAATCATCATTTACATCTTGCTTCCACTTTTACTTTTAACAGCAAGCGTTGGTGTAGCTAGGTAAAAAATAGTGAAAACAGGCAAAATTATTACTTCAGTAAAAGTAACAAATGTTATCCTGTACACAAGTTTAAAAAAAAAACTATTTTTAAGTCCAGTAGTTACATTTACTTACCCCTCCCCCCCTTTTACTAAACCGCAATAGCGATTATTGGCGCAGGGAGCCGCGCTGAATGCTCCGCGCGGCTCCCGACGCTCATAGGAACTCTATGAGCGTCGGGAACAGCGCGGAGCATACAGCGCGGCTCCCTGCGCTAATAACCGCTATTGCAGTTTAGTAAAAGGGGGGGGTTAATTACTATATAAAACTGGTTAGCACGCGGTAACTTTGGGCTAGATTCACTAAGCAAACCGATCGTGTACCGATCGGTTTGCAACCCCTTTGCGACCTGATTTTCCTCCGACCCGATTCACTAACCTCTGTGCCAATCCGATTCCGATCCGTGCGTGCAAATGAGGGGAAACAGCATGCAAAGTACTTAACATAAGAATAGCCTTACTGGGTCGACAAATGATCCATCAAGCCCAGTAGTCTGTTCTCATGGTGGCCAATCCAGATCCCTAGAACCTGGCCCAAACCCAAGGAGTAGCAATATTCCATACTACCGATACAAGGCAAGCAGTGGCTTCCCCCATGTCTTGCTCAATAACAGACTATGGACTTTTCCTCCAGGAACTTGTCCAAACCTTTCTTAAAACCAGCTACACTTATTAAAGAAACAACAATTTTGCATGAGGTAAAAACTCTTTATAGTTTATAAATCTTTCCTTTTGGCTAAGTCTTAATAATAATATTGTCATTTATAGCTAAAGAGACATATGATCAAGAAACTGTTTAATTTTACTTTTGTGATTATGATAAACATACCGAGGGCCTCAAAATAGTATCTGGCAGGCTGCATGTGGCTCCCAGGCACGAGTTTGAGACCACTGGTCTAAATGATGCGAAGTCGAAGTATGGTTTTAGCATGTGTAATTTACATAGTAAGTGGAAGCATTTTTTAATTAAGATGTTGGTATAGGCTTCAAGTGTCAGTTGCTGATCTAAGGTGACTCCTAGGATTTTTATGGTAGGTTGATTGGGAAGTTTCTTCCATTTAAGTTGATAGAAGGTTTGGCAAGTTTGTTCATTGGGGAGATTCTGGGTTTAGTTTTACTTTGGAGTTTGTTGACCATTGTTCTACTTGGTCAATGATTGATGAGACGAAGTGTCTGGTTTTGCTTGACAGTGTAGAGATGGGGACAATCCCTAATCCGCAACTGAACATTGCCTCCTATCCCATGATTATTTAATTTTCCCATGAGGAACTTGATCAAAAGTTTTCTGGAAATCTAGATACACTACATCAACTGGCTCACGTTTATCTACAGTATATGTTTATTCACACCTTCAAAGAAGTCAAGCAAATTGGTGAGGTAAGATCTCCCTTGGCTGAAACCCATGCTGACTCTTTCCCATTAAATTATGTTTGTCTACATGTTCCACAATTTTATTTTTTTATAATTGTTTCCACTATTTTGCCTGGCACAGAAATCAGGCTTATTAGTCTGCAATTTCCCGGATCTCTCCTGGAATCCTTTTTTAAAATCGGCATAACATTGGACATCCTCCAATCTTCAGGTACTATAGACGATTTTAGAAATGGGTTAAAGATCACTAATAGCAGTTCAGCAGTTTCATGTTTAAGTTCTTTCAGTACCCTGGGATGTATACCATCTGGTTCAGGCGATTTATCACTTTTTAATTTGTCAATTTGGCTTTGTACATCTCTAGATTTCATCGAGATCTTTCAGTTCCTCCACATCATCACCCTTGAAAACCATTAACGGTTCAGGTAAATCTCTTACATTTTCTTCTATAAAAACCAAAGCACCCCTTTTGCTCTTTGATCATCCAATGGTCCTATGGTCACAGGTTTTCTGCTTCTGATATACCTAAAACAATTGTTACTATGAGTTTTTGTCTCTTTGGCAAGTTTCTTTTCGTATTCTTTTTTAGCTTTCTTTATCAATACTTTGCATCTAATTTGCCAGTGCATATGTCTCTTCTTATTTTCTTCATTTGGATCTTTTTTCCATTCTGTAAAAGATGTTTTATGGCTCTAATAGGAAGATGATGCCGGATGGACTTCTATGTTCTCTGCCCTCTATATGGCAAGATGGATAGGGGGGGAAGTTGGAACTGGAGATAGCTGTTATGGTAACCCCATCCATGGGACAGTGTGGGACGGAGTAGCCAATGCTGGACAGTCTTCTATGGTCTCCGTCTATGGTCAAATGTCCGGATTTCCCCGGACATGTCCTCCTTTTAAGGACATATCCAGGGGTCTGGGTGGCTTTTCAAAACCCGGCACTTTGTCCAGGTTTTGAAAAGCTTTCTTTTATGTAGGAGGGCATCTGCTTGTATTCATTGATTATGTCTGGAACTTGGACTTAAATGGCATTGGGAGTGTCATCTCAGTGAGCCCAAAAACTATGGATTAAACACCCCCTTCTCATCCCCCCAGTATTTTTTCCCAGATAGTAAGTCATATGTATACCATGTTTGGTTGAAATCTCTCCATGCATATCAGAGTTATGCTGAGTATTCATCTCAGCGAGCCCAAAAACACTATGGGGTAGACTCTAAAACCTGCTGGTTTTGATCATTTTTACGTCACCCCCTTCCCAACCCAGAGTATTTTTCCCCACATAGTAAGTGATATGTATAACAAGTTTGGTTGAAATCTGTCCATGCATTTCAGAGTTATGCTGGGAATATACATACATACATACACACAAATACCGTATTTTTCACTCCATAAAACACACCTGACCATAAGACGCACTCTAAATTTAGAGGAAGAAAACAAGAAAAAAACCATTCTGAACCTAATTCTCCCTGCCAGGCTCTGCACCCAACCCCACACTCCTTTCCAGGCTCTGCACCCTGTCCCACCTCCCTGCCAGGCTTTGTACCCTGTACCCCCCTCTCATGGTCTAGTGGTAGGCAGAGACAGGGCACAGATGTCAAGGCAGATGACTTTTTAAAATATGCATTGTCACCTCAGCAACAACTATAGAAAAATAGACAAATATAGTGCAAAATATAGACAGCAGATATAAATTCTCAAAACTGACACATTTTGATCACTAAATTGAAAATAAAATCATTTTTCCTACCTTTGGTTGTCTGGCGATTTCTTTCTTTCCTTCCTCAGGCCCAACAATTACCCCTTCCTCTCTCCCTTCTATGTTCCCCTCACTGCCTTCCAGTCCTCTCCCCCCCCCCCCCCAACTCAGGCCCAACAATTACCAGTATCCCTTCCTCCCTCCCTCCTATGTTTCCCTCACTGCCTTCCAGCCTTTGTCCTCTTCCGCCCCACCCCAAGCTTCCCACCCGCCCTCTGAATTTAATTACCTCCCACTGCTGCCACTATGAGACTACGTCAACGAAGCAGCAGCGGCAGGGGGGGTTGGACTCCTGGCTCAGCAATGGGTCGAGGGATGAGCGGGGAGCTGGAACAGAGCGAATTGCTGGGAAAGGCCAGGCAGGTACAGTGATTGCACGCTGCCAGCCCAGAAGCCTTACCAGTCCGACATTAGAATTGACGTCGGGGGTAAGGATTTATCCTTTATCTTAAAACAGATTGAACTGTGGATGACTGAATTAAAATTGAAACTTAACTCTGAAAAAAACATTCTTTCTAGCGAGGTCTAATGACAAAATTAAAGATGCGTCTATCTTTAAATGGTCAGAACATAAGAACATAAGAATTGCCATTGCTGGGTCAGACCAGTGGTCCATCGTGCCCAGCAATCCGCTCACGCGGTGGCCCTTAGGTCAAAGACCAGTGCCCTGAGTCTAGCCTTCCCTGTGTACGTTCTGGTTCAGTAGGAACTTGTCTAACTTTGTCTTGAATCCCTGGAGGGTGCTTTCCCCTATAACAGCCTCCGGAAGAGCGTTCCATATTTCTACCACTCTCTGGCTGAAGAAGAACTTCCTTACATTTGTACGGAATCTATCCCCTTTTAACTTTAGAGGGTGCCCTCTCATTCTCTCTACCTTGGAGAGGGTGAACAACCTGTCTTTATCTACTAGGTCTATTCCCTTCATTATCTTGAATGTTTTGATCATGTCCCCTCTCATTCGCCTCTTTTCAAGGGAGAAGAGGCCCAGTTTCTCTAATCTCTCACTGTACGGCAACTCCTCCAGCCCCTTAAACATTTTAGTCGCTCTTCTCTGGACCCTCTCGAGTACTGTAGTACTGTGTCCTTATTCATGTACGGCGACCAGTGCTGGATGCAGTATTCCATGTGGGGGCGTACCATGGCCTGGTACAGTGGCATGATATCCTTCTCCAATCTGTTTGTAATCCCCTTCTTAATCATTCCTAGCATTCTGTTCGCCCTTTTCGCCACCGCCACGCATTGCGCAGATGGCTTCACTGACTTGTTGACCAGTATTCCCAAGTCTCTTTTCTGGGGGGTCTCTCCAAGTTCTGCACCGGACATCCTGTATTCGTGTATAAGATTTTTGTTACCGACATGCTTCACCTTACACTTATCCATGTTAAACCTCATTTGCCATGTTGCGGCCCATTTCTCTAGTGTGTTTATGTCACGTTGCAGTCTTCGCAATCCTTCTGCATCCTCTCTACTCTAAATAACTTTGTATCGTCTGCAAATTTAATCATCTCACTCGTCGTACCAATTTCCAGGTCGTTTATAAATATGTTGAAGAGCACAGGTCCAAGCACCAAATCCTGTGGCACTCCACTCGTGACGCTTTTCCAGTCCGAGTATTGTCCATTTACCCCCATTCTCTGTTTCCTATCTGCCAACCAGTTTTTAATCCACGTGAGTATTTCACCCTCGATTCCATGGCTCGCAATTTTTTGAAGTAGTCGTTCATGCGAGACCTTGTCGAACATCTGAAAATCCAGATATATAATGTCGACCGGGTCACCCTTGTCTATCTGCCTGTTTACTCCCTCGAAGAAATGCAGCAAGTTCATCAAGCAAGATCTTCCTTTGCTGATTTTCCTATAGACGATTCTATAAAAATTTGGAAGTGACATTGGACTGGCAGCTCACTTTAGAAGAACATACGGATTTTCTAGTCAGAAAATGTTTCTCTGTCTTCTGGAAACTCTGAACCATTAAAAAATATTTTGATGTAGCATCATTTCATCTGCTAGTTCAGTCTTCCATATTAAATATGCTCGACTATTGCAATATTATTTATTTGGGTACATATAAGAAAACATTGAAAAGGCTTCGAGTTATTCAAAATTCAGCAGTTCGGCTGATTTTTTGGTTTGAAAAAATGGGAACAAATTACTCCCTATTATCAAAAATTACATTGGTTACCGATGGAGGCAAGAATTTTGTTTAAATTTTCCTGTATCTGTTTTAAATCAATATTTGATATGGCTCCCGAGGACCTGGTCTCTCATTTTTTTCTAGACCGTTTTAACAAGCCTATATGCAGAATCCATATGTTTGCTTACCCAACATTAAATGCTTGTCGCATTAAAAGATTTCTGGAGAGAACTCTTGCATTTCGGGCAGGCAAATTGAATGACTGGTTGGGTAATATTATTATGCATGCTCCATCTTATTTTACTTTTAGAAAATTAGTAAAAACACAGTTTGTTCAATTTGTAACCTGATTCACTGTTTTTAATCTTTTTTCCTTTTATCTTGTATGTATTTCTGATGATTTGTATTGTATTTTTTTCACTGATTGTCCAGTACTTCTCATTGTAATCCGCCTCAAACTATTATGGCTTTAGTGGTATACAAGAATAAATTATTATTATTAATTCCGACATGATTATGCCATAATTAGTCATCTTACTTATGTTACTGGCATATTGATCATCCTACTTATATGAACACGTTTATTCCAAATCAATCGTCCTAGTTTTACTATTGCATCTAAATATACTTTATTTACACTCCTTCTCAAGGGGTGGGGGGGGGGAGAATCTATTGTGATTTCTATTTTACCAGCTCAGTGTGTTAATTCATCGTCAAGTTTTCTTCTGAATTTTATTAGGTGTTGACATGATGTGAAATGAACTATATAGTGTAAAAGGGACTGTTGAAATATTTTTTTATAGAGAATGCTGGTTAATTCATGTCCATTATTTGTTCAGCTTTTGTGCGGATTAAGCAGACTTCCCTTGCAGCTGGCCAATGTGATATCTATGTGTAAATAATTGTTTGCTCTTACACTCCGACAACTAGATAAACCAAGCATGAAAAGGTAGATTTGTATGCACTTTGATCTCCTAAACTTTGATTATCTCATACATAGTAAATCTAACTTATCCAGCCTTACTATTCCATGTAGGCAATTGGGTGGGGGAAGAGTTGCTTTTATTCCTTGTGCCTCAGGGTTATCACCTTAATTTTGGAGCAGGTCCGTTAGGCATCTGTCTATATGAAATGAATCAAAGTGCTACAGTGTGTAGGGGGTATCCACTCCCCTTCCGGGCC
Organism: Geotrypetes seraphini; assembly: GCF_902459505.1. NCBI lineage: Eukaryota > Metazoa > Chordata > Amphibia > Gymnophiona > Dermophiidae > Geotrypetes > Geotrypetes seraphini. Next base: position 478,947,648 of record NC_047085.1, on the reverse strand, counting down.
CTGAAGGGTGGCAGAAGATATGTTTTAAGGCCCTACTGCTCATGGAGCTGTTACATAGGAAACAGATTTCACACCCTCTCTTCTCAGACACCCAAATGAGGTCAGGTCCATTCTGGGTTCAGCAGTATGCAGGCAGTCCCCGAGTTACAGACAGCCAACTTAAGTATGACTCGTACTTAAGAACACGGTTGCGGCTTCATTTCATTTCACTGAGCAGTATTTCCAGCGGCATAGACTCCTACACTTCTTCTGTAGCAGATTCAGGAGTGATGGATAGCCACATCAAGAACAGTGTGTGGTCCTGCGTGTTGTACCTTAGAGGGAACATTGGTAGGGACAGTTGGCTCTTTTTTTCAGCTGGAGGCAGAGGTAAGCAGCAAGTAACTTAAAATCTACAAGTTCTGAGTTACATACAAATCCAATTTAAGAACAGCTTTAAAAACGTAACTCGTTCTTAACTCGTTCTTAAGTTATGTCTGCTTACTTTCAAATCCCTACTCTATAAAACTCCAGCGTTTATTTTTATATTATTAATCCCTTATACTTCTAATAGAACGTTGAGATCTAATGAACAGCATTTGCTGACGATTCCTTCTCTTAAGGTTATTAATACGAGACGGCAATTTATTTTCTCTGTTACAGCCCCTCAAACTTGGAATTCTCTTCCTCTTTATTTGAGGGAAGAGTGCAAACTGGAGAAATTTAAGAGTAATTTAAAAACCTTTCTTTTTAAAGATGCCTTTGATAACTAATTAGCCAGTTCTCTGGCTGATTTTATTTCAGTTGTATAATGTTAGGGAAATTTTCTGCTTCCCTTTCCTTATGTATTTTCCTTGATTGTCTTCTTTTCTCTTAAATAACTTGTAGTTCATTTCCCTTCCCTTCCTTGTGTTTATGGGTTTCTCAAGTCTGTTAATACCGTATTTTCACGCATATAACGCGCGCGTTATACGTGTTTTTACAAACCGTGCATAACCTTGCGCGGTATACGCGTGAGCGCGGTATATAAAAATTTTTTTACATAGTTCCCATCCCGCCCGACGCCCGATTCATCATCCGGAAGGACCGCTCGCACCCCCACCGCTCGCACTACCACCCCGATGGACCGCTCGCACTCCCACCCGAAGAACCGCTCGCACCCCCACAGCCTCCCCCCCTCCCCCATGGAGAAGCTGTCTACCTTGTTTCCGGATTCCAGTGATCCCAGCTGCTTCCTCTGCCGGCGGTCCTGCCCCTTCTCTGAGCCCTGCGCTACACTGCTTCCTCTTCCGGCGGTCCCGCCCTTTCTCTGATGTCAGTTCTTCGGGTGGGAGTGCGAGCGGTCCATCAGGGTGGGAGTGCGAGCGGTGGGGGTGCGAGCGGTCCTTCCGGATGATGAATCAGGCGTCGGGGGGGGCATCAGGCTTTCAGGGTGGGGACAGGACTTCAAGGGGGAGAGGAGAGTCGGGGTGGCCGAAAGTAGAGTCGGGGTGGCCAGAGGAGAGTCGGGGCAGTGAATGGAAAGTCGGGGCGGGTGAAAGGATAGTTGGGGCAGCCATAGGAGAGTCGGGGCAGCCAGAGGAGAGTCGGGGCGGCATGCGCGGTATACCCATGAGCGCGGTATATAAAAATTTCTTTACATAAATTTGTGTTTCCCGCGCGCTATACCCGTGTGCGCGTTTTACATGGGTGCGCGTTATCTACGTGAAAATACGGTAGTCCTGATGGACTTAATTCCTGTCAAGTATTGTGGTGTTCCCTAAATGTTGTAATTTTATTATTATGTTCATCGCTTAGAAATATGATTAAGCGATTAATCAAAAACTTATTAAACTTGAAACTTGAACCCGGGGACTGCCTGTATATAAAAATACAGCCTGAAATCAGCCACTAGGAATGATTATCACTTTTTTTGTTGTTGTTTTAATGCCAGACATGGCAGATAAAGATAATCCAAATATTCCACATTAGTATCTAGGTTGTGGCAAGTGCTGAATATCCAAGTATCCCCACACCCACTTGCACCAGCATCTTTCCAGCTAGCAATGGTGCGGAGCCAACGTAACCATAGTAACGAAAATGCATTCGCGCGATTCACATTCTCAGCACAAAGAGGCCAGATAACCATAGTGATAAAAATGCACTTGCAAAACACAGTATGACAATGGCGTACCTTACGTCCTTACGTGAACGTGCGCGTGATTGTGTTAACATTTTCTAGCGCGCTCCGCCCACATGCGTGCAATTGTCTTGTGCTCAGTTGTCGTTGCGCTCAAATGTCTTCACGCAGTTGTCCTTGCGCTTTTGTCTTGCGCGCGTATGACTTGCCACCACTAGCAACTCTGCAATGCTTCAGCACCTTTACAGCCAATTTCCCCTTTCCAACCAGCCAGTTCCTCCTCTCTCCCCCACAAAGCTTGCTCTCTTTCTTTTCCCTCTCCTCCCTGGGACCTGTGCTAAAATAGCACACGTCAATGGTAAAATAACCCATCTTAATGGTAGCCCACATTGATAACTATGCCCTTTAAAGCAGGGCTCTTATACCCCTCTATTTCAACACTGTAACACCTTCCATGACCTTCAATTTTTGGCCATCTGCATATTCCTCCTAAAGTGTACATTACACAACTACTAGGACATAAGAATAGCCTTACTAGGTCAGACCGAAGGTCCATCAAGCCCAGTAGCCCATTCTCACGGTGGCCAATCCAGGTCACTAGTACCTGACCAAAACCCAAAGAGTAGCAACATTCCATTCAGAACCCTAAAGAATAGCAAGATTCCGGAATCCCAAAGAGTAGCAACATTCCATGCTACCGATCCAGGGCAAGCAGTGGCTTCCCCCATGTCTTTCTCAATAACAGACTATGGACTTTTTCTCCAAGAAATTGTCCAAGCCCTTCTTAAAACCATAAGAACATAAGAAGTTGCCTCCACTGGGTCAGACCAGAGGTCCATCATGCCCAGCGGTCCGCTCCCACGGCGGCCCATCAGGTCCACGTCCTGTGAGGTGGTTTCTGACTACTCCTGTAACCTACCTCCACTTTTATCTGTACCCCTCAATCCCCTTTTCTTTTAGGAACGTATCTAGACCCTCCTTGAACCCCTGTAGCGTGCTCTGGCCTATCACAGCCTCCGGGAGCGCGTTCCATGTGTCTACCACCCTCTGAGTGAAAAAGAACTTCCTAGCATTTGTTCTAAACCTGTCCTTTTTCAATTTCTCTGAGTGCCCCCTTGTACTTGTGGCTCCCCACAGCCTGAAGAATTTGTCCCTTTCTATCTTCTCTATGCCCTTCATGATTTTGAAGGTTTCTATCATGTCTCCTCTAAGTCTCCGCATTTCCAGGGAGAACAGCCCCAGCATTTCCAATCTGTCAGCGTATGAGAAGTTTTCCATACCTTTTATCAGTTTTGTCGCTCTTCTCTGGACTCCCTCAAGTACCGCCATGTCCTTTTTGAGGTACGGTGACCAGTACTGGACACAGTACTACAGATGCGGGCGCACCATTGCCCGATACAGCGGCAAAATGACTTCCTTCGTCCTGGTCGTGATACCCTTTTTGATGATACCCAACATTCTGTTCGCTTTCTTTGAGGCTGTCGCACACTGTGCTGATGCTTTCAATGTTGTGTCCACCATCACCCCCAGGTCTCTTTCATTACATTACATTAGTGATTTCTATTCCGCTTGTACCTTGTGGTTCTAAGCGGATTACATTAGAAGATGGCTGGTCATTTCCAGGCGATGACAATACAATACTTTACATTACTTTACAAATTTTGCATACCTTACTTTACATGACTTTTCGTACATAACTTTACGTAGTTTTACATTCCTTTACTTTACATTACCTTACAGTACTTACATAACTTTACATTACGTTATTTACATATCATAACTTTACATTACAGAGAGCTAGATTCTGTTTGTAGGTGGAGGTATCGGTCATTTTGAGATATTTGGTGGTTTCAATGTTTCCGGGTACGTATTGACGTATCGTCATAGCGACTTTATAAGATGTTGCCTGAGGGGAGGAATTGCAGGGAAGGTGCGGAGGGGATAGGAGATGAGGGGAGATTATGTTGTTGGTATGTGTTTTTTGAATAGTATGGTTTTGATATCTTTTCGAAATGCTTTATAGTCAGTAGTTGTAGTCAGCAGTTTGGAGATAGTGGGGTCAATTTTCGCCGCCTGTGTAGCAAGTAGGTTGTCGTATAGTTTTTTGCGTCTGGTGCCTTTGAGTGGAGGGTAGGTGAATGGGATCTGGGTTCTCCTTATTCTGGGTGAAAGGTTTTGGTGTAGGCGGCTGTTTAGGTAGATAGGTGCAGTTCCGTTTAGTACTTTGAATAGTAGACAGTATAGTTTGAATTGGGTTCTTGCTCGTATCGGTAGCCAGTGAGAGTCTAGATAGGCATTGGTGATGTGATCATGTTTTCCTAGCGAATAGATGAGTCTGAGAGCTGTGTTCTGTACTGTCTGTAGTTGTTTAATCATGTAAGTGGGACAAGGTAGATAAAGGATGTTGCAGTAGTCTACAAGTCCTAGCACTAGTGATTGGACTATGATCCTGTATTGTACTTTGTCAAAAAATTTTCTTATTTTCCGCAGGTTGCGCATGGTGAAGAAAGCTTTTTGGATAGTTTTGTTGGTGTGTATCTGCATTGTGCAGCACCTGTCTATCGATACTCCCAGAATTTTAAGTGTGAGCTGTATTGGGTATTTGATTGCATTTGCCACCAATTCAGTTAAGGTTGGTTCTTTGTCTTTTTCTAGCAGAAGGAATTTGGTTTTATCCGTGTTCAACTTCAGTTTGTGGTTTGTCATCCATGTTTCTACGGTTTCCAATATTGTTTTCAGGCGTCCTGATGAGTTGGGGTCTTGAATGTTGAAGGGGAGAAGGATTGTTATGTCGTCTGCATAGCTGAATGATACTATATTTAGGGTGTCTAGGATTGTGCCTAGGGAGGATACGAAGAGATTGAAAAGTATGGGCGATAATGGAGATCCTTGCGGTACTCCGCAGGGGTTTGACCAATGGTCCGATATTAGATCTTTTGACTTTACTTTATAAGTTCTAGTTTTAAGGAATCCTTGGAACCAGTTGAGCACCCTACCTGAGATCCCTATGGCGTCTAGTATCTGGAGTAGAATGGAGTGGTCTACTAGGTCAAAAGCTGCTGAGAGATCTAGTTGGATGATTAGTATCCTGTTTCCTTTACTGAGGTGCTGTCGGGCTATATCCATTAGAGATACAAGCAGTGTCTCTGTGCTGTGGTTTTTTCTGAATCCTGATTGTGATGGATGAAGTATGTTGTGGTCTTCTAAGTAGTTGGAGAGATATTGAGCTACGAGACCTTCTATTAGTTTGACATATAATGGGATTGAAGCGATGGGTCGGTAGTTGGCTGGGTTATTGGTTGGGGCTTTGAGGTCTTTTGGTATTGGGGTGATAATTATCTCGCCTAGTTCTGATGGGAACTGGCCATCAGTGAGGGTAGATTGTATCCAGTTCATGAGGCTGGCTTTGAACTTGATGGATGGGGTTGTTAGCAGGTACGATGGGCAGTTATTCAGATCGCATGATTTTTGACTGTATTTGTTGTATAGTCGGTTCAAGTCGGTCCATTGTACTTTAGGAAAGTTAGACCAAGTTCTGTCTGCTACTAAGGCTTCATCCATTGTTGGGTTTATTAAAATCTCATCGAGGATGGTTAATGAGTTGTTGAAGGTGGTTCTGATAGTGGTGATTTTGTGCTTGAAATAGTCTGCTAAGTGGTGGGCTGAAGGAAATTGGGTTCCTTGGGTGGCTAGGAAAGGTTTAGTGTCAGTGAGTTTTCTTACAAGAATGAAGAGTACTTTTGAATCTGGAGTTTCAGTACCAATTAGTTTGGAGTAGTAGGCTTTTCATTTTTCCTTTAGTTTGATTTTATACTGTTTGATTTGGTTTCTCCATGCTGCTTTAGTTTGGTCTTGTTTCTGTTTTTTCCATATTCTTTCGAGGTGTCTACAGTGCCTTTTTAGATGGAGTAGTTCGGAGTCGAACCATTTGTCTGAGGGTCTACAGATTTTGTTTTTAGTTTTTATTGGGGCTAGCTCATTCAATGTAGATTCACTTAGTGTACGCCAGTGAGTCACGAATTCTTTGGGGTTGATGTGGTCGATTGCTCACCCCCAGCAATGATCCCCCCCATTTTATAGTTGAACATCGGGTTCTTTTTCCCTACATGCATGACTTTACATTTCTCAGTGTTAAAATTCATTTGCCATTTTTTTGCCCAGTCTTCCAGTCTCGTTAAGTCCCTTTTCAGGTCTTCACAATCTTCCTTAGTTCTAACCCTGCTGTAGAGTTTGGTGTCGTCCGCAAATTTAATAACCTCACAGTTCGTCCCTGTCTCCAAGTCGTTAATAAATATATTGAACAGGAGCGGTCCCAGAACCGACCCCTGTGGACTCCACTCGTGACCCTTTGCCATTCTGAGTAATGGCCCTTTACTCCAACCCTTTGTTTCCTGCCTGCCAGCCAGTGTTTGATCCATCAGTGGATATCCCCTTGCACCCCGTGGTTCCACAGTTTCTTTACCAACCGTTCGTGGGGTACCTTGTCGAAGGCTTTTTGGAAGTCCAGGTAAATGATGTCTATGGATTCCCCTTTATCCATCTGGCTGTTTATTCCCTCAAAGAAGTACAGCAAGTTCGTAAGGCATGACCTCCCCTTGCAGAAGCCGTGCTGGCTTACCTTCAGCTGTCCATTGCTTTCTATGTGATCGCTTAATCAGTGCTTCCATCATCTTTCCCGGAACCGAGGTCAAACTCACCGGCCTGTAGTTTCCCGGTCACCCCTCGATCCCTTCTTGAAGATGGGTGTGACATTTGCTATTTTCCAGTCCTCTGGGATCTCTTGGGTTAAGCCAAGGGAACCTGTCACCAAGAATGGGATCCCTAGGATAGTAGACTTGGGGGTGAGTCTGTAGAGTGGGCAGACCTGATGGGCTATGGCCCTTATCTGCTGTCATCTTCTATGTTTCTATGTTTCTATGAGGTTCCGTCATAAGCGAGTCCGTCATAACGAGATTATACTGTACCTCCAAGAGCGTTTCTCCGATGGATATTGAGATAACCAGTGAAAGGACTTAGTTCTTCCAACTGTGGAACCCTATAAACACCATAATATCTGAAGACCTTCTAAAGACCCCGCACTTGTTTACATTCAACAAGTCAATAGGACTAAAGCATTTTGGAAAATACTTCCCCCCCCCACCTCCCCCCCGGTTTCCTGAGGCAGCAGTCGTGAAACACAGCTCGTTCTGAAGCTGGGATCAACACTTCTACCCAATTTTCATTAAGAAGCTTGAGTTTTCAAGCAAAGTCCTGGGCATCATCATAGACTCCTCCCTCTCCTTCAATGATCACCTCAACTCCTTGGTAAAAAAAATGCTTCTTTAAACTTTATATGCTGAGGAAAGTGAGATCCTGCTTTCATCATTCTCACTTCGCCGTCCTTGTTCAATCCACCATCCTCTCTAGACTGGATTACTGCAACTCCATCTATATAAGCCTAACTAAGAAAAACCTATATAGACTTCAGCTAATTTAGAATGCCGCGGCTATGCTTATTTTCGCAAAAGGCAAGTTCGATCACGGCTCCCCACTCCTCTCCAAGCTTCACTGGCTTCCAATACACTCCAGAATCCTCTTTAAATGTGCCTGCTTAGCCTTCAAGATCCTACATGGCATCCTTCCTCCCGTTATCCCACTCTTTTGGAATTCATCAAACCCCCACTCCGCCAGACCCTCCCAAAAACTGAAATTATCATTCCCCTCTATAAAAGGTATATCCCGCGCAAGAAAACTTGGAACATCCCTCCCCTTTAGAACCACAGAACTCTGGAACAACTTCTCATCCCCGCTCAGAAATTCAAGCTCCTTCCAATCCTTCCGCAAACACTTGAAAACTTGGCTCTTTTCAAAAATCTAATCACCTCCCGCTCTCTGGTACCCTTGTCCCTCTCTATCTTCTTAGTTCCTCTCCTATAACCATTCATTGTAGTTCCTTTCCTCCTAACTCTGTAAACCATGCCGAGCTCTACGCTTGCGGAGATGGCACGGTATACAAACCTAAGGTTTAGTTTAGTTTAGTTTAGTATTGTTAGAATTTCAAAAATTACAGTGAACGCTTATGTGCTGTGATTAGAATTTACAATCATGCCACTGGTATACCAACTTTGTACTAGAGAATGGTACCTGGTGGTCCAACAGAGACTTTGTGGCAGGAGTGCGACCTTCTCGCTCCTGTCTCCTTGTGGCTGCCTTCTAAAATAGCTGCTTCTCCCGGTGTTTCCTGTAGTACTGCGCAGTGGCATAGTAAGGGGGCAAGGGGGCAGTCTGCCTTTGTTGCCACACCCATTCCCCCATACCCCTAGTCGAAGTTGTTCACAGAGGTCAACAACGCACTCTTCGTGACCCCGTCGGCTCTCCCACTGACGCCGCGTCTGGCTGCCGCACATAGAAAGTGACTTCAGAGGGAGAGCCGATAGGATTGCAAGGAGCACATTGTTGACCGCTGTGAGCAGCGACTTCAACTAGAGGTACGGGCGAAGGGAAAGGGACGCGGGCGGTAGGTAGGAGCGGGGAAGGAGTGGGGAGGCACATGCAGCAGGCATGATTGGAGATGGAGCCAGGATGAGGGGGGGACAGAGACGAGGGCGAGGAAGGGACTCAACCCCAGGCACCTCGCACATTTGCTACACCACTGGGACCGTGAGCTGCCACGAGAAGTTGTGACAACCATTTTAGAAGTCAGCCGCACTCGTACCACAAAGACTCCCACTGGACCACCAGGTACCTTGGTAGGCCTGTGGGGGGGGGGGGGAATTGTGGGGTTTGGAGGCAGATTAAAGGGTCGAGTCTTGGAGAGCAGAGAGAATCTATACCTTGCAGCTCTTTGTAAATCTTGGGTCAAATATTTGGATAAATTGGGATCTTTGCTGACAAAAGGTTGCCGACCCCTGCCCTAGATTGTTAGAACATGTTCTCCCACTCCGAATGTAATCTTTGAGGTTTCAAGCTGTGATCCTTGCTGGGCTTCCAGAGCTCAAGGTAAGCAAGCATGTGGCAAAGACTCTGATGTGGACTCTATAGACCTACAACAGTGTCTCACAAGCTTTCCGGCCAGTGGCACACTCAATCCAGTGCCCCGGCTAGAAGGCACCCAGAAATGTGTAGACATCGGCACGTTGGTTTCACGCGCAGACGTCCGTGCATGCGAGGAGGCCCATCTGGCCGCGACCCGCTTCGGTGGGTGGATCCGGGATGTGCAGGGAGATGAAGAAAGACGCCTGCCAGGAGAAGAGTCATCTGCGCCAGCTGACTCCCTACCGGACGTGCCTCTCGGCCGTGAGAGGCACGTCCTGCGGGCAGTCTGCCGGCGTAGATGACTCTCCCCCTCGCCAGTGTGTTGCTGCGCACCTGAAATCTCAGGAGGCCCATTGGTGTTCCACGGCGCACAGTTTGTGATATGCTGGCCTAACATTTATGTGTTCCAGAGGAAGCGCTTCGGTGCTGCAAAGGGGGATGGGGGAACCGGTCCCAGAAAACCAAAATGTGTCTGGAGCCAGGGAGAGCAGAGCAGGGGATTGATCAATAGGGAGTCACAAATTGAAGACGAGTTAAATCTACAAGAGGAGAGTGAGGAAATGGGAATCGGTAAAGGGATGAGTGAGCCAAACCTGCATTTGGCTAGGGGGAAAGTGCATTGGAGCTCGCCAGGGAGTGGAAGGAAATTGAAGGCTGAGTCAAGGGAAAATGGGAAGCAGAGCAGGCAAAAAAAAAAAAAAAAGTATTGTTTATTTTGAGCTTTAATGACTGGGGAATCAATTCAGAGCAGTTTGCATGAGCTTCTATAGAGGTGTTACAATACAGAGTTACAAAGAGCTTCTGCGAGGTGATACATGGGCTCTATACAGATATACAGGGGCTTCTGCAGCGGTGTTGCAATACAGAGTTATTAATACTGGCGTAATTATGCCATAATCAATCGTACTTATATTACCAGCACAGTGATCATCCTACTTATATGTACACATTTATACCAAATCAATCGTTCTAGGTATCCTATTGCAGCTAAGTACACAATTTTTACACACCTTTTAAAGAGGTTGGCCATTTCAACTAAATATAATCTATTTACATGTATCTGTATTGTGTTTTATGTTTATCTTTGAAATATTATCTTCCTCAGAGTCTAGTTTTCAAGGGCTTTTGGGCTTTGGCTTACTTATATCCCTGTTGTGTTCACCCTATCGTGTTCCTGATTTTTTTTATTTTTTATTTTAATCTTTTTTGGGGGAGGGGGTCTAGCCAACTGTGGAGCAGGAAGAGAGCTATTAAACTTCCTGTTCCCAAATATAAAACATCAAATTATACCTAGGTGTAGGAAGAAGGAGAGGGGGGGGAGAGAACCAGGAATGATTAAGAAGGAGATCACAAACAGATCGGGGAGGGTTGTCATGCCGCTGTACCGGGCCATGGTGCACCCTCACCTGGAATACTGTGTCCAGCACTGGTCGCCATACATGAAGAAGGACATGGTACTACTCGAAAGGGTCCAGAGAAGAGTGACTAAAATGGTTAAGGGGCTGGAGGGGTTGCCGTACAGTGAGAGATTGGAGAAACTGGGCCTCTTCTCCCTTGATAAGAGGAGACGGAGAGGGGACATGATCGAAACATTCAAGATAATGAAGGGAATAGACTTAGTAGGTAAAGAAAGGTTGGTCACCCTCTCCAAGGTAGGGAGATCAAGAGGACACTCTCTAAAGTTAAAAGGGGATAGATTCCGTACAAACGTAAGGAAGTTCTTCTTCACCCAGAGAGTGGTAGAGAGCTGGAACGCTCTTCCGGAGGCTGTTATAGGGGAAAACACCCTCCAGGGATTCAAGACAAAGTTAGACGAGTTCCTGCTGAACCAGAACGTACGCAGGTAAAGCTAGACTCAGTTAGGACACTGGTCTTTGACCTAAGGGCCGTCACGGGAGCGGACTGCTGGGCACGATGGACCACTGGTCTGACCCAGCAGCGGCAATTCTTATGTTCTTAAATCAGGGGAAATGGAAAAAAAAAAATGGGGGGGGGGAATAGAGTGTAGTGTAGATGGGCTGAGGGAACAGAGGGACTGGTTGGAGAAAAGTGTTATGAATGGCTTGAATGGAGAGAGAGAAAAGTATGACGCTGACAAACTGCAAGGAGGAGGAGAGAGTGGCAGGACCCTACCTTTTGATATGTCCACATTACCTGAACTGCTTTTGACTTTTATAGTAGGTACAGGCTGATCACTCAATACCAGATATATTTTGGTTTTACTTTTTTTTTTTTTTTCTTTGCTGGATAAGGGGAAATTTTGTTGTGAGTTATGAGTTGAGCACCCCAATCATTTTCAAAAGTTGCTCCTATGGAGCTCGTAATCAGAACATCCAGATGTCCAAAAACCCTCCTAAGTCGGCACTTGGACATTACGCATAAGTGCCAAGTTTCAAAACCAAGATTCTGGACGTCCAGTAGGACTTCTAAGCCGCTGTGTGTCCAGAGGTCAAAGGGGCATGTTGAGAGGAGTGTTATGGGCAGCGGTGGGTGGGCTCTGGGCAGAATTAGATGTCCTGCAAGGATAATCGAATGTTTTGGCCGACATCCTGAATGGAACTTATACGCTTTGAGTTAGACTTGTTTTAAAAGGGTAAAAGTGTTAAAAAGGTACCCATAGTGACCACATAACCACTGCTGAGATAAAGACTCCCTCACACTTCCCCAGAACTCACTGATCCCCTCCCACCCCACAAAGACCAGAATACAAAAATACATACAGTACCCGTCTCCAGAGCAGCAGCACCTCGTATAGGAAAGCCTAGTAGACCTACACACTGGTGGTAAGTGGGCTACTGAGCCATAGAGAGGAGTAGCAAGTCCCATAAGCCACCAAACATACCCAAAACCTACTGTATTGCCATAAGGGCTATTGGAGTGGTAGACCAGTGGATACTGTAGGTTTTGGGGAAGTTTTGGAGGGCTAATCATACATTAAAAGGGGGTTTTGCCGAAATATGTACCTGGCACCCTTTATGTGAAGTTCTAAGGTGCCTCACAGCCCTGTTGGGATTTCTGCGTGGCAAGTCCATTAAGATGCTGGTCCCTCCCACATCCAAATGGGCTTGTTTTGGACGTTTTGATCATGGACGTTTTTGTTTTTGAAAATGGCCGATAAAGTTGGACGCTCTAAGGACCAAAACGTCAGGTCATTTTCCCCAAAAAGCATTTGGACATCTAGCGGTTTTGAAAATGGATGTTTCCCCACCTCCAACTGAATCCCTCTTCTTGGCTATTTATTGAGATTTATTAACTGTCGTTATGAAGAGATTCACCCAAGGCAATTTGCATTTGAATAGTAGTCAGGTACTCTAAGCATGTTCCCTATCTGTCCCGGGGCATTGGAGGGTTAAGTGACTTGTCCAGGGTCATATAGAACAGCTCTGGGATTGAACCCAAAACCTCAGGGTGCTGAGGCAGCATCTCTGACTACGAGGTCACTCCTCCACTCCGCTCAGGAATTGCCTTCAGCTAAGCTATAAAAATGAGTTGTTTTACTGAAAGCCACACGCTGTGATGCACTGTTCTTATCAGCAGCTTATCTCTCGGCTATCACCATATTGTCTCTGTATTATTTCAAGATGTTAGAATTATTTTGTGTGTCTCATTTCAAAGATAACAGGGTAACTATATAAGAAACGAGCAACTGGCAATAAGGAAGTAAAACTGAAAGGCGTTTGTTATGGGCCCATGCAGCAATCGATACATTACAGAAATCTACATTTATTTTATTATATTGATTTATTGATCACCTTTAGAAAGGCCTTCAAAGCACATTAAAATATACATCATTTAGAAGATAGAAACATAGAAGATGACGGCAGAAAAGGGCTACAGCCCATCAAGTCTGCCCACTCTGCTTACCCACCCCCTGTCTATGCCCTAATGACCCAATTTCCTTATCTTGACCCTCGTAGGGATCCCACATGGGTATCCCATTTATTCTTAAAGTCTGGCACGCTGTCTGCCTTGATCACCTGCACTGGAATCTTGTTCCAATGATCAACCACTCTCTCTGTGAAGAAATACTTTCTGGTGTCGCCATGAAATTTTCCGCCCCTGAGTTTGAGCGGGTGCCCTCTTGTGGCCGAGGGTCCCTTGAGAAAGAAAATATCATCTTCCACTTCGACACGTCCCGTGAGGTACTTAAATGTTTCGATCATGTCTCCCCTCTTCCTACGTTCCTCAAGAGTGTAGAGCTGCAATTTGTTCAGTCTCTCTTCGTACGAGAGACCCTTGAGCCCCGAGATCATCCTGGTGGCCGTCCATTGAACTGATTCAATTCTGCGCACATCTTTACTGTAATGTGGCCTCCAGAATTGCACACAGTACTCCAGATGAGGTCTCACCATGGCCCTGTACAACGGCATTATGACTTCAGGCTTTCGGCTGACGAAACTTCTATTGATACAACCCAATATCTGCCTTGCCTTAGATGAAGCCTTCTCCACTTGATTGGCAGTTTTCATGTCTGCACTGATGATTATTCCTAAATCTCGTTCTGCTGAAGTCCTAGTTAAAGTTTCTCCGTTCAAGAAGTACGTCCTGCATGGATTTCCGCTTCCGAGGTGCATGACCTTACATTTCTTAGCATTGAAGCCTAGCTGCCAGGTTGAGGACCAACTTTCCAATGTAAGCAGGTCCTGCGCCATATAATTCTGTAAACTGCATTCACTTACTATATTACATAGTTTGGCGTCATCGGCGAATAGTGTTATTTTACCTTGAAGCCCTTGAGTCAGATCCCCTATGAATATGTTGAAAAGGAGTGAACCCAGGACCGAGCCCTGCGGCACTCCACTGGTCACCTCCGATGTTTTAGAGAGGGTACCATTAACCACCACCCTCTGAAGTCTGCCACTCAGCCAATCATTGACCCATGCAGTTAGTGTCTCTCCTAACCCCATCGATTCCATCGATTTACATAAAACTTGTAAACTGAGCTCTGCTTCCATACCACTCATTTTCTAAGTGCTTGTTTCCACAACCAAGCCTTTACCCTCTTCCTGAATTGTCATTTGCCGTGCTCATGTGCCTTAGAAAGTGGTGACGTCAAATTACAAAGCAGTGGACTGTAATAAAAAGAGAGACAATAACAGGGTGTGGGGAGGGGAAGAAAGAACCACAGAGGAAACAGTCTTATAACCACTTTGTAATTATGTCCAGCCCTAGGTCTGTTATTATTTTCTAGATATTCCATACACTTTCATAGTATCTGTAATCTCCTCTTTAAGAGTTGAATAGAATGACCTTTATTAGTCCTTTGGGGGGTTGCAGGCCTTCAGGGGCGGGGTGTAGGCCTTCGGGGAGGGGACAGACCTTTGGGTGGGAGGTGCAGGCCTTTTGGGGAGTGTAGGCCTTCAGGGGTGGGGTGTAGGCCTTCGGGAGGGGGGTGCAGGCCTTCAGGGGGGGGACAGACCTTCAGGTGGGAGGTACAGTCCTTTGGGGGGGGTGCAGGCCTTCAGGGGTGGGGTGTAGGCCTTATGGGAGGGGACAGACCTTTATTAACGCTTAAGCAAATCTTTGTCCTAAATCTATTCTTCGGTGTTTTTGTCTGGCAAGTTGTTTTAAGTCCCTCCAGGGTCAAACATTCGCACAAACTGTTTACCTTTCCTGGTGCGTAATATTTGTATGGCTAATTCTGAATGCATAGACAAAGATGTCCGAATGCAGATCCTTACGTTTATTTTTTGAGTATCAGCAATTCTCTGCACTGCATCGCTGCCTTTGATGCTGACTGCTGATTGCCCTGATGCTGGGATGTCGAACACCTTCATGCTGGCCTACTCAGAAGGGCTTCAGACCCGCTTGCCTGATACCTCACTGGGAAAGGAGGCTGAGGCCTTAGCTTGGGAACTGGACTCTGTGGCGCGGCGAAGGAGTTTGGGCCTGGGCCTGGGTTGCCTGGCATAGGGATACCAGACTTCCGGATTTCCTTGGACATGTCCTCCTTTTTGAGGAAATGTTCGGGGTTCCGGACGGCTTTTCAAAATCCAGTACTTTGTCCGGGTTTTGAAAAGCTTCCTCATCTCCTTCTACTACCTCCGCCAACTGAGAAGGATCAAACCCTACATCTCCACACCTGACCTAGCCCAACTCCTCTAAGCCTATGTCCTCTCCAGGATGGATTACTACTACTCCCTATTCAATGGAGTAGCCAAAAAAGATCTCAAGCGCCTTCAGCGGGTACAAAATGCAGCAATCCGCCTCCTACACAACCTCAACTACCACGATCCCATCTTCCCAGCCCTCCGCGCTGAACACTTTGGGGGGGTGGCCTTCAGGGGTGGGGTGTAGGCCTTCGGGGGGGGGGCAGACCTTCGGAAGGGGGATTCAGGCTTTTGGGGGAGTGGCCTTCAGGGGTGGGGTGTAGGCCTTCGGGGGGGGACAGACCTTCGGAAGGGGGATGCAGGCTTTTGGGGGAGTGGCCTTCAGGGGTGGGGTGTAGGCCTTCGGAGGGGGGGTGCAGACCTTCAGGTGGGAGGTACAGTCCTTTGGGGGGGTGCAGGCCTTCAGGGGCGGGGTGTAGGCCTTCGGGAGGGGGGTGCAGGCCTTCAGGGAGGGGGACAGACCTTCAGGTGGGAGGTACAGTCCTTTGCGGGGGTGCAGGCCTTCAGCGGTGGGGTGTAGGCTTTCAGGGGGGGGGACAGACCTTCAGGTGGGAGGTACAGTCCTTTGGGGGGTGCAGGCCTTCAGGGGTGGGGTGTAGGCTTTCGGGGGGGACAGACCTTCAGGTGGGAGGTACAGTCCTTTCGGGGGTGCAGGCCTTTGGGAGGTCCAAGCCTTCAGGGGAGGGGGTCCTGGTGTAGAAGTACATGGAAGGAGGGAAGGGGGGTTCAAAGATACCAGACTTTGGAGGGAAGAAATAATGGGTCTAAAAACAGAGGAGTGGGAGAGAGATGGTGCATAATGAGATTTAGGGAGGGAAGGAACAGAAAGAGAGAGAACTTGGAAACAAGGGATGGTTTAGAGGGGGGATAAAGATACTGGATAGGGGGATAGTTGGGAACAGAAAGGGAGAGATGGTGGACCCTGGGGTGGTGGGGAGTTGCGAAAAGGTGAATCTGTGGATGGAGACGAAAAAAAGGAAAGATGCCAGACCTCTGGGGGAGGGAAGGGAAACGGAAGGGGAGGACAGAGATGGCAGACGGATGGTTAGCATGGAGAAAGAAGAAAGAAGGAGACCCTGGCAAGCAAGGCAACAAGAGCCTGTGACCAACAAGATTTGAATATTGACCAGACAACACAAGGTAGAAAAAATAATTTTATTTTCTGTTTTGTGATTACAATATGTTAGATTTGCCAGAACTGGTGTTAGACCGCAAACATGAGCTAGGATTTAACAGAGAGACGAAAAGTCCTTTTTGTTTATTTTGTTTACACCACAGCGCCAGTGTGGTTAGGAGAAGCCAAAGGGGGTGAAAAAGCTATAAAATAAACCCACCAGGATGTTTGAAAAAAACACCCAATTGGGCAGGAAAATTGAATCGAATTGAAAAACCAATTCAATAGGCTGAATCGAATCAGAATTTTTTTTTCCTGAATCGGGCAGCACTAGTTTGCGCTACTGTCTTAGACTTTAGGACCTGGGAATGGGGAGAGATGGCATCCTCAGTACTTTATAATGCAAGTGTAATGTTTCTGTGTTCTGTGAAACGAGAATTTGGTCAGACTTTTGAAGGATCTGCAGAAGAAAAATATTGTATAGGCCGGGGACATGAGTCAGCAGGAAATTTTCCTTCTATTTTTGTGAATGGCAAGGCTGAGGATGTCAGGAAAGTTCAGTTAAAATATGTGCTTCATAAGAAAATATAATAATGTGTTTTATAAAGTTTATAAGCATTGCTGGCCTACTCGGTGAGGTGTTCCTAGTGTTGGTGGTGGTGGCAGCGTGTCAATGTGTTGAGAGGAAGAGGTGGTCTGGGAAATTCTGCTGAGCAAACTCCGGGCCCATTTCCACCCCCAGTTAGTCCACTCCACTCAACTGGTTCACACACTGAGTGGGACTTTGGGTGTTGTTCCTGGGTAGTTGTTTTGGGATCTCTTCCAGTGGTTTGTCAGTATCTCTTTCTGGTCCAAGGAAGGAAACTTTGTTAACCTTAGCACTGACCTACAGAATATGTTTGTAACAGCGCTGCTTGTGTGGCATTAGGTTATGTAGTGATCGAAAGAAAAAATCAGACCTTTGCACATTTTTGCACTATATGGTGGGTGTATGAGGAGATTCACATTTCCTGCACAGCTAAGTCCGTGTGAAGTTACCTTGTGCTGTATTTGACATCTAGCAAGGTCTCTGTTTGGAAGGAAAGATCTAAGCTTAAAAATGAAGTGGCCAGAAGTTATGGTAAAAGCAGATAGTATAGCTGGTTTTAAGAAAGATTTGGACAAATTCCTGGAGGAAAAGTCCATAGTCTGTTATTAAGACATGGGGGAAGTGTCTGCTTGCCCTGGATCGGTAGAATGGAATGTTGCTACTCTTTGGGTTTTGACCAGGTATTAGTGACCTGGATTGGTTACCATGAGAATGGGCTCCTGGGTATGATGGACCATTGGTCTGACCCAGTTAGGCTATTCTTATGTTATGTTCTCATCTGTAGGGGCCTTTGTTTTCACTTCTTATTTCAATGTATTTTTTTTTTCTGGGAACTTATCAGTGTTTTTTATAATGGGAACAAAAATGGAAGAGAATTAATGTGTGTGGGATGAGGGGGTAACTAATTTCTTCAGCTAAATAATTCAATCCACCTCACTAGACATAGGAGAACTCACGCACCATTCACACACCCTCCAACCAAAAACGTCAAAAGAAAAAGTCTGTTCGACAACCTCCTAGCCATTCAAGCTGCAACACTCGACCCCCAACTCTACAACCTATTGACTTCGACCACAGACTACAAAACCTTCAAAAAAGAAATAAAAACCCTTCTATTCAAAAAACACATAAAACCGAACTAACACAATTAGAACTGTACCTGCAACTACTCCATATGTACTTCTGATGTCATGACAATTCAGACATAATTTATGTTATGTTATGGTATGTTTGGAATAATGGTTACATATATGAGGTTCAATAAAAGAAAATTTTCACTGCTTGGTTCTATTCTGACCATTTATACCGTTTCATGGTCATTACAAAAAATATTTTTTTACATGGGGGGGTGTCAAAAAATGATGGGCCCCGGGTGCCACATACCCTAGGTACGCCAATGGCGTGCGCTAGACCTTAATGCCAGTATTGAGCTGGTGTTAGTTCTAGAAACGTAGCGTGGGTTTAGCGTGCGCTAAAATCGCTAGCGCACCTTAGTAAAAGGAGCCCTAAATGTACAGCCAGTTCCCTAAACAGACCCTTCTCTGTTATTTTTTACCGTTCGAAATTTCAGCAAAGTCTTCTAGGGCTCCTTTTACTGAGGTGCGCACGCGTTTTTGACGCACGCTAGCCGAAAAATTACCGCCTGCTTAAAAGGATGCGGCTAGTGCGCCCGGCATTTTAGCGCGTGCTATTCTGCGCGTTAAGGCCATAACGCACCTTTGAAAAAGGAGCCCCTAATTGTGCAAACGTGTAGCTAGAATGACCAGAGGTAATGCGGGTGGCAGCTGGATCTGAAGCGTGCCGTGCTCTGCTGTCAGAGCAAAGCAATTCAGCTTATTTCCACTTTGTGACTGCCTCTCTGACAAGTGCTCCATACTATTTACAGCACAACAAATGAAACAATGCAATTGATACAGGCAGTCCCCGGGTTAAAAATGAGTTAGGTTTTTAAAAGCTGTTCTTAAGTCGGCTTTTTTTGCAACTTGGAACATGTAGATTTTAAGATTCCTGCTGCTTACCTCTGCTCCCAGCAGACAAAAGGGCCAGCAGTCCCTAGCCAGTGTTCCCTCTAAGGTACAGCAAGCATAACCGCACACTGTTCTTAAATAGTTCATAAATAGGCCTTGTGTCATTCCTGAATCTGCTGCAGAACAAGTGTAGGAGTCTGGAAATACTGCTCAGTGAAATCAAATAAAGCTGCAACGTAGTAGGTTTCAGGTTTATTAAAAATTTGATATACCACCTTACTAAAAATTCAAAGCGGTTTTACATAATATAAAAACAGAGTATAATAAAAACGTAGATTAAAAACAAATTACAAACAATGCTACAGACAATCAAACGCACTGACGAACATAAACTTACCGATACAAGATGGAGAAGGGCAGAAATACAATTTGTATGAAGAGTAAGAGAGGGGAAGAGGGATCAAGACAAAAGGAAGGTGAACAAAATATAAAAAGTCTAGAATTATGTAAAATAAGCTTAAATGATTAAAAGATGGCAAGGAACAGATTACCATTACCGTCCTTAAAAGGACTATTATACACCATATGTGTCTTTAAAAAGAAAAGCCTTCAAGTTACTTTTAAATTTATCAAGGGATGTAATAGTAGATGATGGCAGATAAAGACCTGAATGGTCCATCCAGTCTGCCCACCAGATTCAATTTAAATTTTTTTTTTTTTTTTTCTTAGCTATTTCTGGGCAAGAATCCAAAGCTCTGACCAGTACCGTGCTGAGGTTCCAACCACTGAAGTCTCTGTCAAAGCTCACCCGCAACCACGTTCTTAAGTACGAGTCGTACTTAAGTCGGGCGTCTGTAACTCGGGGACTGCCTGTCTATTTCTCATTCTTGTTTTAGCTATAAGCTTATCTGAACATCCATTTAAACTTCTTATATTTCCAAATATCCAACTCACTCAGCAAGTTGTTCCAGCACATAGGCTTTACAGTGAAAATAATGCATTAACCTCATCTCTTTCATCCTTAAGACATAAGAACATTAGAAGTGCCATCCCGGAACAGA
Source organism: Geotrypetes seraphini (assembly GCF_902459505.1). Classification (NCBI taxonomy): domain Eukaryota; kingdom Metazoa; phylum Chordata; class Amphibia; order Gymnophiona; family Dermophiidae; genus Geotrypetes; species Geotrypetes seraphini. The sequence continues at coordinate 478,927,695 of NC_047085.1, read as the reverse complement.
CCCTAGGTCCATCAAGTCCGGTGATCCGCCCATGCGGAGGCCCCGCCAGGTGTACCCTGGCATAGTTTTAGTCCCCATATCACTCTGAGCTTCTCATAAGGAGAAGTGCATTAGATTACCCTTACCCATGTCACTTTATGCCTCTCATTAGGAGATGTACATCTAACTTATCCTTAAATCCTAGAACGGTGGATTCCGCAATTACCTCTTCAGGGAGAGCATTCCAGGTATCCACCACTCGTTGCTTGAAGCAGAACCTCCTGATATTTGTCCTGGACTTGTCCCCCCTTAGCTTCAGTCCATGTCCTCTTGTCCGTGTCACATTGGACATTGTAAATAATTTTTTTTTTCCTGCTCTATTTTGTCGATTCCTTTCAGTATTTTGAAAAGTCTTGATCATATCCCCTCGCAGTCTCCTCTTCTCGAGGGAGAACAATCCCAGTCTCTTGAGTCGTTCCTCGTATTCCAAGTTCTCCATGCCCTTTATTAGCTTCGTCGCTCGTCTCTGCACCCTCTCCAGCAGTTTTATACCCTTCTTTAGGTATGGAGACCAATGTTGGACGCAGTATTCCAAGTGTGATCTGGCCATCGCTCTATAAAGCGGCATTATTACTTTCTCCGATCTACTCGTGATTCCCTTCTTTATCACGCCTAGCATTTTATTCACGTTCTTCACTGCCGCCGCGCATTGCGCCGACGGCTTCAGAGTCCTATCGATTAATACGCCCAGGTCCTTTTCCTGTTCGGTTTTTCCCAGAGTTGTACCTGACATACTATACTCGTGTTCCTTATTTTTTTTCTGCCTAAGTGCGTCACTTTGCATTTTTCCACATTTAAAAGATCTTTATCCTGGGGGTCTCGAAAATCCCGCCCGGTGTATGATCACAAATTTTCTATTTAATCCTATGTTTATTGGGCAGCCAGTATTACGGCTCCTTTTACAAAGGTGCACTAGCGTTTTTTAGCGCACGCGAGCCCCCAAATTACCGCCTGCTTAAAAGAAGGCAGTAGCAGCTAGCACGTGTGGCATTTTAGCATGTGCTAAGCATGCGCTAAAACCGCTGGCGCGCCTTTGTAAAAGGAGCCCTTAGTGTAACAGGATATTTTGACTCAGCCCCCTCAGACTGTTGTGGACTGTGGTGTGTTGCATTAACTTTAATCACCGGAGTTCCGTTTGGGGCAGGCCTACATTCAGGGCTCCTTTTACGAAGCCACGTTAGCAGTTTAACGTGCGTAATTGCGCGTGTTGAACTGCCGGCCAGGCTAGCCGCTACTGCCTCCTCTTGAGCAGGTGGTAGTTTTTCGGCTAGGGCGGGGGGGTTAGCGCGTGATAAAGTCACGTGCGATTAGCGGCTTCATAAACGGTTCATAGACAACTCAGCGAAAGACAAAGGCGCGCGCCAACAACTGAGCGCAAGACGGAGGCGCGCGCCGAAGAAAATTACAGTTTTTAGGGGCTCCGACGGGGGGTTTTGTTGGGGAGCCCCCCCCCAGTTTACTTAATAGAGATCGCGCCGGCGTTGTGGGGGGTTTGGGGGGTTGTAACCCTCCACATTTTACTGTAAACTTTACTTTTTCCCTAAAAACAGGGAAAAAGTGAAGTTTTCAGTAAAATGTGGGGGGATACAACCCCCCACACCCCCCACAATGCCCCCACAACGCGGCACGATCTCTATTAAGTAAAGTGGGGGGGGTTCCCCCCCATGCCCACCCCCGTCGGAGCCGTAAAAACAGTAATTTTCTGCGGCGCGCACCTCCGCGCAGCGTTCAATTGTCTGCGCGTGCCTTTGTCCCGGCGTGCTTTTGACCTGACACCTAGTAAACGGAGCCCTCAACAAATAGGAATCAAGAGAGAATACTGCCCGAGTGATTACATAAAAATATAAGAATTACCATACTGGGACAGACTGAAGGTCCATCAAGCTCAGTGTCCTGCTTCCAACAGTGGCCAACCCAAGTCATCAGTACCTGGCAAGATTCCAAGAAGTAAAACAGATTTTAGACTGTTTATCCTAGGATTAAGTAGTGGATTTCCCCCCCAAGCCATCTCAATAATGGCCTATGGACTTCTCTTTTAGGAAGTTATCTAAACTATTTTTTTAAACCCGTGCTAAGCTAATTGCAATCCCCACATTCCCTGGCATCGAATTTCAGAGTTTAATTACATGTTGAGTGGAGGAAAAAAACAAACAAACATATTTTCTCCTGTTTATTTTAAATCTACTACTTAGTAGCTTCATCGCATGTCCCCTAGGCCTAATATTTTTGGAAAAAGCAAACAAGCAATTAACATCTACGTCAGTGGGTCTCAAACTCAAACCCTTTACAGGGCCACATTTTGGATTTGTAGGTACTTGGAGGGCCTCAGAAAAAAAAAATAGTTAATGTCTTATTAAAGAAATGACAATTTTGCATGAGTTAAAACTCTTTATTTTATTTAATTCAATTTCTATCCCATCCTCCCAGTAGCTCAGAATGGGTTACAAGGTTTATAGTTTATAAATATTTCCTTTTGGCTAAATAATAATAATATTTTAATTTATAGCTAGAGACATAGGATCAAGAAACTGTTTTATTTTGCTTTTGTGATTAAGATAATCATACTGAGAGCCTCAAAATAGTGCCTGGCGGGCCGCGAGTTTGACACCACTGATCTACGCTTTCCACTTCACTCAGCATTTTATAGGCCTCTATCATATCTCCCTTGAGCTGTCTCTTGCCCAAGCTGAAGAGCCCCAGCTGCTTTAGCCTTTCCTCATAGGAAAGTCGTCACATCCCTTTTTTCATTTTCATTGTGCTTCTCTGTACCTTTTGTAATTCTGCTATATATATACGGTATATATATATTTTTTTATTATTATTATTTTTTTTTTTTTTGAGATACAGCGAACAAAACTGCACACAGTATTCGAGGTGCGGCTATACCATAGAGTGATAAAGGGCATCTATGTTTTACATTCCTTTTTTTTTTTTTTTGCTTTCTTTAGCTGCTGCTGCTGCACACTGAACTGAGGGTTTCAGAATATCCTTAACAAAGGCACCTAGATTTCTAATATGGAAACCTGCATCACATAGTTATAGTTCGGGTTCCTCTTTCCCACATGCATCACTTTGCACTTGCTCGTATTAAATGTCATCTGCCATTGTAATGCCCAGCCTTCTAGTCTCACAAGGTCCTCTTCCAATTTTTTATTATCCACTTGCGACTTAACGACTGTATGGGCTCCTTTTACAAAGGTGCGCTAGGGCCTTAATGTGCGCAATAGTGCGCGTTAAATTTCAGAGTGCGCTAGCCACTACCGCCTCCCTTTTAGGAGGCGGTAGATTTTCGGCTCGCGCGGTAATTTTGTGCGTGCGCTAAAAACCCTAGCGCACCTTCGTAAAAGGAGCCCTGTGTCATCAGCAAATTTATTATCTCACTAGTTATTCCCATTAGAGAATGACACGGTGACAAAATTCATCACCGTTCCTGTCCCAGTGGATAACCGTGGGAAACCATCTTCATGTCATTCTTTAAGGAGAGAGGGAAGAACCAGAGTATAATTGGGCACAACCACTGACCCACAAGCTTTGCTTTCAAGAATGCTGGTGTAGAAGGACTGAGGCTGAAATAGACACTACAGAATGACAGTCTCTGGTATCCAGAGCAGATATTGTGATGTCATAATGCCTCATTCCACCAGTGCCTAAGAGCCAATCACATCAGTGATGTCACAATGGCTTCATTATCCTTGGCTCACATAAGCACAGCCACTGACCCGCAAGCTTTGCTTTGAAGAATGCTGGTGTAGAAGGATTGAGGTTGAAATAGACACTAGAAAATGACATGGGATTATTTCCAGCGGTTATCCACGGGGATGGGAACGGTGATGAATTTTGTCACCATGTCATTCTCTAATTCCCATCTCTAGATCATTGAAAAATGTGTTAAAAAGTGGCAGTCCCAGCACAGACCCCTGAGGAACCCCACTATTTACCCTTCTCCATTGAGAATATTGAAGATTTAAACCCACTCTCTGTTTTCTGTCTTTCAACCAGTTCGCAATCCATAAATGGACACTACCTCCTATCCCATGACTTTCTGATTTCCTCAGAAGTCTTTCATGAGGTACTTTGTCAAATGCATTTTGAAAATCCAAATACACAATATCGACTGGCTCACCTTTATCGACATGTTCATTGCAATGAAATCATTTTGTGATATGACCAAAACTGCATAGTGATTTGCAATATTCCAAAAGATCTGAACAACTGTCATTAAACGATCTTTCCACTTTAGCTATAAGTCCACCTATAGCCATTAAGTTACACCCCAAATTCTTAGTATCTATGAGGACCTCCCAACTTGGCTTGAAGTACTCAGAAATTCTCTGCTTTGCTTCCTCTGGTTCCCCTGCAATCCCCTAACTCTGTATAGCGCACCACAAGTTTAGCGCCCAAATAGGGGTAAACAACAATATTCTATAAATTAGAAACATAGAAACATAGAAAGATGACGGCAGATAAGGGCTATAGCCCATCAAGTCTGCCCACTCTCTTGACCCACCCCTTGGAGTCAACTGACCCCTTTAATTATACTGCCACTTTACTTTACCCTAGTGACCCTATTCCTGGACTTGACCCCCGTAGGGATCCCACATAGGTATCCCATTTATTCTTAAAGTCAGGGATACTGCTGGCCTTGATCACCTGCACTGGTGAAGCCTAACGTGGCTTCATGAAAGGGGGATGGGAGGAAAGTGTTTTGGTGCATAACTGCAGGTGGGAAGAGCATAAGCAGGTCACACACTTCGTGCCAAGCTTACAATATTCTATAAACTGGATGCCTAACTCAAACATTTAGGTGCTTTTTACATGGTGTAAATGTCGGTGCCCAAGTGTCAACTTAACCTCTATTCCAGTGTCCTGCAAACTTTGTGGCGTGGCGGCAGACTACACCGGAAGTGCGCAGACATCAACGTCGTGGCGCCATGTGCACATCATCACTTCGATGTCTGCGCATGGTGGAGGGCCCTCCAGCCTCGACCCTGAACCTGCTACTTCGCCGGTGGGGGATTCTGCAGGAGGGGAGGGGTGGGGGAGAGGAGGAGAGACGCCGGCGAGAAGGAGAGTCGGCGATGGCTGACTGCCTACAGGACATGCCTCTCACTATGAGAGGCACATTCTGTAAGCAGTCAGCCGGCTCCGGCGTCTCTCCTCCGTACCGGTGTCTCGGGTCACACCTGGAATCTGCTGGTTGACGCTTTAATATTACCATTTTTTGCCATTTTAAGTAGCGTTTTTCAATTAACATAGGTGCCAGTAGGGTGCCTATGGGCACCGTTTATAGAATATCCCTTTTCATTCATAACTCGAAAGCAGATATTTGGGGGGGTATTCCAGGACAGAGTCACCGATATTCAGCACTTAACCAACCAAGGTGACTGCATAAACAGGGTTGTGGTGCCCTAAAGCTGGTTAAGCGATGAATACCACTGGCTTTCCCCGGCACCCTAAACCTGGAAATTCAACGCTGGGCCTTAAATGGAATTTCCAGGAGTAAAACCAATGGTGGGTCGTCGAAACGCCCCGTTATCTGGCCCCTAATTTTAAGTGACCTTTATAGACTTGCCGCCCAATGTCGTATTACCCTGAAAGGAATTAAGAATGCTTTTACGGATCCTACATAGCTGCACAAAGTTCCTTAACCCTTTCATGACCATAAGGATCGTAGGCCAATTTTTGTGGTTTTGACGGCATTTTTATGGTAAAAAGGGCTTGCAGATGCCAAAAAATTGATTTTTTTTTGTGAAATATCATTATTTTTATTTAAAAAAATCAAGCTTCTGGCTTACGGACAGTGTGGCAAGTGAATCTTCTCGTCAATCTGGCAACGACGCTAATGAATGAATGTCGGAACCAGTTTGTTTACATAAAGGCAGTATCCTATGGAATCCGTACATATCAAATTTAGAACTGTAGACTATCCCAATCAAAATTTATAGGATTTTAAAGTTATGGGACAAATATGTCCCTTGGTCCTGAAAGGGTTAAGAGCAATTAAACTCTGGCATTCCTTGCCGGAGAACGTGATGAAATCGGTTAGCTTAGCAGAGTTTAAAAAATAGGTTTGGATAATTTCCTAAAAGAGAAGCGCATAGGCCATTATTGAGATGGCCTGGGAAAATCCACAGCTTTTTCCTAGGATAGGGTAGGAACTTGGGACCTGGGTTGGCCACTGTCGGAAACAGGATACTGAGCTTCGGCCTGTCCCAGTATGGCAATTCTTATGCTAGATTTAAGACCTCGCCCTCACACCTCTCCCTGCCCTCCCCGCCAATCAAATTAAAACCTTGTGGCGGGGAAAGCCCATCGACCAATCTCCCTTTTACCTGCTTCCTCCCCCCCCCGCTCCCTTGCCTATGCTTGCTCGATGGGCGACATGCGTACCTCCCAGTCCCGCGTCATCCTACGCCCATCAAGACAAGCTCTCGGACTCATCTTTACAACAGTGCACAATTATGGCATGTTGGTCTGCCAAAGATTTTGAAAATTCTGTCACACAGATTCGAATAAATCAGATATCAGTAACAGCTTTTAAAATAATACAACCACAGTGTAAGGGTTGTTACATGGACCCATAAAGCTAGATAAGAAAAGGATGGATCGACATGTCTGGCTTTATAATGAAAGCAAACTTAGGGTTATACTTAACAAATGTCACAGGTTGCCTCGGGTACTGATATGACTCTGTGACAGTGAATAGAGTTGACTATGGTTTGCCAAGGTTAACTGCAGGCAGCCACGGTATTCCAGAGATAGCTGGCTTTGTGTCACACTTAGTTACTGACACAATTGTCGTATTGTACTAGTGCACGCAGGGTGCTTCAAACTTACCAAAAGATGTAATTATAATGGGCAAACAGCCAAAAGTTGGGGGAGGGGGTGGGGGAGGAATCAGAAAGTGGATAAACATGGGATTAGTGGCGTTTCTGCGGCTGAATTTCGAGAGGAGCTGTTTGATAAAAATTGCAGTTGTCATGCAGTCGGAGGACTCCTGCTCAGCTTCGAGGGAAAAGTGGTAGTAATCCTGAAAAACCGACTAGTCAGTGCGTCCCCCCCCCCAGGAGAGGACTGGAAAGTTTCAAAACTGCCAAGTTACCCAGTTCCAGGAGGGAGATTTTAAGCAAGTCCTGAATTTTCTTTTTAACAGTCGTACCCTTATGCATTATGGGACCTGCTGGAAGGGTTTCAGGGACTACAAATCTCACACTGCACTAGAGTTGTAAGTTCAGAACCAGAACTAGCCAAAATCTTTCCCTCCTGAAAATGAGCAACTTGGCAGCCAGTGGTGTAGCAAGAGTAGGAGATGGCTGGGGCGGTGGTGCCTCCCCCCCCCCCCACAAGACCTCCTCTCTGCTCCTTTTGTGCCCTCCCCCACTCCTTCTCCACCCCTCAACCCCCACGCCACACGCACGCCCCGTACCTCTTTAAATCTTCACCAGCGCAAGTGACTTCTCTGGCCTGCTGCTCCTGCCAGCATTGGTTTTCCCTCTGATGTCACTTCCTGGCCCTGTGACCAGGAAGTGATTTCAGAGGGGAGCCAGGCCAGCACGAGCAGCAGGCCGGAGAAGTTGCTCGCACTGGTGAAGATTTAAAGTTGTTTGGGGAAAAGGGAGGGCACGAGTGTGGCATGCAAGATGGCATCCAGGGCAGTCCACACCCCCCCCCCCCCTTTATTATGCCACTGTTGGTAGCTCTTGAGCACTGCCAGGAGCTAATGTGAAATATCTAGTTCACACTTGACTGTGTTCTACCATGGCTGAGTTTACTGTAAAACTTAACTAAACTAAAGCTTAACTTTGTCTACCGAGTCATCATTCTGAATAGGCTCGACTTGGTTTACAGCAATTAAATAAACAGGGAATGATCTACAAATGATAAATAGAAGATAATAGCAAAATTTCAAAAGAATTAATTTATAAAATGTTTAGCAAACAGAGTAGGTTTTAAAGATTTACGGAAAAATTGAAACGAACTGGAACTCGTTAAAAAAAAAAGGGGAGATCATTTCAGAGTTGAGAGAGTTTAAAGACCAAAGATTGACTGAAGATCTTGACTCCTTTAATCCATTTTTCTAGAAGGGAATTGTTGGATACCTCTTGCAAAGGAGAATCGGTAAACGTTCCAAAATAAAGGAATAAGAGGATTAACGATGCCATGTAGAATTTTAAAAGAAATACAAGCGCATTTAAATTCAATTCTAAAATAAACCGCACAGACTTCTTCGATTAAATTGACGATTTCCCACCACAAGGTCTTCAAGAGCTATACGACACAAAAGCGTTTCCTCCAGCACCAAGCCCAGGGGTGTATAATTGCAATTTAGTGGCACTGCATTATTAAAATAGCACTTTCCCTTCTCTAGTGCCTTCCCATTGCAGCAAAGATATCAGACAAGCTCTGGTGGGACATTACTTGCAGAGTAAATCAAGCCCGTTGCTACACACGTTAATGAGTTAATACTTTTCAGGCAATTTACTTCTGAGCTCTCCCTCGTTCTCTTTCTTCTTCTTTTCCATGCTTCTTTTCCTAAATCTTTTTTTTTATGTTGATATCTTTTTCATTATTGTATAAATTTATTAGCTCATTATATATTTGCTATGTAAATTCTCCCATTTTTTTAAAAAATTGTATTTATTGTATAAATTGTTAGTTTTATAATATCTTATATGTCATTTCCTATTTTAGTATTATGTTTAATTATATGTTACTTTTATATATTGTAATTCGCTTAGAAACAATTTTAATTAAGCGATTAAGGATTAAGGAAGATAAACAAATTGCGGACAAACTAAATTCCTTCTTTGCGTCCGTCTTTACGGAGGAGGATACCGCAAAAATACCAGAAACTGTGAAAGTGTTTAGTGGAGTAATAGAAGACAGCCTCACCACAGTTGAAGTAGATTTGGACCAGATATACTACCAGATCGACAAACTTAAAAGTGACAAATCCCCTGGACCGGATGGAATTCACCCGAGAGTCTTAAAGGAATTGAAGGTTGAAATTGGAGAGTTATTGCAAAAACTCGCCAATCTGACAATCAGAACTGGACAGATACCAGATGACTGGAAGATAGCGAACGTCACGCCAATTTTCAAAAAGGGATCAAGAGGAGAACCGGGCAACTACAGACCTGTGAGCCTTACGTCTGTCCCTGGAAAGATGGTTGAAGCACTGATCAAGGATAGCATAGTCCGGCACTTAGATATACACGAATTGCTGAAACCCAGTCAACATGGGTTCAGGAAAGGGAAATCATGTTTAACGAATTTGCTTCAATTTTTTGAGACCGTGAACAAGCAAATTGATAGTGGAATGCCGGTGGACATAATATATTTGGACTTCCAGAAGGCATTCGACAAAGTTCCGCATGAAAGACTTCTCAGGAAACTACAATGCCATGGAATAGAGGGAGATATACAAAGGTGGATAGGCAAATAGCTGGAAAACAGGAAGCAGAGAGTGGGCATAAATGGGAAGTTCTCAGACTGGGAGAAAGTGACTAGTGGTGTGCCCCAGGGCTCGGTACTTGGGCCGATCCTATTTAACATTTATATCAATGACCTTGAAGACGGAATATCCAGTGAGATCATTAAGTTTGCAGACGACACAAAGCTATGCCGGACAATCAGAACGCAGAAAGATAGCGAAGAACTCCAGAGCGACTTGTATCAGTTAGAGAAATGGGCAGAGCAATGGCAGATGAAGTTCAACATGGAGAAATGCAAAGTAATGCATTTAGGCAGTAAGAATAAGGAACACGAGTATAGAATGTGAGGAGCAACTCTGGGTAAGAGCGAACAAGAAAGGGACCTGGGTGTACTGATAGATAGGACCCTGAAGCCGTTGGCACAATGCGCGGCAGCGGCAAAGAAAGCGAACAGAATGTTAGAAATGATAAAGAAAGGAATCATGAGCAGATCGGAGAAAGTCATAATGCCGCTTTATAGAGCAATGGTCAGACCACACTTGGAATACTGTGTCCAACATTGGTCTCCCAAACTAAAGAGGGATATAAAACTGCTGGAGAGGGTGCAGAGACGAGCAACGAAGCTAATAAGAGGTATGGAGAACTTGGAATATGAGGAACGACTCAAGAAACTAGGACTGTTCTCCCTTGAGAAGAGGAGGCTGCGAGGGGACATGATAGAGACGTTCAAAATACTGAAAGACATCGATAAAATAGAGCAGAAAAACAAATTATTTACACTGTCCAACGTGACACGGACAAGAGGACATGGTTTAAAGCTAAGGGGGGACAAGTCCAGGACAAATGTCAGGAGGTTCTGCTTTACGCAGCGAGTGGTGAACGCCTGGAATGCTCTTCCACAGGAGGTTATTAAGGAATCCACTGTGCTAGGATTCAAAGGCAAATTAGATGCACATCTCCTTATGAGAGGCATAGAGGGATATGGGTGGTAAAACTACATCAGGTGTATACCTGACTGGGCCTCCGCGTGTGCGGATCGCCGGACTCGATGGACCATGGGTCTGATCCGGAGATGGCAGTTCTTATGTTCTTATGTTAATCAAATATAAATAAAACTTGAAACTTGAAACTTCCCCTAGTGGCTTACACTTTCACAAATGAGTTATTATTCAACCTGATATGGCAAAAAAAAAAAATCATCGGTCTCTGGCAGAGCTGTAACTAGACCCATTTACTCTCAAAGCAGAGACCCGAACACCCCCCACTACCACCCACTTTTAAGATAAAGACCTTTTCCCTAAAACAGTTCATCAAGACTTGTAGCAGTCATTTAAAATTGTGGAACAAAGTAAAATGCCAGGCAATGATTATGTAAACATTCTTTTCTATCCTTTCTGGCCTGGCATTTGTTCCTTTCATATTTTTAATGTGATTTCAGAAACTCCTAATTTTTTTCCTGCATTGAAATATGAAGGCAGTCATTTTAGAAACATCATTCATGCCATGAATCACGGACACGGCGGTGTATGTGTGTTCCCTTCACAAATACATCAGAAGCATCATTTTAGAACTGACGTGATTTGAACGTTCATCCATTGTCCACATTGAAAGATCAGTGTCCGGGAAGGAGGTGGACCGAGGGCGTGCTACGGACGTGTCATGGACAGGGCGGTGTCATAGGCATCCTTCTGCAATTACACAAAGCACGCAGGCATCCAGGGTGGTAGGTGCAAACCTCACCTTTTACCTCTACTGTGCAAATGTCTAAAAATGCATGTACCTTCACTCAAAAGGAACCATTCATTCAGTAAATAAAGCAAACAACAAGTCTCCAGATCGCTAAGGGAGAAAAGAAAGTCAGTGTTGCACAAAATAAGTGAAAGGCCATAATAGCCAACCACTACTGGCTACCAGCTACTGATTTTCAAATCAAAAAGGGCAAACACATCAAGGGCACAGAAACTCCCATAGACTATAACCCATTTCTTTTTCTTTTTTTAACATATTTTTATTGACAGTGAAAAAGTCACAACCATACAGAGTACAAACTCAACAGCAGAAATGCAAAAATGATCAAATACAAATGATAGTCAACAAGAACTTGGCAAGCCCATCAACCGAACCCAACTCAGTTGTCAAAGGTACAGGAGAACAAAAAATGTTATACTGCTTTCTTGCACCTTCTTGTCATATTGAGCCCCTCCTAGCCGAGCTGAGCTTTGTTCCTTTTTGTTCTCCTGTACCTTCGATAACCCATTTGTATATCAAAATTTTCAATATATGCAATCTGTATAATCAGTGTCAATGCAAAAGTATAGCAAAGTACTTATCTCGGTGAACGGAGTCTTTAGATGCTTTGGTCCAGAATGGCAGAACTTCAGCAATCATAAGAACATAAGACCAATGGTCCATCAAGCCCAGTAGCCCATTCTCATGGTGGCCAATCCAGGTCACTAGTGCCTAGCCAAAACCCAAGGAGCAGCAATATTCCATGCTACCAATCCAGGACAAGCAGAGGCTTCCCCCATGTCTTTAATAACAGACTATGGGCTTTTCCTCCAGGAATTTTTCCAAACCTTTCTTAAAACCAGCTACGCTATCCGCTTATACCACAACCTCTGGCAATGCGTTCCAGATCTTAACTATTCTCTAAGTGAAAAAATATTTCCTCCAAACTGCTGCTTCTTGAAGCGAGCAGGAATCCAATGCTGAGAAAAATATTTGAGCTCGGGGTTCCACCTGACTGTTTGACTACTAGTGTAGCTCCTGATTGTGGGAGAGCTAAGAGCAAGCTGTTCATCCGAGTGCCGTCTCTGTCCACCTGGGTCTAACATTTGCTACCAATACTGCCTTGCATTGTGTTCCAGAATCCACTCCTCTGTTGAACCTCAGAAACTGCAACAATGCCACCTTCCTGTGTACAATATGTTGGAACTTTCCCCTCTGAAACAATATAACCTTCTTATTTGCTGTGTTGTAACTTGTTTCCCCCATGTTGCTACATGGGCCTCTTATCCTGTAAATCGCCTTGAACCTGTACTGGAAAAGTGCGATCAAGAAATCCTGATTATATGGTCTTATACCAAGTTACCTTTTAGATCATTTTGAACTAGTAGAAAACAGACGTTCTTCACGAAACACAATCTTATGGGGGGGGGGGGGAGTTTCCCCTCAATAAAAGGTTGTGTATACAAAAGAGTTCTTAATAGAACCCTCTCCTTTCAGGCAGGACTTTGGAACAAAAGTTTTAGTGGTTTGAACTTAAATTCTTCTTCTTACCAGACCTTTAGAAGATCATTAAAAACGTATCTGTTTGATAAATATGTATAATCTAGATAAGTTAATAATTTCTTAATGTTATATTTTATATATAATAATAATAATAATAACTTTATTTTTATATACCGCCAACTATCTTGCGACTTCTAGGCGGTTTACAATAAAGAGAAGTGGTTTACAATATAGAGAAACTGTAGTTACAATATATAATGTACTGTGCTTTGTGGTATAAATTTGTTGTGGTTTTACAGTTCTTACCTCTTATTGTAAACTGCATTGAACTGTGAGGTATATAAATACATTTATTATTATTAGATTTTCTAATTTTTAATATTGTAAACCGTCCAGACACATGTGATGGTCGGTATATCAAGCCATAAATAAACTTGAAACTTAAACTTGATTAGATTAGAAACTAGACCCTGCAAGCCCCTGAGTACACCTCTCCCTTTCCGCCCCTTACAACAAAATATTCACAGTTTGTGTCCCTCTCCTTTAGTAGAGAGGGAGCAAAATCGAATCCGCAGAGGCATTAGTCATCCACATAGGGGGGAATGATCTGGGAGCTTTGTAGTGTTTGGAGCCGATTCAAGTGGCCAGGCAAAATCTGATATAACCTAAAAACAGCCATATTGGGTCAGACTAATCTAATCTATGTTCAAATGATTTTTATTATTCCAACAAGAACAAACAAATATAATTAGCCTATGCATCCAGGAAATAACATTGCAAGCACACACCCTCCCCTCCCTCCCCGCAGACTGGACGGGCCATTTGACCTTTATCTGCCATTATGTTTCTATGTTTCTATAACCATAAAGCTCTATGACATCACAATTCAGGTATAAAGAACCTTAGCCAATAGGGAGAGGAGGAGATAGTGGATGCTGAGGAAGGGCAGACTGGACGGGCCATTTGACCTTTATCTGCCATTATGTTTCTATGTTTCTATAACCATAAAGCTCTATGACATCACAATTCAGGTATAAAGAACCTTAGCCAATAGGGAGAGGAGGAGATAGTGGATGCTGAGGAAGGGCAGACTGGACGGGCCATTTGACCTTTATCTGCCATTATGTTTCTATGTTTCTATAACCATAAAGCTCTATGACATCACAATTCAGGTATAAAGAACCTTAGCCAATAGGGAGAGGAGGAGATAGTGGATGCTGAGGAAGGGCAGACTGGACGGGCCATTTGACCTTTATCTGCCACCATGTTTCTGACACTAAACAATGCCAAGGACATGTCTTCCGCAGGACTGTGAACACTGCCTCCATTTTTCAGAGTTTTCAGACAGTGGGATTTTGTTCCTTCAGACCTGGATTTTTATATATATGCTATGCGCAGCTGAGATTGCCTTCGTCCCCCAAATGCATTTCTATTGTGCCAATGCAACAGTGCTGAGCTGGCAGCGAGCCTGTTCAAAACAAGAAACCAGTTACACAACCTACTGACAGCTCTTCTTGTTCTGCAGTGAAGGATTCAGGAAGAGCACAACAGACTTGCTGCATTTACAGTTTAAATTCACAGCACCGACAGCGTTACCACATCGCAAACTTGAAGCATTCTATCAGCATTGAAAAGGTTTTTCAATTTACATACAATAGGGTCTCCTGAAGAAGGAATCGAAACGGGGCCACGTAGAGACCCCGAACCTGTTATAAACTGAATTATCAAGCTGCTCTCAATTTTCTCACAGAGCGATGTTCATTTGAAAAGATTTGTAAAGATAAGAAAAAACAAAGTATTTTCATACAAGTGTTTGAAAGACTGTAAAGACATTTATTTATTTATTTACTTTTGTAATCAAACTTGGAGCGTAACCAGAACTAATAAAGTTGCAACGACTGAAAAATATACTTTGGTTCATCACTAGAGGGCGCAACTCTCTTCTTGAAGAACTCTATACCTCTGAGTGACTTTCAAACGTGACGGTTGCAATCCTGAAGTTTGGTTACCATTTTGAATGAGAAGACAGTTCTTTCATATGAACGCATTTACAGTGTAAGCTTTTGTTAACCTAGCCAGCGGTAACAACCTGGCATTACCCCTCCAAATTTTTTCGGTCCTGCGGCCCCTTATTTTTCCCTTCCTCGCTACATGTGCAGGGTAGGGCTCAGCCCGGGCAAGGGATCACAACGATACACTAGGTTTTAGTGGTAACAACGTGGCTGCAGCTTTATCATTTATTCAATTTTCTATACCGTTCTCCCAAGGGAGCTCAGATCGGTTTACATGAATTTATTCAGGTACTCAAGCATTTTTCCCTGTCTGTCCTGGTGGACTCACAATCCATCTAATGTACCTGGGGATTAGCAAATAAGTAACCATTTTTATGGTTAAGAATCTCATATGAGGATACCCAAGCGGACTATTGAGACAAATACACTGGACCCCCCCCCCCCTCCCCCGTCCCGAATGACTGGTTGGGTAATATTATTATGTGTGCTTCATCTTATTTTACTCTTAGAAAATTAGTAAAAACACAGTTATTTGATCAATTTGTAACCTGATTCACTCTTTTTAATCTTTTTTCCTTTCATCTTGTATGTATTTCTGATGATTTGTATTGTATTTTTGTCACTGATTGTCCAGTACTTCTCATTGTAAACCGCCTTGAACTATTATGGCTTTGGTGGTGTACAAGAATAAATTATTATTATTATTATTACATAGCAATAATACTGGGACCAGCAGGGCTGATAATCTCTCCTTCAACATCTGCAGGACACTCTGCCATGGAGTAGAGAATATCGACTTTAAACTTGATACTGTTCTTAACTACCAGTTTTATATCACCTTTTCACTATAGAGTTTTTCAGGGACCTCAGCGCCACCACTCAGAGCTCAAACTCGTTCATTGCTCTAAGCTTTATGTGTTAGCTCCTCATCGGATCCTTTTTTATTTTAAACTCTTTTTTGCTTTTGTATTGTGTATTATATTTTTTTACCATTTAATCGGTTTAACCCTTAAGCTTAAAATATTAAGTTTTACTTAGCTTTATTTCTTGTGGTCTTTGGCTAGGGGAAACATCTTGCCGAAATGTTTCGCTTTGCAGCTTTATCAAGGCTTTTACCCCTGAAATGTAACAAAAGCCAACATAATTATCTTAATAGTGACACAACCAGATACAAACTTTACTGAAGTGCCCTATTTTTGCTTACCTTACTAGTTTACCGCCAATTCTTGTGACCACTCTATCCACAAATATGGCGGCGGCGTTCTTACTATGAATTTAAATAGAACGGGGCCCCCATTAGCATAAGCTGCGTCATCACGCAACGTAAGCATCACCGGGTGTCACGTCAGTCAAACTTAATTATTTAGAATATGAATGACTTATTATTAATTAAAGACCCTTCCTTTCCCGACTCACGCTAGATCAAAGAACCCCATTCTAGTTCCGCATTCAATCCGTGCGGAACCACTGTATTCAGCATATATATCCAATGCTGTTCTTTATAATTCAACCATTCTTCACTGTTTCCTCCCGCCCACCCCTCTTCCATATTTTCAATTATACGCCATTGTATCTGTTCTATTGTGTGCTGGTGTTCCAAAAAATGTTCCACCATTGGTGCTAAAATATTTTTTGTTTTTAATCGCGATTTATGTTCATTTAGTCTTATGTGCATGGGCCGTGAAGTCCGACCCACGTAGACAAGACTACATGGACATACTACTATATAAACCACATGCGCTGACTGGCAATTTGTATTAGCTCTAGCTGTAATAAATTTTCCTTTCTGAGGATCTTTCCAAGTGGTGCCTGTTATAGTCGAAGAGCACCACTGGCAAAGTCCACAACCCGTGTGATTTCCTGACATCCTGGTTTTAAAATTCCCCAGTTTCTGTTGAATTAAAACTTGGCCTATGGTTTTTCCTCTTCTAAAGGCAAACATCGGGATCTCATTAAGTGTGGAATGTAATTGTAACACATGCCAATATGTCTTCATATATGTTATGAGTTTTTTCGCTGCTTCTGAATAAGGAAGTACACAAATTAGTTTATCATTTTTTTGTTGTTCTACTGGCCTTTCAGAAATTAATAAGTCCCTATTGGCATATTTTGCCCTAGTATAGGCTCGTTTAATGGATTTCGCAGGATATCCCCTAGCTTGGAAACGTTGTTTTAGCTCTTCTGCTGCCTCCATAAAATCACTTAAGTTAGATGACACTCTACGGATCCTTAAAAATTGACTGACTGGAATATTAAACTTTAGATGATAAGGGTGGTGGCTGGAGAAGTGAAGGAGTGTATTCCTAGCTACTGATTTTCTATATAGCTTAGTTTTCACCTGTAATTCTTCCTTTATTATTAGTAGATCTAGAAACTCAATTTTGTCTTTACTGTAAGATGGGATAAACTGAAGATGGGGGTTTTTTGTATTAATCCAATCTAAAAATTCACATAACTCAACTTCCGAACCCTCCCACAAGAAAAAAATGTCATCCAAAAACCTTTTCCATAAAATTATATGTTGGAAATATTTAGATGTGTAAATATACGTCTCTTCAAATTTCCCCACATAAAGGGTCGCAACAGATGGGGCTAAAGTAGTTCTCATCGCCATTCCTTGAGTTTGCTGGTAAAATTTCCCTTCAAATTCAAAATAGTTTTTCTTTATCACCCACTGAGCTAACTGCACTAGAAATTCAGTGCTGATCCTTTGGGGGTCCTCTCGCTTGCTGGAACCCTTGTCCAAATTTCTAGATGTATTCTTGGCAAAAGAAACATTAAAAACGACTTCTTACTTGAAAGATTCATCTCATCTTTTAAGAATTCTGTCCCAGGAGATTACTGTCAGTACCCATATCTTTTTAGTTTCGTTAGATGTGGTTTCCCTATACACTAATATTCCCCAGAATGGAACTTTAGAGATCATACAAGAGGTCCTCTGTAACCCTACCCTCTGTTTTCTATCCGATAACCAATTAACGATCCGCAACTGAACTTTGCCACCTATCCCATGACACTTTAATTTTCTCAGGAGCCTCTCGTGAGGAACTTTATCAAAAGATTTCTGAAAATCTAGATATACTATATCAACCGGCTCACCATTATCCACATGTTTGTTCACACCTTCAAAGAAGTCAAGCAAATTTGTGAGGCAAGATCTCCCTCGGCTGAACCCATGCTGACTCCGTCTCATTAAATCATGTTTGTCTACGTGTTCCACAATTTTATTTTTTTATAATTGTTTCCACCATGAGAACAGGCTACTGGGCTTGATGGACCATTGGTCTGAGCCAGTAAGGCTATAATTATGTTCTTATGGATAGCGGAGCTGGTTTTTAGAAAAGGTTTGGACAATTTCCTGGAGGAAAAGTCCATAGTCTATTATTGAGAAAGACATGGGGGGAAGCCACTGCTTGCCCTGGATCGGTAGCATGGAATGTTGCTACTTTTTGGGTATGATTAGGTGCTAGTGACCTGGATAGGCCACCAGGCTACTGGGCTTGATGGACCATTGGTCTGACCCAGTAAGGCTATTCTTATATCCTTATGTTCAGTCCTCTAAAAAGAGGACATGTCCGGATAAATCCGAACATCTGGTAATCCTAACCAAGAGAAATTTAAATGCAGGGGTGAGGAAGTGGCCTGATGGTTTGAGCAACTGGCCAAAAACAAGGAGATGATAATGACAATGATGAAGTGTGCTAAGGATGTGCACAGCTATACATCATTTTGGAAGGAACATGCAAGACATCAACATTCCAAAAAAAAAAAAAAAAATGCAAATGGTAATATCTACTAAGATTATAGTACAGCTACCATTCCAGTATGTATTTTAATGCCAGGTGTATGATCTTTGCCGCTCTATATGATTTGTCAGTTTGTGAATCATTTATACTATTTTATTCTTAACACTTGGGGGCTAGATTCACTAAGCCCACCGATCGTGCTTGCGATCGTGTACCGACCCGATTTTCCTCCGACCTGATTCACTAACCCGCGTGTTGATCATCCTCCAAGCCAATCCAATCCACGCATGCAAATGAGGGGAAACGGCAGGCAAAGTAGAAAGGCAGCAATTCCGCCAACCAAAATATGGAACACCGACTGGGCTGGCCGATCAACAAAGAAGCGATTGCTGGGGACCAGTCGCTGGCGTCCTTTACGACTGCCCCGTTCTCTGCCGCCCTGCCTCTCTGCCGTCCTGCTCTTGAATGCAACCATACTCACGAGCGGTGTCAGGTCAAAAGCGCGCCGGGACAAAGGCACGCCCAGACAATTGAGCGCAGCGCGGAGGCATGCGCCGCTCAAAATTACTGTTTTTAGAGCTCCGACGGGGGGGCGTGGGGGGAACCCCCCCCACTTTACTTTATAGACATCGCGCCACGTTGTGGGGGGCTTGGGGGGTTGTAACCCCCCACATTTTACTGAAAACTTCACTTTTTCCCTGTTATTAGGGAAAAAGTTAAGTTTACAGTAAAATGTGGAGGGTTACAACCCCCCCAAACCTCACATAATGCCGGCGCAATGTCTATTAAATAAAGTGGGGGGGGGTTCCCCAACAAAACCCCCCGTCGGAGCCCCTAAAAACAGTAATTTTGAGCAGCGCGCGCCTCCGTGCTACACTCAATTGTCCGGGCGCACCTTTGTCTTTAGCGCCGTTGTCTATGAACCCTCGTGAGCCCGTGGTTTTAACAGAACACGCCGTGAGGAAGGATGGAGGAAAGCAAGTTACATTACATTACATTATATTAGTGACTTCTATTCCGCTTGTACCTTGCAGTTCTAAGTGGATTACAGTATAAGATAGCTGGGCATTTCCGGGAGGTTACAATTTAGGGGATGCTTACACAATAGATGCAGTTTAGGGGATGCTTGCACAGTAGATGCAGGGGAATTACAATTAAGTAGTGGAGGCAGAGGGGGATATTGAGGAAGGGAGGAAAAAATTGAGGATTACTAGTAGGGAAGAAGAAATTTGGGGTAAGATACTTGATAGGGTCATTGGGGAGATATTAGTAGAGTGGTAGGAGGTCAGCTGAGAGGATGCGAGGGGGGGGGGGATAAGAAGGCTGTATAGTTTTTCTAAATAGCAGAGTTTTGATTTCTTTTCGGAATGATTTATAGTCACATGTAGTTGTCAACAGGTTGGAGATGGAGGGGTCCAGCTTCGCTGCCTGCGTTGCTAGGAGGCCGTCGTACATCTTCTTGCGCTGAGTTCCCTTGAGTGGTGGGTAGGAGAATAGGATCTGGGTTCTTCTTAGTCTGCATGTGCGGTTACGATTCAGACGGTTGTTGAGGTAGGTGGGTGCAGCTCCGTTTATTGCTTTGAATAACAGACAATAAAATTTGAATTGGATTCGAGCTCGTATCGGTAGCCAGTGAGAGTCTAGGTAGGCATTAGTGGTATGGTCAAATTTTCCGAGTGAATAGATCAGCCTGAGGGCTGTGTTTTGAATGGTCTGTAATTGGCTTATCAAGTTTGTGGGGCATGGAAGATAGAGGATACTGCAATATAGAGAATGACACGGTGACAAAATTCATCACCGTTCCCGTCCCCGCGGATAACCGCGGGAAATAATCCCATGTCATTTTCTAGTGTCTATCTCAACCTCAGTCCTTCTACACCAGCATTCTTCAAAGCAAAGCTTGCAGGTCAGTGGTTGTGGCCATTCATACTCTGATTCTTATGTGAGCCAAGGATAATGAAGCCATTGTGACATCACTGATGTGATTGGCTCTTAGGCACTGGTGGAATGAGGCATTATGACATCACAATATCTGCTCTGGATACCAGAGACTGTCATTCTGTAGTATCTGTTTCAACCTCAGTCCTTCTACACCAGCATTCTTCAAAGCAAAGCTTGTGGGTCAGTGGTTGTGGCCATTCATACTCTGATTCTTCCCTCTCTCCTTAAAGAATGACATGAAGATAGTTTCCCGCGGTTATCCGCGGGGACGGGAACGGTGATGAATTTTGTCACCGTGTCATTCTCTACTGCAATAGTCCACTAGTCCTAGGACAAGGGATTGGACTATGATCCTGTAGCTTTATTGTCACGAGCCCGTGGTTTTAACCCACTTTAAACCCATGGGTTAAAACCATGGGCTTGCAACAATAAAGCTTTTTTTTAAAAAAAGGAACTGCCTCTCTGCCGCCCTGCAAGCGCTCCCCTGTCCCTTCCTCCCCCCAGTGCTCTGAAAGCCTATTTGCAAATGTCAGGCTTTGGGATGGAAACTGAGCTTAGCCTTCCAAACAGAAGGATCTTTCTTTCCCTTCTCTTTACTTCTGGGCTGCAGAGGTGGCAGTTGGTCAGTTTGCACTTGAGGAGCAAGAGGGAAGTTAGTAAAGCCAGTGCATGCGCAGACCGTCTACAGGCAAAGAAGATGGTCTGCGCATGTGTCAGGATCGCTCTGCAGCAATCCGTGGGATCGCTTGTGGGCAGTGTTTGCGATTAGAACATTTGCATGTGCAGCCTTTTGTGAATTGGTCGCCTGGGATTGGATCGGCCATGTAAAATTAGTGAATCTAGCTCTTCATTCGCACTTAAATGTATTATGGCATACCTGTTTGCATTGTTATGTGCTTTTTTCATTTGTTGAATTGTCATATTATCCTGCAAAATTTAATAAAAATTGCTGAACTTAAAAAAAAAAAAAAAACCTATTCCAACATTGAGATAAAAGGGAATAGGAAGATCAGAAATGTGAAAGCTAGGGGGTGAGAGAAGGAGATAGAAAGTTGATTAGATAAAAAGTGAAAAGGAATAAAGCAATTTTCCCTCTAAGCTGCGTGGCCACATACGCTGACAGGTTAAAAATGCTAGGGCTGTTCTCCCTGGAAAAGAGGAGACTTAGAGGGGACATGATAGAAACCTTCAAAATCCTAAAGGGCATAGAGAAAGTGGATAAGGATAGATTCTTCAAAATGTGGGGAACCACAAGCACTAGGGGTCACTCGGAGAAATTGAAAGGGGACAGGTTTAGAACTAATGCTAGGAACTTCTTTTTTACCCAGAGGGTGGTGGACACATGGAACGCGCTTCCAGAGGATGTGATAGGCCAGAGCACTTTACAGGGGTTCAAGGAAGGTTTGGATAGGTTCCTGGAGGATAAGGGGATTGAGGGGTACAGATAGAACTAGAGGTAGGTTATAAAAGTGGTCAGAAACCACTTCACATGTCACAGACCTGATGGGCCGCCGCAGGAGTGGACCGCTGGGCGAGATGGACCTCTGGTCTGACCCAGTGGAGGCAACTTCTTATGTTCTTATGTACCTTTTGGTAGCAGGCCACGCAGCCAGCACACCAGGACCTCTGGCCATACTCTGCTGCTGCTGCTGCTGCTGTTGCCTGTGGCTTTGTGAAGAAAGAAGTGCAACAGGATGCCCACTCCCTCCCGCCATGCTGACCCTCCCCCCACGTGAGAAAAAATCAGCAGGAGGGATGCCCACTCCCTCCTGCCAACGGAAACACCCACCCGGCCAGGCACCCCCTCCCCTCCCCCATTCCCACTCCCCAAAAAAGGCAGTTGTTTAATACTTTCTAAGTACAATATAGCTGTTCTTGGCAACTAGGTAAGGTGGGGCTGGAGTTCTAGACGATTAGTGAAGCAAATTCCTGCTGCGAGGGCCAAAGGTTTATCATGTTAGGGATTTTTATTTTAAATGTAATTTTTGTTTTATCGATGATGTACTGTCTGTATGGGAGGTTCAGACTTGCCATGGTAGGATGTCAGGTGCTGAATGATAAAGACTAGACAGTGTGCAAAACACCAAAATACTGTTGAAGAGCGGAAGTTGCCTCTTCCCACCTGGACATCTATTGGAAACTCTGTGCACTGAGATGTCTATAGACAGCTTACATGAAATGTGTATCTTTGTTACGCAACGTAATAAAGTCCAGTATGCAATTGTACATATCAATGTGTGTGATATATCACAAATATCATTTTATAAGGAGGCCTAAGGAAATGGGTGAAAGATGGGGAGTGGGGATGGGGGGGGGGGCCCAGTGTACTCGTGTGCCTAGGGCCCATCGAAGGATTAATCCTGCCCTGTAGTTATCCAGCGGGCATCAGCAATGTCATGGACCTTTCTGAATCCTGCTTGTACGTTGGACAATTGTGTATGGTTCCAGCCTTTGTTGAATAGTGGGTTCACTATAAGTTGTTATCTATGGTAAACCAGATTTGGTATCAATCCGCCCCCTACTGGTTTCAATTTCTATGGGAAGTCTGTAGACCAAACAGAGCTCTGAGGTCAGAAGGTGGAATGAGATTATTAGCGAAAAACAGAAGACAGTATAAAAATGCATGGCCACAAAATCGAAAATGTTTTCAATCGCTGGCGTGTCTCTCCGGAATAAGTTGTCGGGACATGTAAGATTATGCACTGACCATTTCAGCTTTAAAAAATTGTCAAAAAGCCAATACAGTTTAGGATTTGATATAAGTAGTTTTGACCATCTATCCCATAGCTAGCCTCATGGTAGGGTTTGATAGATGGTGAATTGATTGTTTGTAGGGAGTGAGTGGAGGTTGTAAATTCTTAAGTTTTGATTTGTAATTTATATATGTTTATTATATGGAAACCACTTAGAATATAGGCGGTAAATAAATTTTTTTTATTTTTTAATTATTTATTTACTTTCATTTTACATCCAAAGAAAATTCTTTGATTAAGAAAAATAACAATTCCAAAGAAATAACAAGACATTAAATAATACAAATACGATACCATGATAATAGTTCACTATTGAGAGGAGAGGATCAAGCACTTATCAAGGGTAGTTGATTATACAAGGAAATATTCAATATTCATAACATAATACAGAGCATATCAGTTGTATCTTTCTATATGGTCTGGCCGGTGACTTCAACGGGCATCTGAGGAGTAACGGCAGCCGCTTTACCTTCCAAAAAAAATTGTAATTGATCAGGTTCATATATAAATTTTTAAATAAAGAATTCTTCAGCATTATTTTGTTGGCATGTGATACTAAGGAGATTAAATAATAACGCATCCACTCTGTTTCCCCTCCTTTCTTGGCAATTAGTATGCAGTTTTGGTCTTCCAAAACTGGGGGTTCTTGTGTGTAACCAATGTCCTCTGTGGTTTTGTCTCTGTCAGTGTCTCTGCTGTATACTTTTTCTATATACAGTATTTCTTCCAGCTAAATCTTGCAGGGTTCGATTACTACATCTGTCATGGATGCTTTATTTTCTTTTGCCTCAGGAATCCACTTAGATAATAAGCTTCTCAGGTCAGAGACGTGGAGGGACATTTTCAATAGGAAGTCTAACCCCCTCTTTTATGAAACTGCGATAGCAGTTTCTAGAGCGGGGAGCTGTGCTGAATGGCCCACGCAGCTCCTGACGCTCATAGGAACTCAATGAGCATCGGGAGCAGTGCAGGCCATTCAGAGCGGCTCCCCATGCTAGAAACTACTATCGCAGTTTCATATAAGGAGGCCTAAGTGTGAATTTGGACACTTTGGAAAAGACGTCCAGAAATCCAATACAGAAAATGTCCATTTTCCAAACAGCAAGACTTATATCTTTTTTTTTTTTTTAAATTACCTAAACACGCTCGTTGAATGGGCTGCGACATAGCAAATAAGGTTTAACGTGGATAAGTGTAAGGTGATGCATGTCGGTAACAAAAATCTTATACATGAATACAGGATGTCTGGTGCGGTACTCGGAGAGACCCCCCCCCCTAGGAAAGAGACTTGGGAGTACTGGTCGACAAGTCGATGAAGCCGTTCGAGCAATGCGTGGTGGCAGCGAAAAGGGCAAACAGAATGCTAGGAATGATTAAGAAGGGGATCACGAACAGATCGGAGAAGGTTATTATGCCGCTGTACCGGGCCATGGTACGCCACCACCTGGAATACTGCATCCAGCACTGCATCTTCCCACTGCATCCAGCACTGGTCGCCGTACATGAAGAAGGACACGTTACTACTCGAAAGGGTCCAGAGAAGAACAACTAAAATGGTTAAGGGGCTGGAGGAGTTGTCGTACTGTGAGAGGTTAGAGAAACTAGGCCTCTTCTTCCTTGAAAAGAGGAGACTGAGAGGGGACATGATCGAAACATTCAAGATACTGAAGGGAATAGACTTAGAAGATAAAGACAGGTTGTTCACTCTCTCCAAGGTAGGGAGATCAAGAGGGCATTCTCTAAAGTTAAAGGGGGATAGATCCGTACAAACGTAAGGAAGTTCTTCTTCACCCAGAGAGTGGTGGAAAACTGGAACGCTCTTCCGGAGGCTGTTATAGGGGAAAACACCCTCCAGGGATTCGAGACAAAGTTAGACAAGTTCCTGCTGAACCAGAATGTACGCAGTTAGGGCTAGTCTCAGTTAGGGCGCTGGTCTTTGACCTAAGGGCTGCCACGAGAGCTGGGCACGATGGACCACTGGTCTGACCCAGCAGTGGCCATTCTTATGTTCTTATCTAGATGTTTTGGCCCTTAATGTGTCTATCTTTTATGGCCATTTTCGAATACAAAAATGTCCAAATGAAGAACACACAAAAATATGCAAGCAGCCAGCATACTTAGCAAACTGGCCACAAACGGCAGAGCAGAGAGACACTCTAGGGCAGTGATTCATAACCTTTTTTGAGTCACAAACCCCTTTAAGATTCTGATGAAAGCTATGTTCCCCCTTTCCCAAAAATAGTCACATAAACACAACTTTGCATGCAACGAATATAATGTACTTGATTTATCAAGATTTGATTGCCTCATATGACACACACAAAGTATTATTAAACTTTAAACAATCTAAAAAACCCACTCCTGTTTTATGCAAAAAGTAATGGCCACTCATTATAATTATGAAATGCAATCCTCTTGTGCAAATTAAAACTACTCTCTCATGTGCATATCTACTCTCTCATGTGCAAGAAAAATCAACAGTACCGGGCTGTATAGTGAATATAAATGTTAATTTTTATCTGACCCTCGGGGACCCCCTGAAACCCATCAGGTTAAGAACCCCTGCTCTAGGGGGTACTGCACTGAATGTCTCATTAAAAAGTCCAAAGCACACATCACTATAACCTGCTTCTATTGTATGATGAGCTCTCCAAAACCCACCCAAAATTACTGTACCCACCTGTACACCACCACAATAGCCCTTATGCCTGCAGGTGTCATCTTTATGAAGGTACAGTAGGTTTTGGAGGGCTCACTGTACAATATATGCAGGTTACAGTGAAATTGTACCTGGGACTTTTTATGGGACGTTCACTGCAGTACCCCTTAGAGCACCCCTCTTTTCTGCTCTGCTGTGCTCATCTGTCTGTGTGATCATCTGAAGCTGTAATAATAATAATATACCGCAGGACCGTGACGTTCTATGCGGTTTACAATGATTAAAAATTGTACAAACTTAGTGGAATTGACAAGTTAATACTAGTGAATCGTGGTTCTAGGGATCAGTTAAGTGGGAAAGATTGTACAAATCAATTGCTGAGGTAGTTCAGGAACAGATATGTTTTTAGGTGTTTCCTAAATTCCCCGTAAGTATTAGCTATCATAAGTAATTGTTCCAGGTCTTTACTCCATAATGCTGCTTGATATGAGAGAAGATGTTGGTGGTGACTTTTGAATTTACATCCTTTAATCAGAGGATATACAAAATTCAAGTGTGAGCTTCTCTTATGTTTGTTGGTTGGGAAGGAGAAAAGGTCAGTTATATATTTAGGGACTAAGCCAAACAGTGCCTTAAAGCAGAAACATTACATTACATTACATTAGTGACTTCTATTCCGCCTATACCTTGCAGTTCTAAGCGGATTACTTTAGAAGATAGCTGGACATTACCAGGAAGTTACAATTTTGTGGGTTGATTACATAGTAGAGATTTGAGGAGAATTGAGGAAAGGTAGAGAATTGGGGATTACATTTAGGGAAATTGCAGTTTAGGGGTTGGTTACATGATAGAGTCATAGGGTTAGGAAGTCAACGGGAAAGATGTATGGAGGGTTAAGAAAATTGGATAGATTCAAACTTAAACTTCACACGTGCCTCCATTGGCAACCAATGCAGGAGTCGGTAAGAAAGAGATACATGGTCAAACTTCTTCAACCCAAAAATCAGTCTGACCGCTGCATTTTGCACCAGTTGTAATCGTTGCAAGTTCTTCTGGGAAATTGCTAGATAGGCGATGTTACAATAGTCAAGTTGGCTCAATATAAGGGATTGAACTAGAATTCTGAATGATGAAGCATCAAAGTATGCTTTGATGGAGCGAAGCTTCCAGAGAGTGAAGAAACCTTTTTTTAACCAGAGTCCACTTGGTGTTTCATGGTTAGGCCCTGGTCCAGTATTACACCCAGAATACAGGTTGGAATGTCCTGGGGGGGGGCTGTTTCACATATTTGGATGGTGGGAGGGGGTCAGTGACCACTGATGGAGTAAGGGGGGGCATTCCTTAATCCATTGGTCATCTAGTCAGTTTGGGCACCTTTTTGGCCCTTATTCATTTTTAAAACAGGTCTAACCCCAAAAGTCTAAATAGTGTTCTGGATGTTTTGTTAAAAGTTTGATTATCCCTGCAGAACGTCCAAGAACTAAGCCCACCCAAAGCCCAGGAGACAAAACGACCAGAAAAATGTTTAGAAAGTCAGTTTCAAAAATGCCCATTTGCACTTTTTGACTAATAAGACATCCAAGTGCCAACTTATGCTGACTTTTGGATGTCCATCTTTTTTGAAAATGAGCCCCATAATGTACAGTACATGGATATTTATTGCCACTGTAAAACTAACAAGTAAGAACATAAGAATAGCCTTACTTGGTCAGACCGAAGGTCCATCAAGTCCAGTAGCCCATTCTTACAGTGGCCAATCCAAGTCCCTGGCCAAAACCCAAAGAGTAGCAACATTCCATTCAGAATCCTAAAGAATAGCAAGATTCCGGAACCCCAAAGAGTGACAAAAGATTCCGGAACCCCAAACAGTAGTAACATTCCATGCTACCGATCCAGGGCAAGCAGAGGCTTCCCCCATGTCTTTCTCAATAACAGACTATGGACTTTTCCTCCAGGAAACTGTCCAAACCTTTGTTAAAACCAGCTACGCTATCTGCTCTTACCACAACCTCTAGCAATGCGTTCCAGAGCTTAACCTCAGTAGCTATCAGTGAAAAGTCATGATGCCACGGCCTCACGCCTACATTACTTTCCCTCGCAGTTTTAAAGGACCGTGCAGGAGGAGGCTGCTTAGACGAAAAAATTGGGGGACAGTAGATTGAAATATACGTTAAGGATTGTTTTAATAAATGTTCCAATAAGTTAAAGTCCTGTTGAGGATTTGTATGATAGAATGAAACTTGAATGTTTGTTTTCCTATATTTGCTAAGCTGCAATGCCCAGCTTTATTTACTTTCTGTATATGGGAAGTATTTGAACACCAAACTCAATTGTTTCCCAGCTGGAATCTCAGACTCTTGGCAGGACAGTGGTAAGACAGAAGGGGGGGAGGGGGGCTTCTCCTGAGATGCGACACCCGTATTGCTTTTGGCCTGGCTGAGGAATGTGCTTCTTGAAGCAGGGTGAAGAAGAGGAAGAACAGGGGCAGCATTTTAATGGAGGACATTGTGGAAAGCAAGAGCTCAGGCCTTCTGCAGTTTCAAAGGGCACATTGGGAGAGAGGTCCCTGTATTTCTGAAGGATTACTAATGAACTCCTGCTCTTTCATTTAACACAGATGACTCTTTAACCCTGAAACTGGTGGAGTGTGTCACTGTAAATATTTAATTATATAAACCTTTGAGCATGAGCTGGTGGTGAGAATGCCTGTTATCTGCAGCCATTCACACTGCCGGTGACTCATGTCTTCCTGTCCTCCTC
This sequence comes from Geotrypetes seraphini, assembly GCF_902459505.1. Classification (NCBI taxonomy): domain Eukaryota; kingdom Metazoa; phylum Chordata; class Amphibia; order Gymnophiona; family Dermophiidae; genus Geotrypetes; species Geotrypetes seraphini. The sequence continues at coordinate 478,899,120 of NC_047085.1, read as the reverse complement.
CATTCTCTGGGTGGTGTACAGTGTGGTTAATTATGGTACCGCATACCTCATTTGCCCAGTGGCTGAGTGGCCGTGTCATGAAGAGAGATCGGCGTTTGAGTTTTCCCTCATGTTTTCGGTCAGGATTGTCAGGGTGGGGGATGCTGAGGAGACAACATTCATAGCCCCTGAGGTGAGGGAAGGAAGAGCGAAAATCAAAGTCATTGCTGGATTTAGCGCCCATGGTGGCAGGTTCCAGAAGGAACCATGGTGTAGGATAGGGGTAGGCAATTCCGGTCCTCGAGAGCCGGAGCCAGGTCATGTTTTCAGGATATCCACCATGAATATGTACAAGATGGATTTGCATGCACTGCCTCCTTGAGATGCAAATCTATCTCATGCATATTTGTTGTGGATATCCTGAAAATCTGACCTGGCTCTGGCTCTCGAGGACCGGAATTGCCTGCCCCTGGTGTAGGATGGCGGGCTATGTGAGTTTGGAGGAAAATTCTTGGGTAGTTGGGAAAGTGCCCTGTCCCTCCATCTCTGTCACATAATAGGTCAAAATGCTGCAGAATGAGGTAAGTGTCCTCATTTGCCATATTTTATCCAAAATTCCTTTCCTTAAAGCAGGGGTAGGCAATTCCGGTCCTCGAGAGCGGGAGCCAGGTTAGTTTTTCAGGTATGCATGAGATAGATTTGCATCTCATGGTGGAGGTCCTGAAAACCTGACCTGGCCCCGACTCTCGAGGACCGGAATTGCCTACCCCTGCCTTAAGGGAAAGAGATGGGGATATCTATGCTGCCTTTTTTGTACTTTTTTTTATAACTACACTCAAAGCGGTTTGCATACAGGTACTTCGAGCATTTTCCTTGTCTGTCCCGGTGGGATCACAATCTGTCTAATGTACCTGGGGCAGTGGGGGATTAAGTGACTTGCCCAGGGTCAAAGGGAGCAGCGTGGGGTTTGAACCCCTAACTGCAGGGTGCTGAGGCTGTAGCACTAACCACGACACCACACTCTCCTCGCCGCAAGTGCTACAGTATTTGTATTTTTTAAAGTAGCTGTGAATTTTGTGCCGCCTTAAACTTAACCCCCCTGCTTTGCAAAGCCGCGCTAGCGTTTTTTAGCGGCGGTGAGAACTCCAACGCTCATAGAATTCCTATGACCGTCAGAGTTTTTACCGCTGCAGGTGGCGCTAAAAACGCGAGTGCGGCTATGCAAAGAAGGGGGTAAATCGCTACCTTTTGTGCATCGTTCTCCAAAAGCATCACTGTTGAGTCTAGTCAAATCTGAGCAGACAGGATGAGACTTCGGGGTTCATTTTCAAAGCATAGGTTACTATGGTACTTTATGTGTCTAAGTGCTTTGAAAATGAGCCCCTTTATTTGCAAAGTAAGACCCATATGTAACGTCACCAACAGCCTCAGAGCCTCCAAGCTCCATGCTCTTCCACTTTAAGTAGATAGACATGCCGACGTGCTGTTCAGTAAAGCTTTTCTCACTCTATGGCAGTGTCTCTCAAACTTTCTCGAGCCGGGGCACACTTGAGGCACCCAAAAGTGCGTGAACGTCGCAATGATGACATCACACATATGCGTGACATCATCACATCAACATTCGCACATGTGCAGAGGCCCTCCAGATGTCCCTTGAGTCGCCAGTAGGGGGTGCCAGCAGGGAAGAGGGCCGGAGAGAAGGAGAAGCACTGGCGCCAGCTGATTGCCTACACCAGTGTTTCTCAACTACTTCAAGCTAACTACCCCCTAAGTCTAACAAATATCAACTGAGTACCCCAACCGCAGACCTCCCTAGGCCCCAGATCCCGTCCCCTCTACTAATTGTAATGCAATTTTTTCCACTCATTTTTCATATACACACAATATACACATGACACATTTCAATCACTATATTGAAAATAAAATCATTTTACCTACCGGAAATCCTCTGCAGGCTGCTGTACTTAGCTTTAAAGGTGAGATCGGGAGGCCAGGGGGGAAGCCGGAGGACGCTAGAGAGAAAGGGGAAACATGCAGGCCTTTGGCGAATCGGGCAGCACTGGCGCTGTACCGTGTAGGAAAGTCAGCTGGCAGGCGCCTCTCTTCCTCCTCAGTCTGCTTCAGCACACAGTTTGAGATACCATGGTCTATGGTATAGGCTCTTTAGAGGACTGGGGGTAGGACAGAGCTCCTATTGCTTATAGTTTATCATTCATTTATTTATTCCCGCCTTTCTCAAGGCGGGTCACAATAAGATGCAAACATAATCAAAATCACATACATTTCAAACAATATCAAACATCATAACCCATACAGATAATATAAAACCACATGAAAATCACAGAGGCTACCAGCGCCTCCCCTAGACACATATTTCATCCTACAGAAAAGATGTTTTTTTAGCATTTTCTTAAAATTGCACAAATTTGTTTGCTGTCGTATGTACCCTGGGAGCTTGTTCCACTCCTGAGGGCCCACCCACGAAAACATACTAACTCTAGACACAGACGATCACAGTTGTTTCACTGTTGGAATAACTAGATCGGCGTGTGTAGCTGAACGCAACTGACGCTGCGGTTCATATGGCAGAATGCTAGCTAACCAATGCCTCAGCGCCTGATTGTGAATGCAAAGATTGAAATCAAAGGGTCCAGTGGTGGCCATCTTATGTGTATGTGAAAGTGATTTATATACTGCTTTTGTATCTAAGAGATTTACAGGTAACTCTGTTTCTCTATCTGTCCTGGCGGACTTACAATCTAACTACAATATCTGGGGCAACGGATTGGTAACATAGTAACATAGTAGATGATGGCAGATAAAGACCCGAATGGTCCATCCAGTCTTCCCAACCTGATTCAATTTAAATTTTTTCTTCTTAGCTATTTCTGGGCAAGAATCCAAAGCTCTACCCGGTACTGTGCTTGGGTTACAACTGCCGAAATCTCCGTTAAAACCTACTCCAGCCCATCTACACCCTCTCCAGCCGTTGAAGCCCTCCCCAGCCCATCCTCCCCCAAACGGCCAGACACAGACTGTGCAATTCTGCCCAGTACTGGCCTTAGTTCAATATTTAATATTATTTTCTGATTCTAGATCCTCTGTGTTCATCCCACGCTTCTTTGAACTCAGTCACCGTTTCCCTCTCCACCACCTCTCTCGGGAGCGCATTCCAGGCATCCACCACCCTCTCCATAAAGTAGAATTTCCTAACATTGCTCTTGAATCTACCACCCCCTCAACCTCAAATTATGTCTTCTGGTTTTACCATTTTCCTTTCTCTGGAAAAGATTTTGGTCACAAGGAGCGACACTGGGATTGAAGCCACAACCTCAGGGTGCTGAGATAGCAGATCTAACCACTTTTCCATTTGTTTCATTAATGGTTGTATTAGCATGCGACCATTTAACACCCCCCCCCCCCACACACACACACACACACAGGAGCACCTACCACCTCTTATTTAGGTAGCATGACAGGTTCCTGTATTGTGAACATGCTCGGGGTTAGCGCAGCAAAAAATGTGCACGCGTTAGTGCAGGGGTAGGCAATTCCAATCCTCAAGAGCCACAGGTAGGTCAGGTTTACAGGATATCTGCAATAAATATGCATGAGAGAGATTTGCATCTCAGGGAGGCAGTGCGTGTAATCCATAGAAACATAGAAACATAGAAAGATGACGGCAGATAAGGGCTACAGCCCATCAAGTCTGCCCATACCATTGACCCCCTTTTAAGTCTACTGGCCCCCTTAACTCTATTGACCTGCTCTATTAAGTCTATGGCCTAGCGACCCTATTCATTGGTATGACCCTCGCAGTGATCCCACATAGGTATCCCATTTATTCTTGAAGTCTGGGATACTGCGGGCCTCGATCACCTGTACTGGAAGCTTGTTCCAATGCTCTATCACTCGTTCCGTGAAGAAGTACTTCCTGACGTCTCCACGAAACTTCCCTCCCCTGAGTTTGAGTGGATGTCCTCTTGTGTTCGAGGGTCCTTTGAGAAGAAAGATATCATCTTCCACCTCGACCCGTCCTGTGATGTACTTAAATGTCTCAATCATGTCTCCCCTCTCCCTACGCTCCTCGAGAGTATAGAGCTGCGTGTAGGAGGCGGATCGTAGAGTTCTGGACTCGCTGGAGTCGTTTGAGTTCTTTGATGGTGATTCCATTGAAGATGGAGTTGCAGTAGTCCATTCTGGAGAGTACATAAGCATAGAGGCATGTTTCGTGATATATGGTTTGATCCTTTTTAGCTGATGCAGATAGTACCGTATTTTCACGCATATAACGCGCGCGTTATACGCGTTTTTACCTACCGCGCATACCCCTCGCGCGTTATATGCGTGAGCGCGGTATACCAAAGTTTTAAAACATAGTTCCCACCCCGCCCGACGCCCGATTCACCCCCCCAGCAGGACCGCTCGCACCCCCACCCCGAACGACCGCTCGCACGCGCTCCCACCCGCACCCGCATCCACGATCGGAGCAAGAGGGAGCCCAAGCCCTCTTGCCCGGCCGACTCCCCGACGTCCGATACATCCCCCCCCCCCCGGCAGGACCACTCGCACCCCCACCCCGAACGACCGCCGACTTCCCGACAATATCGGGCCAGAAGGGAGCCCAAACCCTCCTGGCCACGGCGACCCCCTAACCCCACCCCGCACTACATTACGGGCAGGAGGGATCCCAGGCCCTCCTGCCCTCGACGCAAACCCCCCTCCCCCCCAAGAACCTCCGACCGCCCCCCAGCCGACCCGCGATCCCCCTGGCGACCCCCCCGACCCCCCCACCCCCCTTCCCCGTACCTTTGGTAGTTGGGCCAGAAGGGAGCCCAAACCCTCCTGGCCACGGCGACCCCCTAACCCCACCCCGCACTACATTACGGGCAGGAGGGATCCCAGGCCCTCCTGCCCTCGACGCAAACCCCCCTCCCCCCCAAGAACCTCCGACCGCCCCCCAGCCGACCCGCGATCCCCCTGGCGACCCCCACGACCCCCCCACCCCCCTTCCCCGTACCTTTAGTAGTTGGCCGGACAGACGGGAGCCAAACCCGCCTGTCCGGCAGGCAGCCAACGAAGGAATGAGGCCGGATTGGCCCATCCATCCTAAAGCTCCGCCTACTGGTGGGGCCTAAGGCGCGTGGGCCAATCAGAATAGGCCCTGGAGCCTTAGGTCCCACCTGGGGGCGCGGCCTGAGGCACATGGGCCCAACCCGACCATGTGCCTCAGGCCGCGCCCCCAGGTGGGACCTAAGGCTCCAGGGCCTATTCTGATTGGCCCACGCGCCTTAGGCCCCACCAGTAGGCGGAGCTTTAGGATGGATGGGCCAATCCGGCCTCATTCCTTCGTTGGCTGCCTGCCGGACAGGCGGGTTTGGCTCCCGTCTGTCCGGCCAACTACTAAAGGTACGGGGAAGGGGGGTGGGGGGGTCGTGGGGGTCGCCAGGGGGATCGCGGGTCGGCTGGGGGGCGGTCGGAAGTTCTTGGGGGGGAGGGGGGTTTGCGTCGAGGGCAGGAGGGCCTGGGATCCCTCCTGCCCGTAATGTAGTGCGGGGTGGGGGTAGGGGGTCGCCGTGGCCAGGAGGGTTTGGGCTCCCTTCTGGCCCAACTACCAAAGGTACGGGGAAGGGGGGTGGGGGGGTCGCGGGGGTCGCCAGGGGGATCGCGGGTCGGCTGGGGGGCGGTCGGAGGTTCTTGGGGGGGAGGGGGGTTTGCGTCGAGGGCAGGAGGGCCTGGGATCCCTCCTGCCCGTAATGTAGTGCGGGGTGGGGTTAGGGGGTCGCCGTGGCCAGGAGGGTTTGGGCTCCCTCCTGGCCCGATATTGTTGGGGAGTCGGCGGTCCTTCGGGGGGGGGGGGGGGGGATGTATCGGACGTCGGGGGGGGGCATCAGGCTTTCAGGATGGGGACAGACCTTCAAGGGGGGACAGTGCACGGAAGTCAGGGGGGGTGAACGGAGAGTCGGGACAGCGCACGGAAAGTCAGGGCGGGCGAAAGGAGCGTCGGGCAGCATGCGCGGTATACCCGTGAGCGCGGTATATCAAAGTTTTTGTGCAAATCATCGTGATTTCTGCGCGCTATATTCGTGTGCGCGTTTTATACGGGTGCGTGTTATTTGCGTGAAAATACGGTAGAAGGCTTTTCTCATCTCTCCTGCCTTCCTGGATTTACTTCTCAAATTCTAGTGCTGCCCTCTAATCACTGCTAAGCTTGTTGGGTTTCATGCCTTCCATATAAGATTCCTTTATGTTTATTCTATACATTTTTAAATTCCGTTACCATTTCATCTCCAACACCATAACGAGAGACTAAGTACAGTACTGCTATTATAGAACTGTACCCTTGACTGAACTGGGAGGGTCTGGTCAGTGATCTGGATTTATCCAAACAGCCATGAGTAGCAATACCCTTCCTCCCATGTGATTGGTGTCCTTCTTCTTCTAATATTTTGTGTCTTTTTCTCTTTTATTTCCTTCAGCTAAACCCACAACATGAGTGATAAAAGCAGAAAACCAGGGTTGCAGATATGGACCATAGAGGTAAGTTGAGATGCAAAATTAATTATGTATATTATGAAAACTTTGGGGTCAATATCCAGTGGCAGCAGCATCCAAATTCGGGGGGGGGGTGGCACAGTGGTTAGAGCTACAGCCTCAGCACCCTGAGGTTGTGAGTTCAAATCCCATGCTGCTCCTTATGACCCTGGGCAAGTCACTCAATCTGCCTTTGCCCCAGAGTATGAGCCCTTTGAGACAGATAAGAAAAAAAAAATGCTTGAGAACGCGAATGTAAACCACTTAAGTGGTATATAAATACTTAAATTAAATTAATTATAATGCCAGTGCAGGCATTTGAATTGATATGCACTGTATATTCTGTGGTGTGGAAGAGAGTGTGGCATAGTGGTTAGAGCTACAGCCTTAGCACCCTGAATTTGTAGGTTCAGGGTGCTGACACTAATGCAAGCCATAAAGCTGGTGTGAGTACAAGTATCTAATTGCGACAGCTACCCACGCATGTATATAAATATCTCTATCATATCTCCCAGGCACCATCTTGGTGAAGGCACATGCTCCCATGCTCCTCTCCACCCCCACCCCCAATCCTTCCCTGACCTTCTCCCGTACCTCTGTAACATTCCTGGTGCGAGCAGCAACCCCTAAGCTGCTGTCGTGGCAACATCGCCTCTTCCTCTTATATCACTTCCTGGACTTGCGCCTAGGAAGTGACATCAGAGGAAGAGCCAATGTTGACGCAACACCATCTCGTGCCAGAAATGTTACAGAGGTGCGGGGGAAGGGAAGCAGCATGCGTGTGGCGGGAGGGGGCGGGAATGGAGTGTGTGGAGGTGGAGGGGGGGCAAGAGAAGAGGGCAGGGAGGGGTGCTACCGCTCCAGGCGCCTCTCACCCTCACGATGCCACTGTGTCCTGCTCATGATGTCCAAAACATCCATCCATCACGCATGTGTTTTCCAACAGGAAATGCATCAAGATTTCCTGCTCAAAAACAAATGAGAGGGACATCTGTGTGTTCAGGACATCCAGAATGAGCAACCATTTTACAAACTGGAACATCCCGTATATCAGGGGTGTCAGAGTCCCTCCTCGAGGGCCGAAATCCAGTCGGGTTTCCAGAATTTCCCCAATGAATATGCCTGGGATCTATTAGCATACGATGAAAGCAGTGCATGCAAATAGATCTCATGCATATTCATTGGGGAATTCCTGAAAACCCGACTGGATTGCGGCCCTCGAGGAGGACACCCCCGATCTAGGTTTAGAAGGCAATAAAAGAGACCAAGCAAATATGCAGGAATGGAACCATAAAAAATTGGGCACTGATCTCCCTCGTAATTAGCAGGTTTGACAGCATACAGCATCATACATTAAACTCAGGTCTTGATAAATACTTACAGTTTGCATTAACATATAGATTCGTAGCTTATTTGTCCAGGTAAACTGTTTGTCGTGCTTCATTGCAGAAAATGGAAATGGTTCCTCTCCCAGAAAAGGCCTACGGGAGTTTTTTTGAAGGTGACTGCTACATTATTTTACACGTGAGTACGAAAACTGTTTACTGTTCTTTACTTGATTCTGAAGAACTCCTGGATAAAATTAACTCTGCTCACATTCAGCGAGTCAAGTGTTTTCTGATGGGAGTTCAGGGATAGTGGAAAATAATACAATGTAATGTCAGTTTATGCACAGCTTTCTGCATGCAAAGACTGCGCCCGGCATGTGTTACAAGTGGGCCTAGTTACGGTACACAGGGGTGGGCAACTCCGGTCCTCGAGGGCCGGAATCCAGTCGGGTTTTCAGGATTTCCCCAATGAACATGCATGAGATCTATTAGCATACAATGAAACCAGTACATGCAAAAGATCTCATGCATATTCATTGATACATCAATTCAATCACCAAAAAGAGCTATATGAGTATTATTCTCAATATAATCATTCCAAATTTATTACTTACTTAAAATTCATTAGAACTCACATACAATTGCTCAACTCATATAACTTAATACTATTACATATTTCTAACTACCCTTCCCACCCTATTAAAAATTCATATCAAAAGTTCATATCAAAAATTTCAAAAGTTTCACTTATTGTCCAAATGGTAAACTTGACTTCCCCCAATACTGTGCAATACAATTTATTCATCCATTTGATGTTTCATCTCATTCATACTTCATTTCTTCAAAATTGAACTGTTGTGCCCAACACCAGTCTGTGTTTCGCCCGACGGCGTCTTCAGGGGCTGAGTGATGGTCAGGGTTCAATTAGAAACCATATTCTCATTTTTCATCATATTATGTATCGTTGAGACATTTCCAAATCAGAATCTCCCAGCTACGGCCAAACCGGAACAGTTCAATTTTGAAGAAATGAAGTATAAATGAGATGAAACATCAAATGGATGAATAAATTGTATTCAAGATCTAAGTTTGCACAGTATTGGAGAAAGTCAAGTTTGCCATTTGGACAATAAGTGAAACTTTTGAAATTTTTGATATGAACTTTTGATATGAATTTTTAATAGGGTGGGAAGGGTAGTTAGAATTATGTAATAGTACTAGCTGATGGCCTGGTGTTGCACGGGTATTTAATTATAGCAATAACACTGTAAATGGATTCAAATAAAGATACTTTATAGTGGTGAATGAAAATATTTTTTTACAGCTTTATAAAAAGTACAATATTCAAATTATAATGTGAAATATTTGACAAAATGAATACAATACAACTAACACAATACTTGATTATAAACAACATTTTTAGTTTCACCTCCAGGAGCAAGAACATATACATTATTGGGTGAACCCACCCTTCCCACGTGTGCAGGTGGGCCGCGAGACCCCCAGAACATATCACCCCAGGTATTGAGGGATCTGCATACCAAGTTTCGTTCAAATCGGTCCCACAGCTTCTTACATTTTTTCCATTGACTTGGATGGGTGAAATCTGATTTTCTGTTTGTAGCTCCGCCCACGTGTGCAGGTGGGCTGCGAGACCCCCAGAACATATCACCCCAGGTAGTGAGGGATCTGCATACCAAGTTTCGTTCAAATCGGTCCCACAGCTTTTTACATTTTTTCCATTGACTTGAATGGGTGAAATCTGATTTTCTGTTTGTAGCTCCGCCCACGTGTGCAGGTGGGCCGCGAGACCCCCAGAACATATCACCCCAGGTAGTGAGGGATCTGCATACCAAGTTTCGTTCAAATCGGTCCCACAGCTTTTTACATTTTTTCCATTGACTTGAATGGGTGAAATCTGATTTTCTGTTTGTAGCTCCGCCCATGTGTGCAGGTGGGCCGCGAGACCCCCAGAACATATCACCCCCGGTAGTGAGGGATCTGCATACCAATTGTCGTTCAAATCGGTCCCACAGCTTTTTACATTTTTTCCATTGACTTGAATGGGTGAAATCTGATTTTCTGTTTGTAGCTCCGCCCACGTGTGCAGGTGGGCTGCGAGATCCCCAGAGCATATCACCCCAGGTAGTGAGGGATCTGCATACCAAGTTTCTTTCAAATCGGTCCCACAGCTTATTACATTTTTTCCATTGACTTGAATGGGTGAAATCTGATTTTCTGTTTGTAGCTCCGCCCACATGTGCATGTGGGCCGTGAGACCCCCAGAACATATCACCCCCGGTAGTGAGGGATCTGCATACCAAGTTTCGTTCAGATCGGTCCCACAGCTTATTACATTTTTTCCATTGACTTGAATGGGTGAAATCTGATTTTCTGTTTGTAGCTCTGCCCATGTGTGCATGTGGGCCGTGAGACCCCCAGAACATATCACCCCCGGTAGTGAGGGATCTGCATACCAAGTTTCGTTCAGATCGGTCCCACAGCTTATTACATTTTTTCCATTGACTTGAATGGGTGAAATCTGATTTTCTGTTTGTAGCTCCGCCCATGTGTGCATGTGGGCCGCAAGACCCCCAGAACATATCACCCCCGGTAGTGAGGGATCTGCATACCAAGTTTCGTTCAGATCGGTCCCACAGCTTATTACATTTTTTCCATTGACTTGAATGGGTGAAATCTGATTTTCTGTTTGTAGCTCCGCCCATGTGTGCATGTGGGCCGTGAGACCCCCAGAACATATCACCCCCGGTAGTGAGGGATCTGCATACCAAGTTTCGTTCAGATCGGTCCCACAGCTTATTACATTTTTTCCATTGACTTGAATGGGTGAAATCTGATTTTCTGTTTGTAGCTCCGCCCATGTGTGCATGTGGGCCGCAAGACCCCCAGAACATATCACCCCCGGTAGTGAGGGATCTGCATACCAAGTTTCGTTCAAATCGGTCAAGCCGTTTTTGAATTAATGTGAGAATGGCATCTTTTTACATTTTTTCCATTGACATGAATGGGTGAAATGTGATTTTCTGTTTGTAGCTCCGCCCACATGTGCAGGTGGGCTGCGAGACCCCCAGAACATATCACCCCAGGTAGTGAGGGATCTGCATACCAAGTTTCGTTCAAATCGGTCAAGCCGTTTTTGAATTACTGTGAGAATGGCAGCTTTTTACATTTTTTTCCATTGACATGAATGGGTGAAATGTGATTTTCTGTTTGTAGCTCCGCCCACATGTGCAGGTGGGCTGCGAGACCCTCAGAACATATCATCCCAGGTAGTGAGGGATCTGCATACCAAGTTTCGTTCAAATCGGTCAAGCCGTTTTTGCGTGATCGCGGCACATACACACATACATACACACATACCTCCGATTTTATATATATATAGATTAAGTTATATGAATTGAGCAATTGAATGTGAGTTCTAATGAATTTTAAGTATGTAATAAATTTTGAATGATTATATCTAATATAATAAAATGCTAGGCCGCGCATGCGCACTAAAAAATCGTGTTCCCTGATCCCGTCGCGGAAACACGAGTGCGCATGCGCGGTTTTCACGCATCGGGTTTACCACCGCTGCAGCCAGCTGAGGTCTATGACGCAGCTCAGCCTTTTCAGACAACGCCGCTCCTCCTCTTCGGGCAGCAGGCTCCTCTCCTCTCAGCGCAGCCGCCGGGACAGAGCTGCGGCCCCTATCGCCTCCACCAGTCGGGCAGCCAGCCGCCGATCTCCAGCGGGCGGGGTATTGGAGGAGAGGGATCGCGGACGCTCAGCGCCCCCACCGAGGATCCCAGCAACTTTCCGCCCTCCCGGTGGCGATTCCATTAGCGTGTGCAACAGTCTTCACACGCTCATTCGGGCCCTTCTCCTGCCCTGATTTGCTCAGCCGCGTCTCTGATGATGTCATCAGAGACGCGGCAGAGCAAATCAGGGCAGGAGAAGGACCCGAAGCAGCGTGTGGAGACTGCTGCACACACGCTGCTGGAATCACTACGTTTGTAGTTGGGCCCGCGGGAAGGGAAAGTGGGGTAGAGGAAACGCTAATGCTGCTGCACAGGGAACTGCTGTGGAGGGAGGGAAATGGAGGGGGAGGCAATGCTGCTTTGGACAGACAGACAGACAGAGGGAGGAAGGGAGACAGAAAAAAAAGAAGAGAGACACAGGGGCAGGGAGATACATAGAAAGACAGACAGACAGACAAAGGGGGCCAGGGACAGAGATAGAAATAAAGACAGCGGGAGTCGCTCGGGGGGTGTGCGGTATGTGGCAGAGGGAACTTTTCCAATGGGTGCAACTGGGCGGCTGTCGGGAACCTATGATCAGGGGCAGAGCAAGGTAAGTGTATCATAGGGATAAGAAGGAGGAGGGGGGAGAAAAAGGAAGGGATGCCTACTGCTGGATAGGGGGAGAAGGAAAGAGGTGCTGATGGACAGGGTGGTGACGAAAAAGGAACAGAGGCCTAATGTTGGACAGTGGGCGAAGGAAAGAGGTGCTGCTGGACAGGGGGGAGGTAAAACAAAGGGAGAAGGGCTGCTGCTGCATAAGGAGAGCTGTGAAGGGGTAGTGGTGGACACAGGGGAGGTAAAAGGAAGGGAGAATGGACAGGGGGAGCAGGCAAGAGGTGGTGGTGGACAGCCAAGGAAAAAGAAAGGCAGAAAGAAAAAAAACAGCTAAGGAGAGAGAGAGAAAGAAATAAAGACAGACACACACACATATATTCTAGCACCCGTTAATGTAACGGGCTATAAGACTAGTTGAGAATAATAATCATATAGCTCTTTTAGTTGATTGAATTGATGTGTTGATAGATGAGAGCTACTCAATTGGAATTATAAATCCCGTTAGTTGGGATGCATATTAATTGGGGAAATCCTGAAAACCCGACTGGATTCTGGCCCTCGAGGACCAGAGTTGCCCACCCCTGGCCTAGTATAATGCAAATATAATGAGTTTATCATAAAAAATGTAATGTAGTAAATCCCTACTACAACCTAACCCTCACATTTTCAATTTTATAAACAAGATTCCACAGCCTCTCAAACCTAGATATGATAAAATAATTATAACCCTTCCAAATCGTCTCTTTTAAGACAGTTGATTTCCTTCATAGCCCCAGGTACGTTAGATAGATTGTGAGCCCACCGGGACAGAGAGGGAAAATGCTTGAGTACCTGATTGTAAAAAACCGCTTAGATAACCTTGATAGGCGGTATATAAAATCCTAATAAACTTGAAACTTGAATAACAGAATATCCTAATACATTAGAAACATAGAAACATGATGGCAGATAAAGGCCAAGTGGTAGGGTTACCAGATTTTCTGTTTGGAAAATCCGGACTCCTAGACCTGCCCCCAGTCCTGCCCAGTTCCACCTATCCCCGCCCCCAATCCTGCCCTAGTCCCGCTGCCTGCTCTCGTCGGGCAGGACATCCGCGCATGCGCAGATGCCCTCCTCCCCGCCGCGATGTGGAGGAAAGCTTTGCGAAACCCGGACAAAGGGCTGGGTTTTGAAAAGCCGTCCGGACCCCCAGACATGTCCTCAAAAGGACGACGTGTCCGAGAAAATCCGGACGTCTTGGTAACCCTACCAAATGGCCCGTCCAGTCTGCCCATCCGCAGCATCCACTATCTCCTCCTCTCCCTGAGATATTCCACTTGGCTATCTCACATTGTGGGTCTTGGACATGCTTTCCTACTGGTTTTCAACACACCTAGTCTGGCTTTACTTAGTTTTGTGCAAGAATGAAAGAAAAGTCACAGACTTAACAGAAAGACCAATACTCAAAAAAATAAAAAAATTGCCTTTATATTTTTTCATTCTTTAGTTTTACTTAAAGCATATCAGATTCTTTCTTTCTATCTTCTCTCAAAGATAATCTCTTTTCAGATTTGTGGGAGAGATTAAGGGAACCATTGGTTTGCTGCACCAAAGTGATTTGCAGTTATATATTTTTCCCATCACGATGAAAACCTCTATTGTGGTCCAAGCCTCCTATTAACTACAACACAGTTCACCAAAGAAAGGCAGGAGATGTCTGTGATCGCTTAACAGCTGGCTGTGACCAACCCGTGAGTGAGTCCTCAGAGTAGAATCATGGCGAGGTTTCTGAGCACCCTCAGGTTGTCTATGGATTGTGAAAAGTCGCTTATTTCAATAATTCACAGGAAATTTTTGTCTAGCTCCGACTTATCAGGTGGAGAAAATGTTCATTTTCTAACTCGCAAGACATCCTTCTATACGTCTTGTCCACGTAGATGTCCATTTTGCCATTATTGGGGGGAAAAAAGTGTCCTAAAAAGCCATTTGCTTGTAGAAGAGAGGGGGCAGCATTTTTCATGGACTGGCCACACAGATATGCCAGCAGTGGGGCACTGCTGTGAACTTCCCATTAAGGGTGCCAGGTACACATCTCACCATAACCCCTGTACATTATATGGTGAGCCCTTCAAAACCTACCTGTCTACCACCCAAACAGCCTTTATGTCTGCAGGTATCATCTGTATGGCAGTACAGTGGGTTTTTGGTAGGCTCACACTTTCCACCACAAGTGTACCAGTTAGGGTGGCATTTGGGCCTGGATCTCCTTCTCTGCAGTCCACTGCACTGCCCACCAGGCTATTCCAGGAACCTGCTTGCAGATCTAGGACTGACCATAGTATCTACAGCTGTCATTGAGACAAATATGTACTGTTTCATGCAGATATTTGGGGGAGGGGTGGAATGGGGTCGGTGACCACTGGGGGAGTGTGTGGGGGCCATATTCTCATCCCTCCAGTGGTTATCTGGGCAGTTTAGGTACCTTTTTGGCCCTTATTTGTTTTAAAAATAGGTCTAGCCCAAAGCATCCAAATTGTGCCCTGGATGTTTTGTGAAATGTTTGATTATCGCTGGACTATATCGCTTGTCCTTCCTTAGAATTTAATTAATAATATCAGTTTGGAAATGCAGAGAATTTTCATAAAGCAATGCAAAACAATTTGGACTAGAAGGACAATTTATTTTGTGCATGGGCTCCTAGGCACTGACATCAGTTTGGTTTATTAGCATTGCTGTGTACTCTGCCTAGAAAGCTAAGGGCCCTCATGCCTTTTTCTAGGAGGGGGAGGAGATGGGGTGGAAACTAGTTCATCCTTTGGTCCTCCAGCTCAATCAGAATCATTCCTGTGCTGGGATATGGTGCCTGAACCTCCATTTGCAACTGTGGATTTCCCTCATGTTACAACTAGAGGTCTGCACGGGAACGGGGATTGCGGGAATCCCTCCCTAACCCACGGGACTCCCACGAGGACCCCCCCCCCTCTGGCTCACGGGACTCCCACGGGGACCCCCCTCTGGCCAACGGGACTCTCACGGGGATGGAAAGCTTTGGAAGCAGGGTTCGTCCATATAATACAACGGACACGTCAGCCTTAGTAAAAGAAGGGGTTTATAGGTTAATTACCTGAACAGAAAACAAAAAGGGTTCCACCAAAGAGATTCCACAAGGAAAACAGCAGCGCAAACACAAAAGAAACTGTGGAATTGATGATCCTGTCAGAAGTAATTGCTGCTTTTTATGGGGACAGGTGGGGACGGAGAGGATCCTGACGGGGATGGGTGGGGACGGAGAGGATCCTGATGGGGACGGGTGGGGACGGAGAGGATCCTGATGGGGACGGGTGGGGACGGAGAGGATCCTGATGGGGATGGGTGGGGACGGAGAGGATCCTGACGGGGTCGGGTGGGGACGGAGAGGATCCTGACGGGGACGGGTGGGGACAGAGAGGATCCTGACGGGGACGGGTGGGGACGGAGAGGAACCTGGCGGGGACGGGTGGGGACGGAGAGGATCCTGACGGGGACGGGTGGGGACAGAGAGGATCCTGACGGGGACGGGTGGGGACGGAGAGGATCCCGACGGGGACGGGTGGGGACGGAGAGGACCCCGGCGGGGACGGGTGGGGACGGAGAGGATCCCGGCGGGGACGGGTGGGGACGGAGAGGATCCCGGCGGGGACGGGTGGGGACGGAGAGGATCCCGGCGGGGACGGGTGGGGACGGAGAGGATCCCGGCGGGGACGGGTGGGGACGGAGAGGATCCCGACGGGGACGGGTGGGGATGGAGAGGATCCCGACGGGGACGGGTGGGGACGGAGAGGATCCCGACGGGGACGGGTGGGGACGGAGGGGATCCCGACGGGGACGGGTGGGGACGGAGAGGATCCTGACGGGGACGGGCAGGGATGGGTGGGATTTCTGTCCCCGTGCAACTCTCTAGTTATGACTCCCTGGGCATAGACTCCAGCTGAATATGGATAAATGGGTTAGAAATTATATGCAAATGAAATTAGAGACCACAGCTTTCACTGAACCAGGTCCTCGTCTGGAATTGGAAAAATCCCACCTTAGAAATATACTTATTAATATATCTCCCCATAGCAACCTCATCTACTCTTTATTGCCTCTAGAAATTACCAGATATCTTCTTCTTATAATACGTTTTTTGTAATTCTTTTGTAATCTGCCTTGAACAGCAGGGCAATGGCGGAATAGAAATCTCTAATGTAATGTAATGTAATCTCTAGTATTAAGCTAGGATTCTTCTGGAACTAGTAAGAGCATTATCTACATGCACTATGTATGAACTCTGCATTTCACTGCCCTTCTGGAGAGGAAAAACATAAGTCATTTGTATTTTGGGTAGTGACCAGTTTATAACCCTAATAAATACTAGGCCTCCAGATGGTCAAAGGGGTGAAGAAGAGTATCATGGAAGCGTAAACTAACCTATGTACCTGTATAAGAACATATCAACATAAGAATAGTGGTTTAGACCAATGGTCCATCAAGCCCAGTAGCCCACTCTCACGGTAGCCAATCCAGGTCACTAGTGCCTGGCCAAAACCCAAAGAGTAGCAACATTCCATGCTACCGATCCATGGCAAGCAGAGGCTTCCCCCATGTTTTAATAGCAGGGAATTTTCCTCCAGGAAATTGTCCAAACTTTTCTTAAAACCAGCTACGCTATCCGCTCTTGCTACAACCTCTGGCAATGCGTTCCAGGGCTTAACTATTCTCTGAGTGAAAAAAAATATTTCCTCCTATTGGTTTTCAAAGTATTTCTCTGAAATTTCATTGAGTGTCCCCTAGTCTTTGTGTTTAAGATGCCAAATTCCCTATATAAGGGGCTGGCTTTTGTCCAGAATTTAGAACATACTATGTCTGCCTTTAAGACTTGTGTGTCCTCATATATCGATATATTAATAAACAATTGTTAAACTGAGCACAAACTAGTGCTTATTTCCACACTTATACACCCCTCGTTTGGTGACTAGATATCTCTGGTATGTTGTGGCTGAGATTCTTTTTTCTCCTCCTCTTCCTCTCTCTCTCTCTCATATATTTCCCTTTACTTCACCTTCAAAGACAAATAACTGCTTAGTGGACGGTGAAATGAGTGTGTGGTTAGCAACACAAATGCAGTTGTGCGAAAGGCACAATTAAAGTTCACTAGAAAGTATTATTACAAAATATAAATATACATGAATGATCAGGTTAGGTTTTAAAAAGAGTTTCGCTGGCATGCTTTTCAAATGCCCCACGAAAAGCAGAAAATAGCGTCCCTTATGTGGAGAGAATCGGACTGTTGTTTTTGGCTATTGTTGCCTGTACAGAGGGGCTCTGTGCCCTGGAAAAGGGCTGAACCAGCCAGTCTGACAGATGTAGCTTCTGCCAGCAGCAAAAATCTTGAAAGAAACCTCTAGAACTCGGGACACATGAGACGGAGAAGAGATTCCGATGCATTATCTTTAACTAACAGTGTGTCAGATGAGAACAGAAGCTGAATATGCCCGAAAAGGTCACTGAAAGAAAACAAGAAACCGACACATTCTTCCTCCAGTTACAGGATGTCAGTGGAACAGCTTTGGCCCATCTGGGACACATGCTAATGAGAAGGATTAGGGTTTCAGAAAGCATTCTTATTTCCCGCTGGCTTTAATTCTTCTTCATGAAGTGTTCCATACTGGTTAACCAAAATACCTTGACAGTACGTTGATCCAATATGCCCCCAACCGCATCCTTCATTCGCAGGATGATAAACTGCTTTCCGTTCCGCCTCCTTCTCGAGCTTGCTTTGATTGTACATTCCACTCAGCTTTTTTTCCCTACACAATGCCACTATTTTGGAATTCTATTCCCATGTATCTGTGCTGTGAATCTCCCTTCTCAAAGTTCAAAGCAATTTTAAAGATCTATTTCTTTCCCTAGGCCTGCAATGAAGCTTAATTGCTTGGGAGTGGGGAAGGGGTGACGGGGGAGGGGGGGGGCAATATTCAGACCACAGGAGTTAGCTGGGCTAACTCCCACGGTCAGTGATGAACCTGGAAATTCAATGCCAGGCCGTATCGGGCGACCGGCATTGAAGTTCCGGTCTATTTTTAGCTGCTAAAACTATAGCCTTCATCGGCTGTCTGGCTAAGTTACAGTGCCCAAAAATAGACCTGCTATTCACGCGGGTCTGCCTGGCCGGTCAGCTAACGAATATTGGCGCTAACCGGTTTGTTGTGCGACTTAGCCACTGACCGGACTAGCCACTAGGCAAGTGGAATCTCTCGGAGAGAGAAAGAGATAATGGCTACTGCGGATGGGCAGACCGGATGGGCCATTTGGCCTTTATCTGCCACCATGTTTCTAATATTCAGCAAGCACCTCAAGCTGAATTTTATGCTTATCTGGTAAGTGCTATTAAACTGGCCAGGAACCGTTCCTGGCTGCTTAAATAGTGCTGAATATCGGGCGGTTGGTATTTAGTGTCGAGCCTGGAATGATCAGTTGGGCTTTTGACCAGAGCTTGCGACACTAGATTTTTGGGGTGCATGCATCCTTTTCTTGTACACTTCTCCCTCGTTATTTGCGGGGGATACGGGCAGAGCCAGACTGCGAATGGCAAAAAACCCGCGATTATCCGGCTCTGACCCACCCCCACCTCCCTGCCGCCTTCCCAGCTTTACCTAGTGGTCTAGCGGGCTTTTGAGGCAGGAGCGATCTTCCTACGCTCCTGCCCCGTGCAGATCGCCATATGGAAATGGCTGCTGTGAGTTCCCGTAGTCTCTCGAGACTACGATGGGAACTCCCTACAGCCAACTCCTGCCCCGAAAGCCCGCTAGACCACCAGGTAAGGCCGGGAAGGCGGCGGGGAGGTGAAAAATATGTGTTTTTTAATTTTCCCCCTCCCCAGAAAAAAATTGCGATTATGTGAAATCTCGAGTGCAGAAACTGCGAATGGGGAGGGGGAAGTGTATTATGCTTTGTCAACTGTTATTCTTTTTCTACTGTGGGTTGTAAACCTCTGTGTTCTCATGAATGGCGGTATAGAAAGTGTGAAATAAACGTAAAAATCTGGTGCAGGATCGCCCTATAAACCAGTCCCACTCAAAACATGCCCACAGTACACACCTTGCTATTTGAACATACTGTAGTGTGTTGGACATCTCTTTTCTGCCTTTGCAAGATCAGGATGTGGTTGTTTCAGACACGCGGACATCCATGTGGGCTTTCTGAGACGTCCATATGCTTTGAAAATAAGCTTCTATAGTGCGCCCTATTATTCAAATAGTGCACTGCATTGCTCAATAATGTGTCCATTGAGAAACAGTGCACGCTATTGATGACCCAGGGGGGACAAATGAAAATTTGGCTTGGTTTCCAACAAATGCTCATCCCTATTTTCCACTTGGAGAGAGATGAAAACCAGAATCCCACAGAGATTGTTACTTTTAGCTGCCTTGTCAAATATTTATTTAACCCTTATTGGGAGGGTAATCACAAGAGTTGGCTTTTTTTGCAGACTTTCTGCCAGTGATAGCCAGCTTTTTCCCCTTTAAAAAGTACCTGGAAGGAACAATGCAAACCATGTTTGAGTGTCTTAATGTTGTCAGGAATTGATTGCAGTTAAACAAGCTATGACTGTCAATAACACAGTTGCATTTCCCTTCACCTCAAGACTAGGCACAAAGTGCAGCCCCTTCAATAAAGCTGTTGCAACAACTCAGTCTCTCATAAGAATAGCCTTACTGGGTCAGACCAAAGGTCTATCAAGCCCAGTAGCCCATTCTCACGGTGGCCAATCCAGGTCCCTAATACCTGACCAAAACCCAAGGATTCCATTCAGAATCTAAAGAATAGCAAGATTCCGGAATCCCAAAGAGGAGCAAGATTCTAGAATCCCAAAGAGTAGCAACATTCCATGTTATGCTATCCGCTCTCATGATCCCCCCACCCCTAGCACATCTTCTGATCCCTCCTTGGGTGCACAGGGAGAGGAATGGCGAGCAGAAAAAAGGAGGTATTGATGCCCCTGTATAAGACTTTGGTGAGACCTCATTTAGAATAATGCGTACAATTCTGGAGGCCGCATCTTCAAAAAAGATATAAAAAGGATGGAGTCGGTCCAGAGGAAGGCTACTAAAATGGTGCATGGTCTTCGTGATAAGGCGTATGGGTCAGACTTAAAGATCTCAATCTGTATACTTTGGAGGAAAAGCGGGAGAGGGGAGATATGATAGAGATTACATTGCATTACATTAGAGATTTCTATTCCGCCATTGCCTTGTGGTTCAAGGCGGATTACAAAAGAATTACAGTAAATGTATTAGAAGAAGAAGATATCTGGTAATTTCTAGAGGAGATAAAGAGTAGATGAGGTTGCTTTGAGGAATCGGGAGGGTACTGGGAAGTAGGAAGGAGCTAGTGGTATTAAGTCATTTGCAGGAATTTCTTGAAAAGTAGCGTCTTTGTAGAGATGTTTAAATACCTACATGATGTAAATGCGCACGAGTCGAGTCTCTTTCATTTGAAAGGAAGCTCTGGAATGAGAGGGCATAGGATGAAGTTAAGAGGTGATAGACCCAGGAATAATCTAAGAAGATACTTTTATACAGAAAGGGTGGTAGATGCATGGAACTGTCTCCCGAAAGAGTTGATGAAGACAGACTGTATCTGAATTCAAGAAACCGTGGGACAGGCACATGGAATTTCTTAGGGAGAGGAGGAGATAGTGGATGCTGCAGATGGACAGACTGGATGGGCCATTTAGCCTTTTTCTGCCATAATGTTTCTATGTTTCTCCTGATCCAAGTTCCTCAATAAAGCCACCTGCTAATCACAATCTTCTAATCCTCCCAGGATCCCGATCAAACTTATTGATAAACCCTCACTCTCCAATTACAACCTACCAATCTCCACAGACCCCTTCTAAAGAGAATGGCCAGGAGCAGTCCCCATTCTGTTTCCTCACCATCTGGTTCTGGGAACAAAATAGCACCTACTGACCCCTAGTGGTAGTCTCATGGTACTATGGCTAGGGTTAGCCTTTCATATAAGAGCAATTGTTAACAAACTCCCGTATCCCAAGTCCAAAAATGCTTAAAGTTTAATGTCTGTCAATAAGTATTGCATATCTGTAAATCAATAAGCTTTTCTTAAATAAGATGATGGGCACAACATTATAGCTACATTTGAATAACCAAACATAATCATTATGGTTATGGTATCCACTACTGGATCGGAAAAGACTTCTCTCAGGACGAGCAGGGCGCTGCTGCTGTCTACACTTCACAGCTGGACGAGAGCTTAGAGGGAAGCCCTATTCAGCATCGTGATGTGCAGGGCCACGAATCGGAAACATTTAAAAGCTACTTTAATAATGGAATCATATAAGTCATTTTGTGCAACAGTAGCATTGAACGTAAGAATAGCCTCACTGGGTCGGACCCAATGATCCATCAAGCCCAGTAGCCCGTTCCCACGGTGGCTAATCCAGGTCACCAGTACCTGGCCAAAATCCAAGGTGTAGCAATATTCCATTCTACCGATACAGGGCAAGTACATCTTTTTACAGTACATCCTTAAAGCACATGGGCATAATGGTATTTATATAGCACAATTATACAATGTGTGGTATGTAAGCACTCTAGAAGATCATTTAAAGATACCAATTAGGTATGCATGTGTAAACACTGAAGAGGTTGGATGGCATTCTTAGGTCCCCATAGTGACTGTTCGAGGCAGCAGTTGTAAAATCACATCCTGGATCCCAGCTCCTGTATTATCCATATGTACCGTATATGCTCAAATATAAACCGACCTGAATATAAACCAAGGTAACCTTTTCCCCCAAATAGGGAGGAAAAAAGGTTGACTTGACTGTAAACTGGGGGGGGGGGAGGTTTAATATTCAAGTGCAGTGCCTTGCCTTGCCCTAATCTCAGTGAAAAAAGCCATTTTTTTGTTATCAGATTTTAGATTGTAAGCCGCCCAGAAGGTTTACCATTGGTGCAGGATAGTAAACTTGGTTTAAATGCTGGTTTTCACTGATTTTCAAGGCACCTATTGGCACCTAAAAAAAAAATCAACACCGTAATCACACCTTCATAGGGTGCTTTACAGCGCCTAATGCCATTTTGGGCATGGCTAACACCAGACGTGGCATTAAGTGGCATAAAGGTAGGCGCCAGAAATTTAGGCTTGGGAAAACCCTGGCCTACATTTCCAGTGCCTGCCTTTGTCAGAGGCGCGATTCTCTAACCGGCGCCACTGCGTGACTGACATGTGATCGGTAGCTGCTGGCAATGGCGCCGGTTGGATAAATCTGGGCCACAATGAGCACTTTTGCATAATCGAGACACCGTCAGGAGCAGCTGCCAATCCTGACATTGAACCTAATGGGGAATCCATATGTATATTTTAGCCCCGCCCTACTCCCAACTTGGGGGTTGCTACAGAGGTACGCAAGAAAATATGACCACATCACTCAGCTACTCCCTGAAGCCCATTGGCTT
Source organism: Geotrypetes seraphini (assembly GCF_902459505.1). Lineage (NCBI taxonomy): Eukaryota > Metazoa > Chordata > Amphibia > Gymnophiona > Dermophiidae > Geotrypetes > Geotrypetes seraphini. Next base: position 478,876,440 of record NC_047085.1, on the reverse strand, counting down.
CCTGTTCCTCATCGAATAACTTATAACATACTTCTACCCGTATTCAAGATTAAACTCGCCCGCTCCCCGTCATTCCTGGATAAACCTCTCATCCCATATGCCTCCCCTCGAGCTGTGGGATCCGCTGATCAGAATCTGCCGACTGTTGCCTCACTGAAAGAACTCTTCTACACAGGGCTGTGGAGTCGGTAGATAAATGTTCCGACTCCGACTCCTCAGTTTTTTGTGCTTCAGACTCTGACTCTGACTCCAGGTACCCGAAATTTCCTCCGACTCCGACTCCACAGCACTGGTTAATTTTCAGATCATTAAAATGGAATATCAAGTTGAGAGAAATGAGCATTTTCGACACCACCTTCTTTTTGCTTTTAATCAAGGTTCTAAGGCCGCAGAAGCTGCTCGCAACATTTGTGCTGTGTATATAGTAGGTGCTATAGCTGAAAGAATCGCTCGTGATTGGTATGCCAAGTTCAAAAATGGAGTCGGTAGATAAATGTTCCAACTCCGACTCCAACTCCTCAGTTTTTTGTACTTCTGACTCCGACTCCAGGTACCCGAAATTTCCTCCGACTCCGACTCCTCGACTCCGACTCCACAGCCCTGCTTCTACACTCGAAACGCTATTTTCTCCGCCACAGCCCCTCCTCCCTCTGGAATGCAATGCCATTGCACCTGCGCCTGGAAAACTCTCTTGACAAATTTAAAATTCAAACTTAAAACTTTTTGCTTATCAAAATACAAGATAAGATCCTTTTTCCAGCCATCTCCAACGATTCATGAGAACTGCTTTTAAGAAGCGACCTCCATTTCTTGGACAAAAGTTACAGATGTTCCCAGATGTGACAAAGGAAACCCAAAAATGTAGATGACAGCTCTTGCTTCTCAAACCAAGGGTAACAGCAATGGAGGTGTCTTCTTTTTGCTCCATCCCTGCAAATGTATTGTTAACTATAGATCTAATACATATATATTCTTTGAGCCATCACAGTTAACAGGGTTTCTGACTATGAAACGCCTTGAAGGGGGATGTAGTAACACCGAGTTAAAGTAATTAGAAATATTCCTGCAACCACGGTCAGAAAATTGTTTTTCCTTTGTTAAATTGGATGCGATTCCACTGCCACTTTTCTTTCACTCATCAAGATTCTTGGATCAATGTTTTGGGACTAAAGTATTTGATTAAGAAAAGTATTTCTTCTTTACTTTTTTCTTTATTATATTATAATAATTGTAAATGTCTTTTTCAACATTCTGTACAAGAAGTTGTTTCTTGATCATTCAAGTTTTAAATGCAAATAAATAATAATTAAAAAAAAAAAAAAAAAAAGAAGCGACCTCCCCTCCCTGGCCGTTCTTTCTCTTCTCCCTCTTACCTCCCTTTTACTTTGACTTCGATGTAATTTTGAATCTTCCCCTTCCCCAGCATCTTCTGTATCAATTTTGTCAATATCTTTGTCCTTGGCCTGTCCTTACACTGCCCTATTTTTATTTTTTTTAAACTCCAATTTTAGCATTGAAAACCGCCCAGACACTTGTTCGATGGTTGGTCTATCAAACTATAAATAGACTTGGAAACTTGCAATTGAGTGGCAGTGGGGGAGGGGCGGAGAGGAGGATGGGTAACCTGCGCCTTCACCAAGATGGTGCCCGGTATGGACCACCCCCCCCCCTCTTATTACACCACTGGTGCCTAGATTGGCTACGATACGTGTGACAATCTCAGCACCTAACTTTAGACGTCTTTTAAAGGGCCAGCGTGTGAATAGTGTGGACAAACAAGAAAGAGACACAGTGCCTGGATCTCCTCGCAGCGTCTATCGCCGTCCTTGCGTCCACTCTCTCTAACCTCCTTTTCTGTCTTTCTGTGTTTCCCCAGAATAAACAGACGCCAACGGGCTTCCTCTCAGATATCCACTACTGGATCGGAAAAGACTCCTCTCAGGACGAGCAGGGCGCTGCTGCTGTCTACACTTCACAGCTGGACGAGAGCTTAGGGGGAAGCCCTATCCAGCATCGTGAGGTGCAGGGCCACGAATCGGAAACATTTAAAAGCTATTTTAAAAACGGAATCATGTAAGTCATTTTGTGCAACAGTAGCATTGAACGTAAGAATAGCCTCACTGGGTCGGACCCAATGATCCATCAAGCCCAGTGCCCGTTCCCACGGTGGCTAATCCAGGTCACCAGTACCTGGCCAAAATCCAAGGTGTAGCAATATTCCATTCTACCGATACAGGGCAAGCAGTGGCTTCCCCCATGTGTTTCATAGAAAGGCATAAGAGCACTTAAATGTGGGCTTGAAGGATACACATTACTCCTTATGAAGTGTCAAACTTATACAAGTATATTTATTTTGTTAGTTGGTGGAATTTATTAACTTCCTCTATGAGGAAATTCACCCAAGGCAGCGTACAGCAGGTACAATTTAACATAATACAGTAGACTCTCAGTTAACCGGCACCCATGGGGATTGGTAGATGATGGATAAATGCAGTTTTTGGGTGCTTGAGAGTTACTATTAAAAATAGACCTCAGTTTATATTGGAGCCCTCCCCCAAGATCACTGTTGCTGCTGTCCTCCCTCTCTAAACTCCCCCTGAGACCACCAACACTGCTATCCTCCACTGCAAACCCCACCTTCAAGAATCTCAGAGGGTAGGAGCTGGAAGGCTATGAGCATGTACAGATGCTCAAGGTCCCGCCGACATCGGGCTCTTTCAGCACTGGTAAGCAAAGTGCTGGTCAGTGGGGGGGGGGGGGGAGGTGGACAACAGTGCCAATCATCTTGGGTACAAAGGGAGGAGAGCAGCGCTGGTGGCGGGGGTGGGTGGGGCACTTTGCAATGGAGAATAGCAGCACCGGTGGCCTCAGGGAGGGTTTTTTTTTTGGATTGGACGGTAGCAGTGCCAGCGACCTCAGAAGGGAGTTTGGAATGGAGGGTAGCAGCGACAGTGGCCTTGAGGGGCTGGGTTTGGAGTGAAGGTGGTCTCGTGAAGTGGGAGGAGATTTCTTTTGCCAATTGCTTGAGAGCGCTGGTTGCTTGCGTTCCAGTTAACAGAGAGTCTATTTAGGGCTACCAGATTTTCGGGAATGAAAATCTGGACCCTAGGGCCAACCCACAGCCCATCCCCCCCCCCCGTTCCACCCAAGTCATGCCCTGTTCCGCCCCCAGCCCCACCCCCATAAACCTGGTCGCTTGTCAGGAGGGCCTCTGCACAAGCGCTGGTGTGAAGCGATGACTTCACATGCCACAAGGTCACCGCATTGCTCCGCTCAGATGCAGACGCCGTCCCGACGTCGCTGCTACCTGGAAAGCTTTTCTAAACCCAGACAAAGTGCTGGGTGTTGAAAAGCCATCCGAGCCCCTGGACATTTCCTCAAAATTGAGGAGATGTCCGGGGAAATCCAGAGTGACATCTAGTAACCCTAAGTCTATTGTACTTATAGTTTTGTTAACAGTATAACAATAGTAGCCTGCTCGTAAATACAATCGAGGTAGAAACAACAAACTGAAACCTAGTAATAGAACTAACATAATTCAATATCAGAAATATACACTTTAGAACCATCATATTACAGCATGGAAGAACATTCAAATAGTAACTGAGATATGCAGTAACAGATGCCAGCAATTACCAAACATCTAATAGGCACACATTTAGAACATACAGATAACATGGATATGATGTTCCTACAATGCAATGAAATGTCTTATTTAGTAGTCATCAGAGGTAAAGAGTCATGTATTGTATATTACATAAGAGTTGTTAATTAGGGTTTGTTTGTTTGTTTTTTTGTCTTACCTGGATAAAAGTAAAGGGCCTGAGTGGGGTTCACTCAGGTGCTCAAATTGGGCATTACATTTTTGTTGACCCTCAGGCTTGCAACATTTAACAATGGCAGTCTTTTCTTACCATCCACATGCTTATGCCAGTCGATATGCCTCATAAATTTTTCTTTCATTTAATCAATGCAGATGGAAATTAAAATCTAAATTTGAGTACAAGGACAGCGTAGCTATCACAGTCTAACTAACAGAAGCAGGCTTTAAGCTGTACTTAAAAATGAAGCAATAAGAGACCACAGAACAGACAGCCTTCATTTCTGAAGCTCCCTGAGCTTTTAGGCATCTTTTTGGACTTGTATAAATTCAATCAGATGCTCCCCATGGTTACCCAAAACAGAACTTCTTAACCACTCTCAGATCTAGAACTATGTAATTCCCACTCTTCTCACTAGAGGGCTCTCTTCACACACAGAGTATATAAATGCAAAGCTGGAGACTGCTCTCTGTTAAATTACAGAGAACTATCTCCAGCCCATACTAACAAATTTAAGGTTCCGATACTTAGTATTCAGCAGTGGGCATAATCCAAACATCAGCATTTAGTATCTGGATCATTTTGGTGACCACCAAAATTGATCTGAAAAACAAACCAGATAAAGTTAAGACAACCTTTTGCTGTCCTAACTTTATTCAGTCTTACTCTTACCCAGTTAGCGGATTGAAAATCACTGGGTAAATGCTGGCTCTTCCCTGACTCCACCCCAGACCACCCTGGCACTAACCAAAAAGTGCCTCAGCAATCTGCCTGGATTTTCAGTAGCACTATCCTGTCATATGCCACTGAAAATCCAAGTACAACCCAGTTTAGGGTTACTAGACGTCTGGATTTCTCCAGACATGTCCTTCTTTTGAGGACATGTCCGGGGATCCGGACGGCTTTTCAGAACCCGGCACGTGGTCCGGATTTTGAAAAGCTTCTGGCAACGAGAGACGTTGGGACGGCAGTCGCTCGTGCGCAAATGCAATGTGGTGACATCACGCGCATGCGTGTGACATCATTCATCACAGCGCAAGTGCGAATGCGGTCTGACGTAGCTCGTGCAGATCGAGAGGGCGGGGTGGGTGGGCCTGGAGGCGGAACAGGGCAGGCCTGGGGCAGGGCCATGGGTCCGGATTTTCCATTTGGAAAAAATCTGGTAACCCTAACCCAGCTTATCTGTGCTTAAATATCAGCCCCTATTAATTTTGTTGGTTGTCGCGCCCCACCCAGTTTGTGTGTGTATGTTTACACTGTGTTTTGCATTGTATTGATTACCTGTAAAGGTACAGCGAGTCAGGTTCCTGCATAGGCCATGTATTCTTCACTGTTATAGGATGAAAGTTTCACTTTACCCCCATAGCTTCATGTCCTAACTCATGAAAAAACTTGTAAACCCATTAGGGGCCTCTAGTCTTTGTGAATAATTTTCTGTACCTATTGGCGTCCCATGGGTTTCCAGCTCAGGGGATCCAACTTTTACATCTGCACCTCCTTGGATTGGAAGAGTGGTATAATGGACTAGGGAAGAGGCAGGCCGAAGGGTCACAGATCATAGGAGGGTGGGTGGAAAGAGGAAGTAAGCATTTTATAGTTTCACATGTAAATATTGATGCTTTCCATGGTCCTCCCCTGTGAATGCCCCCATTGCATAGAGACTTTAACCCTGAGATTCTATATAGGTAATGTGACCATTTATTGTTTTCATCAAAACGGGATATCTATTTATTGTCAATCCTGCCCCCAATCCCGCCTTAGTCCCGCCCCAATCCTGCCCTAGCCTCGTCCCCAATCCCGCCTCCCAATTTCTTCCATTCATTTTTCATGTATACATAATATCTTATTAATTCATACTGGTAATCATAAAATTTTTTAAAAAAATACAAAGCACACATTTATATTTGGGGGGTTTTGAAAGATGTCAAGGTATAAAATATGCAATGTAACCTCAGTAATTATAGAAAAATAGACAAATATAGTGCAAAATATAGACAGCAGATATAAATTCTCAAAACTGACACATTTTGATCACTAAATTGAAAATAAAATCATTTTTCCTACCTTTACTGTCTGGCGATTTCATGAGTCTCTGGTTGCAGTTCCTTCTGACTGTGCATCTTTTCTTTCATTTCTTTCTTTCTTTCTGAACTCAGGCCCAACAATTGTCCCTTTCTATTCCCTTCCTCCTTCCTTCCCATGTCCTTAGTGCCCCTTCCTATGTCCTTAGTGCCCCCAGTGCCTCCTTCCCATGCCATTAGTACCCCTAGTGCCCCCTTCCTATGTCCTCAGTGCCCCTTCCTATGTCCTTAGTGCCTTCAGTGCCTCCTTCCTATGTCCTTGGTGGCCTCAGTGCTCCTTCCTATGTCCTTAGTGCCCCTTCCTATGTCCTTAGTGCCCCCAGTGCTCCTTCCTATGTCCCCCTCACTGCCTTCCAGCCTTTGTCCCACCCCCTCCCCCAAAGTAAGCCAGCCTACTTCCCTCCCTCCCCTCCCTGCCGTGCTAAAGACAGCCTGCCTCCCTCTCTCCAGCGCTGAAGCCGAAGCCTTTCCCCCCCCCCCAGGACCAGCCCTCACTGCTGCTACATAACCGCGGAAGCCTGTCCTACTGCCGCTTCAACCTACCTCCAGTCCTACCGCCGCCTACCTCCTCCAGTCCGCTACTGCTGCCACCCACCGCAACTAAAGAAAAGGAAGGTCCAGGCACCGGCCAACAAATCTTCTTCCCAACGTCATTCGCTGCCTGGCTGCCTAGAACTTCCTCTCCGATGTCAGAATTGACGTCAGGAAGGTTTGTGGGCCGGCGCCTGGACCTTCTTTTCTTTAGTTGCGGTGGGCGGCAGCAGGGGGGCGGTTTGAATTGGCATTAGGCCAGGCTTCAGCGGTTAGGTAGTAGCAGCAGGGCCGGTCCGGGGAGGGGCAGGCTTCAGCTTTGGCGCTGGGGCGAGGGAGGCAGGCAAGCTGGCTTTGGTGCGGCAGGGAGGGAGGGGAAGCAATCGCCTGTCCCGTTGTCCCCATGCACATCTTCGGGATGCTGTCTCTGAAAACAGGACATTTCGGCATCCCGAAGCTGTGCGTGGGGAAAACGGGACATGGGATCTAAAAACTTGACAGTCCCATTCAAAATGGGATGTGCAGTCCCCGGGTTAAGAATGAGTTCTGTTTTTTGGAAACCATTCTTAAGTTGAATTTGTTTGTAATTTGGATCATGTGAAAATCTGTGTGCACTTTTCTCCTATACAGTACACAGTCTATAAAAACATTAAACATTAAAGAAACAGTCCTCAAAATAAAGTACTGTAGTTTAAATAGAAAGAAAAGATAGGAGGTTTCACTTACCCTGATCCTCATCTCTGCCTTCCTTCTCCTCCTCTGCAGTCGAGTGCCTCCAGACCAGGCCTTTCAACTTCTCCACTGGTCCCCTATGCCTCTTCACCAGCACCAGGCCTTTTCTCTCCTCCTCTACCGCTCCCCTGTGCCTCTACACCGTCCCATCCCTCCCCCCTTTAGCATCTCTCTCCTCTCCATGTCTTCCATTTCTCCCTCCCCATTTATGATCTGGCATCTCCTCTCCTTCCTTTCCCTCCCTCCCTCCCTCCTCCGGTCTAGCATTTCCGCCTCCTTCCCGTCCTTCCCCTCTCCCCATGCCCTGGCATCTCTCCCTCCCCCTGGTCTGGTATCTCCTTTCCTTCCCTCCTTCCTCCCTGCCTTCCTTCCCCATGGTCTGGCATCTCTCCTTTCCTGTCCCTTCCCTTATCTTCATTCTCACTCCCTCCCTCCCTCTCGCTCCCCAATTGGGGAGCATTTTCTCCCTCTTCCTTCCCTTTCCCTCCCCAGCAAAAAGGATGGCCCTACGCTAGCAGAGCATCAAATTGTGAATGCTGCCACTGCCAGAAGTTCACGATGCTGGCTGCACCCAGGGTGGACTTCTCCCCCTCCCCCCCGCTCCTCTGGTACACACTGCTGTTCTGGCTGTCTCCTTCTTCCCAGCTGCACTTCTATTCACAAAGCCACGGCCGCAGTTCCTACACGCGACCCATGATTGACCTGGAAGCCTTCCCTCTGAGGTCAGCGTGGCTTGTGGCTTTGTGAAGAGAAGTGCAGCTGGAAAGAGGCAGCCAGCCAGAGGAGATTAAAAACCCGTGGGAGGGAGGGAGGCAAGAATTTGGGACACAGAACAGAGGGAGGGCAGGATGATGAGGGTCGTGTTGGGATATGGAAGGAAGGAAGCACAGGAAGGGAGAAGCAGTCCCTGGTTCATAAGTACGAGCCCAACATAAGTTGGACATTCTTAACCTGGGGACTGTCTGTATATGGCAGCCCAAATCCGGCATCGATATTAAGCACCAATCCAAAATGTGCACCCAACTAGATTGGCTAGCGAGCCAATTAGTGCAAATAATTGTGTGCTACTTGCCATTAATTAGCACAAGTTTGGATTTCTGTGCACATCTTGCTACATATTATTCTATAACAATGTACACTCGAATCCCACAGTGCATGACCCCCAAAGGGGATGTGTGCCGAAATTGGGCACCGGGAATTGCACCTGGTTTCAGCTGGCGTAAGTCCTAACACCCAATGGGTGCTCCTTATAGAATAGCATTGAACGCTGATTTTATTTTGGCGCTGATTTTTTGCACCACTCGCTGAATATAGCCCTTAGCAGGTTGCGCATGAGCCACGCACCTTCCCACTCCCTGGAAGAGGGGGATGCTCCTGCCAGAGGAGGGGGGTGCTCCATCCTGAGTTTCTGCCCTACCATGTACGCCACGTGAACACATGGTTTTCTCCTCCTCCTTCTTATATTCAAATGTTTTTTATTGTTTCAACAGTAAACAAGCAAATACAAGCAGTATAGTCTTCCAGTAAACAACAGTGCAACTACCCCCCCCCCTTCCCCAACCCTCCCCACCCCAAGAGTCCAGTGCCAAAACACATATTGAGAGTCTGAGTCCAACTTAAAGATTCAATAGTCTGCTACGGGCATGCGGGGTGAGATCCTGCCAGAAACATTCCCAGGTCTGACAGAATCTACGACCCGGTCCACGATCCAAATCTCCCATCAATCTCCGCTCCAGCGTTGCATGGATTATCATCAATGATCTCCATTGGGCATAAGTCGGGGCATCGCGGAACAGCCAATTTGTGAGAATTGCTTTCTTCCCCATCAAGAGAACTCTGGATATGAAGGCTGACATTCCCTTGGGTTTGGGCGTTGCTATATTGAAATACCCAAATAATGCTCTCGGCTGCGGTAGCCAGCACCTCCCCCAAAGCCTCGTGATATAGTGTCCCAGGTGTCTCCAAAACTGTAAAATTTTGGGGCATGCCCAAAGCATGTGACCCAAGGAAGCATGAGTCTGGTCACATTTCGGGCATGAATGTGACGGCGTAATCCCCACCCAGGCTGCGCGTTCTGGGGAAATATAGAGTCTCAAAACAATTTTCAGTTGCATTTCCCCGTGTCTCCTCCTCCTTCTTAACAACTCGGGCATTTTCCTCCGAAGGCATATCAGACTGAAGCGCTAGAGTGGCATACATTATGGTCAGCTGGATTGTTATAAACTCCTTCTATTCCTTCAAACTTGACAGCTACAAGAAAGGAGGGGTAGCATCAGGATTCAAGCATGTGGAGACAAACATGTACAACATTAGACGTCTCCTTCATGTCAAGGGGAAGAAGAATGTCACAGCCACAGAGGTAAGCAGACCTCAGCCAGTATTGGCTGTTCTGACATTGTGCAAGGGTTCCATTATAGGTTAACTGGTACAATAGACTGTGACATTCTCGATGTTTACCTTGAGACTGTGTAGCCTTATGATGAAGACCACTGACAATTTTAGTAGCCTTCCTCTAGACCACACATGTCAAACACAAGGCCCGGGGGCCGAATCTGGCCCGCCTGGCCCTTTTGTGTGGCCCACAGCTAAGCGCCTGACTGTGCAGTCCCAGTGGCACTCCAAGTGCCTGAATGCGCTGCCCCACTCCCAGCGGTGCTCCAAGCTCCCCACCACGCTGCCTCAGTATCCATTTGCAGGCACGGTGCTCCACACAGGTGTCTGACCACGCCACAGGTGTCTGAGGGTGAGGAAGGATCTATACTTCTTGTAAAACTAAGTATCTTAATAAAATATTTGGCCCGCGACTTAGCCTGTGTTTTAGATTTTTGCCCCTTATGTGAATGAGTTTGACACCCCTGCTCTAGACAGACTCTATCCTGTATATATCTTTTTAGAAGGTACAGTCTCCAGAAATGCACACAATATTCTAAATGAGGTTTTACACAGGGACATCAAATTCTCCTTTTTCCTACTGGCACCCTAGCATCCTTCTAGATTTCACTATCACCTTTTCAACCTGTTTGGCCACCTTAAAATCACCGCATACTATCACACCCAAGTTCCGCTCCTCTCCCATGCACAAAAGTTCTTCACCCCCTAAATGGTACTGTCACCTTGGGGTTTTGCAGCCCAAATGCATGACCTTGCATTTCATAGCATTAAATCATAGCTGTCAAGCATCACCAGGTCCTTCCTCATGTTATTCACATCATTACGGGTGTCTATTCTATTGCACATTTTGGCTATTCTACAAAAGGTCTGTAGAGTTCTCTCTGGTGATGTTAAATATTTAAATGTTGAGACAATGATCCAGGGAAAAGGAGGTATTGATGCTCTTGTGCAATTCTGGAGACTGCACCTTCGAAAATATATAAACAGGATGGAGTTGTTCCAGAGGAAGGACAGATAGGGGCAAATTCTTAAGAGAACCTGAATGTAAACCGCTTTGAACAGAAGCAGTATATAAGAAATGTAAGTAAATAAATAAATACTAAAATGGTCAGTGGTCTTCCTCATAAGTCAAAAGGGAACAGACTTAAAGATCTCAATATGTATACTTTGGAGAAAAGGCAGGAGAGGGGAGATAACACAGAGACATTAAAATACTTACCTGGCACGAATGCTCATGAGTCGAGAAGGCATAGGATGAAGTTAAGAGGTGATGGGCTCAGGAGTAGTCTAAGGAAATACTCTTTTACAGAAAGGGTGGTAGATGCACAGAATACCGTATTTTCACGCATATAACGCGCACACGTGTACAACGCGCACACGGGTATAGCGCGCGGGAACAAGGAATTTATGTAAGAAAATTTTGGTATAGCGCGCCCACGCGTGTACCGCGCATGCTTCTCATTGAACTTTCATAATCCATGCCAGCGTTTAAGTCCTATTTATCTAACTGTTGCTTCATACGCAAAATGACTTCACAAGAAATATTAGCTGAACTATTTTAACTATCAGCAAATGCCCGCCAGCAGGGAAATTACCAATGAAGTAATTTTGTTTCCCAGGTTTTCTATTGTAATGCCTATTCTATTGTGATGCAGTGTTTTCTGTCTTGCTGGCGCCCTCCTCCATCTTTCGCTGAAAGCCGTGGGCAACGGATCCTATGTGCCTCTTGCGGCTGACCCAGAAGTGTTCCTCTGACGTCACGACGTCAGAGGGAACACTTCCCAGCCGCAGGAGGCGCATGGAAGCCGCTGCTGCTGCTTTCAGCGAACGCTGCAGGAAGATGGAGGAGGGCGCCAGCAAGACAGAAAACAATTGTATAACGCGCTCACGGAGATTACGTGCATGGCTATTGCGCGGTTTGTAAAATCTTGTATAACGCGCGCGCGTTATATGCATAAAAATACGGTAGTCTCCCAGTTGCGAAGGTGGAGATAAAGATTGTATCTGAGTTCAAGAAAGCGTGGGACAGGCACGTGGAATCTCTTAGGGAGAGGAGGAGATAGCGGATGCTGCAGATGTGCAGACTGGATGGGCCATTTGACCTTTATCTGCCATCATGTCATTTTCATGACCCCTGATAAGAACATAAGAATAGCCTTACTGGGTCAGATCAATGGTCCTTCAAGCCCAGTAGCCCGTTTTCACGGTGGCCAATCCAGGACCCTGGTACCTGGCCAAAACCCAAGGAGTAGCAACATTCCATTCAGAATCCTAAAGAATAGCAAGATTCTGGAATCCCAAACAGTAGCAACATTCAATGCTACCGATCCAGGGCAAGCAGTGGCTTCCCCCATGTCTTTCTCAATAACAGACTATGGACTTTTCCTCCAGGAACTTGTCCAAACCTTTCTTAAAACCAGCTATGCTACCGCCTCCTACCAGAACCTCTGGCAACGTGTTCCAGAGCTTAACTATTCTCTGAGTGAAAAAATATTTCTTCCTATTGGTTTTAAAAGTATTTCCCTGTAACTTCATCGAGTGTCCCCTAGTCTTTGTCATTTTTGACAGAGCAAAAAATCACTCCACTTGTACCCGTTCTACTCCACTCAGGATTTTGTAGACTTCAATCCTATCTCCCCTCTGGCCATTTTGAGTCTTCCAGAAGCCTCTAGTACAGTTCTGTTTGTTTATTATTCGTTTTGTCGTGGTGTTAGTACTACTACTACTATTTATAATTTCTTTAGTGCTACCAAACTTATGGAGTGCTGTACAGAAAACATATATGAAACAGTCCCTGCTCCATAGAGCTTACAATCAGGACAAATATGCTATTAGGACAAGGCTGGTATTAAGGGGGGGGCAATTGCCCTTGGCTCCATGCCACAGAGGGCCCCAAGCCTGCCTTATGCTGAAGGAAGCACAGTCTGCAGGCAAGCTTTAAGGCCCCTTCCTAAGTTTTATCCCTGGATCCCTGCATGTCTAATACAAGCCCAGGATTATGGAGTTACATTTCTAATGGGAGTGATTAAAGCACTAGTACTTAACAGATGAATAAGGGGTTAAAAGTACACTTCCCCCTCCGTATTTGCGGGGGTTAGGGGCAGAGCCAGCCCGTGAATATTAAAAAACTGCGAATAATATTCGGGCCGGTTCTGCCCCTAACCCCCGCTTCCCCCAGCTATTTTAAGCCTTGAAAGCCCCCCCCCCCTAAGCCTTACCTGGTGGTCTAGCGGGTTTTTGGGGCAGGAGCGATCTTTCCACGCTCCTGTCCCATGCAGATCGCTCACAGGAAATGGCTCGAGAGACTGCGGGAGCTCAATTCAGCCATTTCCTGTGAACGATCTGCACGGGGCAGGAGCGTGGGAAGATCGCTCCTGCCCCGAAAACCCGCTAAACTACTAGGTAAGGTTTAATGGGGGGCTTACAGGGCTTAAAATAGCCTGAAAAATGAAAATGCATTTTTGGGTTTAAAACCGCAAATAAGTGAATCCGTAGATATGGAATTCACGAATACGGAGGGGGAGGTGTAGCTTCAAGTACAGTACTTCTCTTGTTCTTGTGCTGGCTCTTTGCTCTTCTGATTCACCTTGGTGACCTGTGAAGTTTTTATCTTTTGTTGGTTGGATAGATTTGAGTCCCAATTGGATAAATTTTTTTAACTCATCTCATGTGGAGGAATCAAGATGAGTATCTTGCCCTTTTCTTCTTAAATTGCCAGTGTTTATATAACACAAAAATTGCCTCATGTTTAAATTTTAAAATTTCTTTTCTGAGCTGTAGAGCACACGTGTTACTAGTTTATTATTAAATTATGTTTAATATTTGATGCAAATTATGTTTAAAATTTGATGCAAACGCTTAGCCTTATAACATAGTTTCAAAGCAAATTACAATTATAAAAGGGGTAACAGGAACATTTTCACACATATGTTAACAAAAATAGACAGACTTACAGCCAGACAGACTGTTCAGGAACATTCCGTAGAAAAAGTCATATACTAATTCTGAATGGCTGGGTAATTGTGAGTGCGGGAAAGAAAACAGGGCCACTGCTTTTCAGTGGGGAGTTTTATCATCTGAGCAGTACTGGAACTGGACGTGCCCCTTGTATTAACAAACTTGTTTCATGGTGTGCCGCAGGTTGATCTTTCGTGGAGCAGTCTCAACAGTGGTGACGTCTTCTTGGTTGATTGTGGAAAGCTGATTATTCAGTGGAACGGTCCGGAAAGCAACAAGTCGGAAAGAATACGTGTCAGTATTGCAAAGATCATTGTATGCTATTTGTTTTTCACACAGATTTCTTCCACCCAAAGGGTGGCACTGATGAATGACTGCACACATGACCAGCTGCAAACGGGATGTTTTTGAATAAAGCAAACTGGGTGAAAAGCCAGTAACCGGACAGAGCGCCAGTCAAAAACCACATGCAGCTCGCGCCGTTCTATTATGATAGTGTTTGTATGAAATAAAACCATAATCAATAGAGAACTGGCTATATTAAAACAGCAAATTCAAAATATGCCCCCCCCCCCTTTTACTAAACCGCGATAGCGGTTATTAGTGCAGGGAACCGCGCAGAATGTTCCGTGCTGCTCCCGATGCTCATAGGAAGTGCGAGGCATTCAGCGCAGCTCCCTGCGCTAATAGCCGCTATCATGGTTTAGTAAAAGAGGGAGATAGTACATCGAACCTTCGGAACCTGAGTGCTCTCCAACTCTTCCGTAAACATCTGAAAACCTGGTTATTCTCAAAAATCTAACACTTCCCTCCTCATTTGACATCCTAGCCCTCTAACTTCCTTCTCTCCTCTGATCCTCATCTAGCTCTTTCCTTGTAGTTCCTTTCTCATTACAATTCCTGTAAACCGTGCCGAGCTCCACATCCATGGAGATGGTGCGGTATATAAACCTAAGGTTTAGTTTAGTTTAGATTGCCCAACAGCTTCGGCGAAAAAGAGCCGTTTTTGGGAGGTTGGAACGATGCCGGTGACCAAGGAGCAGCGAGTTTTGGCGTTGAGCTAAGTGAATTCTGGGTAGGATTCTGTAAACGACACCTAAATCAGCAGCCACCTACAAAAAAAGGCGCTGGACGTGTGTCAATCACGCTTAGATACCATTTAATACCTCTCTCTTCAATTGAACAGTGCTAATGGACTACCTCCTCCTAGCTCCCCTTCCTTTCTCCTCTCTCCTCCTCCTCTCTTCCCTCTCCTGTTCCCTGCTCCCCTTCCTCTAATGCCTAGCTCCCCTACCGCTCCCCCATCTCTTCCCTCCTCCCCTTTCTCCCCCTCCCCTTCTCTCTCTACGTCCCCTCACTTGCCTCTTCTTTGAATGCCTATAATTTTTTTTTGTCTTGTAACTTTACTGTGAATGTCAGTTGTAACCCATTCTGAGTTCCTGGGAGAACAGGATAGAAATCTAAATCAATAAAGAATCGTGGCTAGCGGTGTTTATCACAAAACCTAGGCGCCAGTAATGTATGCCAAGGTTTTACTGGCCCAACCATTTTAAGGGACAAGATTTGTATATGCCCGGCACAAATTATTATCATATATATCAAAAGAACCCAGGTGAATATGACTGGCTAATTACAGTGGTACCTCGGTTTACTAGTGCACCGCTTTGCGAGTGTTTTGCAAGACGAGCAAAACATTTGCAAACTTGGTGCCTCGTAAACCGAGCTTGCCTCGCTGTACTAGCGCCCCCCCCCTGTGATCCGGCATCCCCCCCAGCGATCCGGCATCCCCCCGCTCACATCTGCCCCCCCCCCGCGATCCTACATCCCCCTCCCCGAGCACAGCAATGACATCCCTTACCCCCACTGGGCACCAATGCTGGTGCCCGAAGATCCTCCCTCTTCTGGCGCGGCCTGGGCTGGGCTGGGCGGTGCGTTGGAGATCCTCCCTCTTCTGGTCTGGGCTGGACTGGACTGGCTTTGAGCATTTGCGCATGCTCAAAGCCTTCTGGTCTCGCTCTCAATCTCGGAGAGAGCGAGACCAGAAGGCTTTGAGTATGCGCAAATGCTCAAAGCCAATCCAGCCCAACCCAGACTAGAAGAGGGAGGATCTCCAATGCACCGCCCTGCCCAGGCCGCGCCAGAAGAGGGAGGATCTTCGGGCACCGGCACTGGTGCCAAGTTGGGGTAAAGGAAGTGTCATTGACGTGCTTGGGGGGGGGGAAATAGGATCGCGGTGGAGGGGGGCAACGCGAGTGGGGGGGATGCCGGTTCGCAGGGGGGGAAGCCGGATCGCGGGGAGGGGTTTGGAGCAGCGTCGGATTCCTCAAGGGGGGGGAATGGAGCAGCGCCGGCAGCCTCGGGGGGGGGGGGGAGGAAGTGGAACCAATCAAAGCGAGTTTCCCTTACTTCCTATGGGGAAACTTGTTTGATGTATGAGCAATTTGGTTTACGAGCATGCTTCTGGAACGAATTATGCTCGTAAACCAAGGTTCCACTGTACTTATATTTAGGGTTACCAGATTTTCCCAAAGGAAAATCCAGACCCATGGGCTCACGCCCAGGCCTTGCCCAGCTCCGCCCTGTTCCACCCCCAGCGAACATCCGTGCATGCGCAGAGGCATTGCAATGATATCACGGCACGTGCGTGTGACACCGCGTTGCATCCGTGCATGCGCCGATGCCCCCTTCCCAACGCGATTTCGAGGGGAAGCTTTTCAAAACCCCAGACAAAGTGCCGAGTTTTGAAAAGCCGCCCGGACCCCCCGGACCTGTCCTCGAAATGGAGGACATGTCCGGGGGAAATCCGGACACCCGGCGACCCTACGTATATTCGCTTCACAGAGCTCAGAAAATGCTTGAAAGGGACCAGACTGGGGGGTCTTGCCCCAAAACGAAAGAGTATCTCCTTTTTCAATCATTACATTCAAAGATTATTCTTACCCTTTCTTCTACGAAACTGCGATAGCAGTTTCTAGCGCAGAAAGCTGCGCTGAATGGCCCGCGCGGCTCTCGACGCTCATAGTTCTTTGTCTAATAGATGTTGGCGTTGTCATTTAGGAGGAGTGTGTGGCGCAGTGGTTGGATCTACAGCCTCAGCACCCTGGGGTTGCGGGTTCAAACCCCGCGCTGCTCCTTGTGACCCTGGGCAAGTCACTTAATCCTCCATAGCCCCAGGTACGTTAGATAGATTGTGAGCCCACCGGGACAGAGAGGGAAAATGCTTGAGTACCTGATTGTAAAAACCGCTTAGATAACCCTGATAGGCGGTATATAAAAACCTAATAAACTTGAAAAAATAAAATAATAAACTAGAAGTAGGAACTTTAGATCATTTATTGTTTCATTGCCCATGTATTATGAATTTTTGGAAATCAATTTGGGACCAAATTAATAATTTATTAGATAACCCAGTGGCATTATCCTATGATACTGTGATGTCTGGTATGGAAATGAGAGCAAGAAGTCAGATTTCTGCGAATAACAATAAATTACTGCTTATAATGACTGGTGTTGCCATTCAGCAAATTACATATAATTGGAAGGATTGGAGGAGATTAAATTACAACTTCTGGTGGAATTCTTTATGCCATATCTATAACATGGAAAGGTTTATTGCATTACAACGGGGATATTTTAAGAAGTTTCAGGATGTGTGGAAACCATTGACAAAGTATTGTAAAGATTAATTTGAATTTGTTTCCCTTATATTTATCAACTTAAGGTATAGGGAGGGGGGGAAGTTTATTATTATATGTTTTATATGATAATGGAATATATGGGAGGGAGGGATGGGAAAGGGGAAGGGATAAGAATTTATGAAATATATCAATGATTGTTTGTAAGTGATGTATTTATTGTTAATATGAATGAATATATTTAACACTTAATGTATTTTTGAAAATGAATAAAGAATTAATAAAAATTAAAAAAAAAGAAACTGCTATCGCAGTTTCGTAGAAGAGGGATTTAGTGGTAAACAACACTCCCATATTTACTTCATATAAAAGTGCTATAAACGTGAACTTATCTTGTAACTGGGTTTTACTGGCCTACTTTGCAGACGCCTACGGTATTTTGGGAATCGTGCCTACATGCACCTAAGGTCATCTCCTCCCCTAACCATGCCTTCTTTGACCTTGGGCATTGTTAGGTGCCTTGCTGTAGATGTAATTACGAAGCCTACTTAGGCAGCGCGAAGCGTGATTCTGTACAGTGCGCCTAACTTTTACAGTGCCGCGCTTAGTGCCATACTAGCCGGCGCCAGTTTTTTAGGCAGCCTATATAGAATCAAGCCCTAAGCTTGCAGGATTCTGTCAAATTGCGTGCACAGCTGCAACGTTCAGTCGCGGTCATTTATGCCAGCCATTGGCTTGGCGTAAGCCAGTGTCCCGCCAACTTTGCAGCAGGTGACGCACTAAATCCAGTGCCCCGACCAGAAGGCACCCGGAAGTGGGCGGACGTCAACGCAATGATGTCATGTGTTTACAATATACTGGTGCAAGAAGTCACACCTAAATGTTAACACACAAATGCCCATTAATAACAGTATTCTATAATGTCAATTATGCTTGAAATCCCAATATAGAATATGCGCTGGGCATGCAGCATCCTAGCACCTAAATGTGGCGACCTTTTTCAGAATTACCCCCTTCGGCAGACATTCTTCAAAATGTAATGTTTTCTTTGAAATTACCACCAAATGATTATGTATGTTACCTTGTGACCTGTTCTGTCTGTCCTCGACTATTGTAATATTGTCTATCTTGCATCATTTAAGAAAAATTGACAACGTATTCGATTAGTACAAAACACGGCAGTGTGCCTAATTTTTGGCCTGAAGAAATATGATCACATTAGCCCATTTTATCGGCAATTACATTGGCTGCCTTTTGAGGAACGTATTCTTTTTAAATTTGGTTGCCTTTGTTTTTAATCTCTTTTTGGTTTGTTTCAAGGATATCTAGCCTTTCAATTTAATTTTATACCTCATTTAAAAACACTCGTAATAAGTTTGTTTATGTATCTTTCAGTTAACAGGACATTTACCTTTCAACTAGGTAAACTGAACTCTTGGTTAAGCCCGCTTATTTGTCAAACGGATTCTTATAGCGTTTTTAAAAAGTTTTTAGAAACACATTTGTTTGATAAGTTTGTTAAATAACTATGTATTCTTTATCTTGTCATTCATTTTTATTAATTTGATGTACCTTTCACTGATTGTACAGTTCTTCCTTGATGTTAACCGCCTGGAACTTTGTGGATAAGCGATATACAAGAATAAATTTATTATTATTATTTTGAGCTCTCTGGGGACAACGGGATCTAAAATGAAATAAATAAGCGAATGCATGAAAGTTAAATTTGAGGTACTAGCATTTTCTCTCAACCAGTCTGCTCTCTCTATCACTCCTAGTATCAGGGGCTGAGACAATACGGCGCATTTAGCTTTATTTCATTAGGCAAAAATACTCCGGCCAGATGGAAAATGAATGATCTTCATTACTATTAAAATTAGGTCTTCCTTAGTCTACTGTATTTAAATTATCTACGCAAACATTTCTCTCAGAGTAGCCTGGGCTATTAGCTTCTATTGTTCTACAGACAATTAAAATCAATATCAGGTGAACTTATTTCTAGACATAACTAGAGGATAACAGAGTAGACAGGGTAATTGTCTTTGGCTCTGGCTCTCCCAGCATTCTTGTGGCTGTCAGCAACTTTTCTGACCATTACCATTTGCAGCACCTTCCAGGCTCCCCCAGCAACATTCCTCCCAGCTTTCCACTGCAGTAACCCACAACTGACTCCATTAGCATCCTTCTACAACCATCAGTAGTCATTCCTTGCAGCTTGTATCTAATAAGAAATGTTAAAGTTCCTTTCTAAATGCTGTCTTCAACTTTATTTTTTCACAGGCCTGTTGTCTGGCCCAGAGCATCCGGGATAGCGAGAGAGGTGGCCGAGCTCAGATTGGTGTCATCGACAGCGAGAAAGACTCCCCAGACCTGATGCAAATCATGACAGCTGTGTTAGGAGAGAGAAAAGGAGATCTGAAACCAGCCACTCCAGACGAGAAAGCAGATGAGCTCCAAAAGGCAAATGTCCGGCTTTACCAGTGAGTCAGCAATTTATCCTCCGAGGAGAAAAATTCAAACCTTTCATGATGCTAATGTTGATGGAAAAGGAACCAATCATCGAGCTGCAATACTTGGGGCCCTTGAGGGCAATCTTCAGAAGCCATTTACATGGGTAAACTGAATGCCTGAACGTTGCACAGCCCTTAACCAGCTGCAATATGTGTGCTGATAAAAAAAAAAAAAGTGTTTACATTAAGCTAGCAAAAAAGTAAATGCTCCCGGGGCATGTTTAGGTCAGGGAGGGAAAGAGCACACACAGATAACATTTTCAAATTGATGCACATTAGGGATTATATTAAGAATGATTTATGCTGACAGCATGAAGTGCTGGCCATCAAAATTATTTCTACTGAGAATTATTGTCACTTAGACCGCCAAATTCTGGTTTTATAAATCAATGTATGATCAGAATGTTCCTATAATCAATTAAGATGGAATTAACAGTGTTACAAGGATGGGACTTGATATCTATACAGCGAGGAAATTTATCTATTTAATTCGGGCCATAAAAATACAGGCCTAACTAAAAAGTTTAAAGTCTGACAGGCCCTGATCCCCATCCTTCCCGCTTCCACTAAGGAAAAACTGTAGAAGCCTAGGGTCCTCCTCCCAAATATCACGGCTATTAAAAAATATATACAGTATATAGCAGTGGAGAGGCTTCCCTCTCCCTAATGTACAAATCATACTAAAAGGAGCCCCAGTGGTGCACAATGCACATCTCCTTTTCTCTCCCTCCCTGTGTCCTATAAAGAGTGAAAGGAGTCCCTCCCAAGACCAGATGTTTCAACCCTCCATGTGCCAATCATAGCATATTTAAAAAAGGATAGAGGATTGACTGGGGACCAGTTTTCTCTTTCTTTTTTTTTTTTTTTACAGACCCACGTGCACAAGCATTTTCTTTTGTGCAACATTTTATAAGCTGAGTTCAGATTTGTACACTTTGAGCCATTATATTTACCTTGGCAAATATAATGCAAAAAATATCACGATTTTAAAAGTACTATTAAAGGTAGTGTTTTTTAATGAAAGTAATTATGCATGAAGTTATTTCAGCTTATTGTTTCTTTAAAATAATTAGAAAACGTCAACTAGTTCAGCATCTCTTTGCTACTTTATGTAACACCTAATTAACCCCCCTCCCCTTTTATGAAGTTTTTTATCTCCGGCCATGGCCGTAAAAGCTCTGACGGTATGAAGGTTGGAACTTTTATGGCCGTGGCCAGCGATAAAAAAAAAAAAAAAAAGGCTGTGGCTTCATAAAGGGGGGGAGGGTTTAAACTTATCACAATAATTTATTTTCTTGTGTGCAGGGTTCACACAAGCACAGCTTAGAGGACACCTTGCTTGGGGATCCTTTTCCTCACCCACCTGACCTTTTTCAGATAGAAGTTAGGCTGCTAGGAATTAGGCTGCCAATTGAGGGAGCTGTTATAAAGCGGGTTAGTAGATAGAAGCTATGGAGGAGCATTTCTAAATCTGATTTTGGACATTATGGGAAAAACCGTCCAACACTCCAGTAGAGCAAATGGCCTTCCCTCCTCAGTGCATCACATGATGCACGGGGAGGGGCCTAAGGCCCTGATTGGGGAGCCTTGGGCTCCTCCCTCTGTATCCCATGTGATGCGTGGGGAGGGGCCTAAGGCATCTAAGCCAATCAGGGCCTTAGGCTCCTCCCCATGCATCACATGATACACTGAGGAGGGAAGGCCCACCATTTTGGATAAGCGGGTCATGAAGGTGGAGGTATCGTGCTTCCTTCCTGCTTCCAATGGAAAAAGGTAACGGGGGGGAGCATCCGATGGCAGGAGGGAGTGGGCATCCCTCCTGCCATTTTTTTGGGAATGGGGAAGATTTAAAGAGGTACAGGGGAAAGAAGGGCACAGGGGCGGTACCACCACCCCAGGTGCCTCCTACCCTATGCCACTGGTAGGGTGGCAGAAGTACTCACAGAAATCTGGTCAATTCATGGATTCATTAGCTTATGGAACTATTTGGTGGGGGAGAGGGAAAATGAGAAGCATCTTCCCCATGTCTATCCCTCCATCTCCTCATCAGCATGAAAAAACCAAAGGAAATATTTACTTAGAACCTTTTACGAAAATTCTTTGAAACCTAGTACTGATTTAGTGTTTCATTTTGCTTATTATTTTTCTCCTGTATGTTGCACACTTTCTGTGTTTGAACCCCCTTTTATAATACTTTTTCTTTTTTTTTTTTCTCATAGTGTGTATGAAAAAGATGGTGATTTGGTAGTTCAAGAGACAGCCATAAAACCGCTCACACAGGATCTCCTACTTCATGAGGTAATATGGGGATTAAAATACAGAGATCATGTATGAGTAGCCGTGTTCGCCAGTGAGTGTGAGAATGATTGAGCTTGTCCAGGGGTAGGCAATTCCGGTCCTCGAGAGCCGGAGCCAGGTCAGGTTTTCAGGATCTCCACAATAAATATGCCTGAGATAGATTTGCATCTCAAGGAGGCAGTGCATGCAAATCCATCTCATACATATTCATGGTGGATATCCTGAAAACCTGACCTGGCTCCTGCTCTCGAGGACCGGAATTGCCTACCCCTGAGCTAGTCTAATAGTTGGTGTGTAGAGCAAGGTATGAAATGGCTGAACAGGATTACATCACAGGTCCCTACAAATATAGCTGGGACACACTTTGCAGGTGAACAAAAGGTTTATTTATATACAGCTCCTGAGCCTTTCTTTCCAGGTTCAGGTAACAATAATACTTTTCAAGAAACCAAAAGACAAAAGTAAGGTTCTTTGTTTCAAAACAAAAAAATATACACTTCTCCCTCCGTATTCGCTGTGATGGGGGATTAACAGAACCGCAAATACAGAAAAACCGCAAATAACTTTTTCAAATGTTATTCGCTGTTTTCTATTAAAAGCCATCGTGAATATGGTGAAACCGCGAATAACATGGTGGGAGGCCTGGCCTGTTCCTGGAGGAGAGGCAAAACACGGTGAAGAATGTGCCAGGAATCGGCGATTTTCTCTGTAACTCTATGCCGGCTGATGTAATTTGGGGGGGAGGGGCCAGCAAGCTAAAAACCGTGAATAATCGAAACTGCAAGTACAGAGGGAGAAGTGTACGTCTTTGGCTAGCAACTGCCATGCCCCAAACACAGGGTTAGCAGAATTGTCCCTAGCATCCAGGTCTGGCTCTAGCTAGGCACTGGAATAAAGTTCACAACTAGAGAATGACACAGGGGCAATTTTTCCCCTGTCCCTGCAGGAACTCAATTTCCCCGTCCCATCCCTACAAGTTTGGTTGCCGTCCCTGTGCCATTCCTGTAAGCTCTGCCTTAACCGCACAAGCCTCGAACGCTTATGATTTTAAAGTGTTTGAGGCTCGTGCAGATGAGGACGGAGCTTAGGCATTGGTGGAATGAGGCATTATGACATCACCATCTGAGCTCTAGAATGGTGCTACTTATGGTTTTAAAGTGTTTGAGGCTTGTGCAGATGAGGACGGAGCTTAGGCATTGGTGGAATGAGGCATTATGACATCACCATCTGAGCTCTAGAATGTTGCTACTTATGATTTTAAAGTGCTTGAGGCTTGTGCAGATGAGGACGGAGCTTAGGCATTGGTGGAATGAGGCATTATGATATCACAATCTGAGCTCTAGAATGGTGCTACTTATGGTTTTAAAGTGTTTGAGGCTTATGCAGATGAGGACGGAGCTTAGGCATTGGTGGAATGAGGCATTATGACATCACCATCTGAGCTCTAGAATGTTGCTACTTATGATTTTAAAGTGTTTGAGGCTCGTGCAGATGAGGATGGAGCTTAGGCATTGGTGGAATGAGGCATTATGACATCACCATCTGAGCTCTAGAATGTTGCTACTTATGATTTTAAAGTGTTTGAGGCTCGTGCAGATGAGGACGGAGCTTAGGCATTGGTGGAATGAGGCATTATGACATCACCATCTGAGCTCTAGAATGTTACTACTTATGGTTTTAAAGTGTTTGAGGCTCGTGCAGATGAGGACGGAGCTTAGGCATTGGTGGAATGAGGCATTATGACATCACCATCTGAGCTCTAGAATGGTGCTACTTATGGTTTTAAAGTGTTTGAGGCTTGTGCAGATGAGGACAGAGCTTAGGCATTGGTGGCATGAGGCATTATGACATCACCATCTGAGCTCTAGAATGTTGCTACTTATGATTTTAAAGTGCTTGAGGCTTGTGCAGATGAGGACGGAGCTTAGGCATTGGTGGAATGAGGCATTATGATATCACAATCTGAGCTCTAGAATGGTGCTACTTATGGTTTTAAAGTGTTTGAGGCTTATGCAGATGAGGACGGAGCTTAGGCATTGGTGGAATGAGGCATTATGACATCACCATCTGAGCTCTAGAATGTTGCTACTTATGATTTTAAAGTGTTTGAGGCTCGTGCAGATGAGGATGGAGCTTAGGCATTGGTGGAATGAGGCATTATGACATCACCATCTGAGCTCTAGAATGTTGCTACTTATGATTTTAAAGTGTTTGAGGCTCGTGCAGATGAGGACGGAGCTTAGGCATTGGTGGAATGAGGCATTATGACATCACCATCTGAGCTCTAGAATGTTGCTACTTATGGTTTTAAAGTGTTTGAGGCTCGTGCAGATGAGGACGGAGCTTAGGCATTGGTGGAATGAGGCATTATGACATCACCATCTGAGCTCTAGAATGGTGCTACTTATGGTTTTAAAGTGTTTGAGGCTTGTGCAGATGAGGACGGAGCTTAGGCATTGGTGGAATGAGGCATTATGACATCACCATCTGAGCTCTAGAATGTTGCTACTTATGATTTTAAAGTGTTTGAGGCTCGTGCAGATGAGGATGGAGCTTAGGCATTGGTGGAATGAGGCATTATGACATCACCATCTGAGCTCTAGAATGGTGCTACTTATGGTTTTAAAGTGTTTGAGGCTTGTGCAGATGAGGACGGAGCTTAGGCATTGGTGGAATGAGGCATTATGACATCACCATCTGAGCTCTAGAATGTTGCTACTTATGATTTTAAAGTGTTTGAGGCTCGTGCAGATGAGGATGGAGCTTAGGCATTGGTGGAATGAGGCATTATGACATCACCATCTGAGCTCTAGAATGTTGCTACTTATGATTTTAAAGTGTTTGAGGCTCGTGCAGATGAGGACGGAGCTTAGGCATTGGTGGAATGAGGCATTATGACATCACCATCTGAGCTCTAGAATGTTGCTACTTATGGTTTTAAAGTGTTTGAGGCTCATGCAGATGAGGACGGAGCTTAGGCATTGGTGGAATGAGGCATTATGACATCACCATCTGAGCTCTAGAATGGTGCTACTTATGGTTTTAAAGTGTTTGAGGCTTGTGCAGATGAGGACGGAGCTTAGGCATTGGTGGAATGAGGCATTATGACATCACCATCTGAGCTCTAGAATGTTGCTACTTATGATTTTAAAGTGCTTGAGGCTTGTGCAGATGAGGACGGAGCTTAGGCATTGGTGGAATGAGGCATTATGATATCACAATCTGAGCTCTAGAATGGTGCTACTTATGGTTTTAAAGTGTTTGAGGCTTATGCAGATGAGGACGGAGCTTAGGCATTGGTGGAATGAGGCATTATGACATCACCATCTGAGCTCTAGAATGTTGCTACTTATGATTTTAAAGTGTTTGAGGCTCGTGCAGATGAGGACGGAGCTTAGGCATTGGTGGAATGAGGCATTATGACATCACCATCTGAGCTCTAGAATGTTGCTACTTATGATTTTAAAGTGTTTGAGGCTCGTGCAGATGAGGACGGAGCTTAGGCATTGGTGGAATGAGGCATTATGACATCACCATCTGAGCTCTAGAATGTTGCTACTTATGGTTTTAAAGTGTTTGAGGCTCGTGCAGATGAGGACGGAGCTTAGGCATTGGTGGAATGAGGCATTATGACATCACCATCTGAGCTCTAGAATGGTGCTACTTATGGTTTTAAAGTGTTTGAGGCTTGTGCAGATGAGGACGGAGCTTAGGCATTGGTGGAATGAGGCATTATGACATCACCATCTGAGCTCTAGAATGTTGCTACTTATGATTTTAAAGTGCTTGAGGCTCGTGCAGATGAGGACGGAGCTTAGGCATTGGTGGAATGAGGCATTATGACATCACCATCTGAGCTCTAGAATGGTGCTACTTATGATTTTAAAGTGTTTGAGGCTCGTGCAGATGAGGACGGAGCTTAGGCATTGGTGGAATGAGGCATTATGACATCACCATCTGAGCTCTAGAATGGTGCTACTTATGATTTTAAAGTGTTTGAGGCTCGTGCAGATGAGGACGGAGCTTAGGCATTGGTGGAATGAGGCATTATGACATCACCATCTGAGCTCTAGAATGTTGCTACTTATGGTTTTAAAGTGTTTGAGGCTCGTGCAGATGAGGACGGAGCTTAGGCATTGGTGGAATGAGGCATTATGACATCACCATCTGAGCTCTAGAATGGTGCTACTTATGGTTTTAAAGTGTTTGAGGCTTGTGCAGATGAGGACGGAGCTTAGGCATTGGTGGAATGAGGCATTATGACATCACCATCTGAGCTCTAGAATGTTGCTACTTATGATTTTAAAGTGCTTGAGGCTTGTGCAGATGAGGACGGAGCTTAGGCATTGGTGGAATGAGGCATTATGATATCACAATCTGAGCTCTAGAATGGTGCTACTTATGGTTTTAAAGTGTTTGAGGCTTATGCAGATGAGGACGGAGCTTAGGCATTGGTGGAATGAGGCATTATGACATCACCATCTGAGCTCTAGAATGTTGCTACTTATGATTTTAAAGTGTTTGAGGCTCGTGCAGATGAGGATGGAGCTTAGGCATTGGTGGAATGAGGCATTATGACATCACCATCTGAGCTCTAGAATGTTGCTACTTATGATTTTAAAGTGTTTGAGGCTCGTGCAGATGAGGACGGAGCTCAGGCATTGGTGGAATGAGGCATTATGACATCACCATCTGAGCTCTAGAATGTTGCTACTTATGATTTTAAAGTGTTTGAGGCTTGTGCAGATGAGGACGGAGCTTAGGCATTGGTGGAATGAGGCATTATGACATCACCATCTGAGCTCTAGAATGTTGCTACTTATGATTTTAAAGTGTTTGAGGCTCGTGCAGATGAGGACGGAGCTTAGGCATTGGTGGAATGAGGCATTATGACATCACCATCTGAGCTCTAGAATGTTGCTACTTATGATTTTAAAGTGTTTGAGGCTTGTGCAGATGAGGACGGAGCTTAGGCATTGGTGGAATGAGGCATTATGACATCACCATCTGAGCTCTAGAATGGTGCTACTTATGGTTTTAAAGTGTTTGAGGCTTGTGCAGATGAGGACGGAGCTTAGGCATTGGTGGAATGAGGCATTATGACATCACCATCTGAGCTCTAGAATGTTGCTACTTATGATTTTAAAGTGCTTGAGGCTTGTGCAGATGAGGACGGAGCTTAGGCATTGGTGGAATGAGGCATTATGATATCACAATCTGAGCTCTAGAATGGTGCTACTTATGGTTTTAAAGTGTTTGAGGCTCATGCAGATGAGGACGGAGCTTAGGCATTTGTGGAATGAGGCATTATGACATCACCATCTGAGCTCTAGAATGTTGCTACTTATGATTTTAAAGTGTTTGAGGCTCGTGCAGATGAGGACGGAGCTTAGGCATTGGTGGAATGAGCCATTATGACATCACCATCTGAGCTCTAGAATGGTGCTACTTATGGTTTTAAAGTGTTTGAGGCTTATGCAGATGAGGACGGAGCTTAGGCATTGGTGGAATGAGGCATTATGACATCACCATCTGAGCTCTAGAATGTTGCTACTTATGATTTTAAAGTGTTTGAGGCTCGTGCAGATGAGGACGGAGCTCGCAGGAATGGGGCAGGGACAGGAAAAGAACTCACCGGGATGGGACGGGAAAATGAGTTCCCATGGGGACAGGGAAAAATTTGTCTCTGTGTCATTCTCTATTCACAGCTTCAAGAAACGAGTGGCTTACCTGAGCCAAGTAGTATGTGGAAATAGTTTATAACCTCCAGCCAGAACCTCCTTATCCTACCTTCCTCTGGGCTTTCTTTCTCTCTTTCCAGCTCTGTCTTTCATGTTCCTCAGTGCATCATTTTCAGTCTCTTTTCTCCAGGTATCTCCTGCCTTTATGCCAAATGACAAGAATCATAGGGTCCTTTTGCTAAACTGCAGCAAAAAAAAAAACCTTAGCGTGCCCATATGCAGGTCTCTCCCGCTTACTAAAGCCACATTTCCCACAGCCGGAAAATGGCCAATGTTCCATTTTCTGAATTAATGGCCACACGCTAATTTCGCCATTAGCGGGCGGCCATTAAAAAAATAGTGCAGGAGCCTCTATTGCCTCCTATTTTGTGGGCCCCACACAAACCCCAGGCTAATCAATTAGAGCATGGCAATGCCCCACATGCTAACTAATTAGCTAGCTAGCTGATTAGCTGTCATGCCCACTCCCCACCCCCAGTGGTGCCTTCTTGAAGAAAAATAAAAATATATTTTTTCCGTGCATGCGCAAAAGTGCCCATTTACCCTAGGACGGCAGAACGCATCTTGCAGTAAGTGTTTATAACCTGCAGAAAGTGTGAGCTAGCACTTATTACAGTGTAAGAACATAAGAATTGCCACTGCTGGGTCAGACCGGTGGTCCATCGTGCCCAGCAGTCCGCTCATGCGGCGACCCCCAGGTCAAAGACCAGTGCTCTAAATGAGTCCAGCCTCACCTGCGTACGTTCCAGTTTAGCAGGAACTTGTCCAACTTTGTCTTGAATCCCTGGAGGGTGTTTTCCCCTATAACAGACTCCAGAAGAGTGTTCCAGTTTTCTACCACTCTCTGGGTGAAGAACAACTTCCTTATGTTTGTACAGAATCTATCCCCTTTCAACTTTAGAGAGTGCCCTCTCATTCTCCCTACCTTGGAGAAGGTGAACAATCTGTCTTTATCTGCTAAGTCAATTCCCTTCAGTATTTTGAATGTGCCGATCATGTCCCCTCTTAGTCTCCTCTTTTCAAGGGAGAAGAGGCCCAGTTTCTCCAGTCTCTCATTGTACGTCAACTCCTCCAGCCCCTTAACCATTTTTGTCACTCTTCTCTTGACCCTTTCGAGTAGTACCGTGTCCTTCTTCGTGTATGGCGACCAATGCTGGACGCAGTACTCCAGGTGAGGGCGCACCATGGCCCGGTACAGTGGCATGATAACTTTCTCCGATCTGTTCGTGATCCCCTTCTTTATCATTCCTAGCATTCTGTTCACCCTGTTTGCCACCGCCGCGCATTGCGCAGACGGCTTCATCGACTTGTCAATCAGAACTCCCAAGTCTCTTTCCTGGGAGGTCTCTTCAAGTACCGTCCCGGACATCCTGTAGAAAAAGGACCCTGAACACACTGTCCTACTGTGGAATGTGAAGGTGGATTTGGAATGGCTGCCCTGATTCTGCTTGACTATCAGGGCACTATCCTCTGCCACTTCAATGTATTCTCTCATGAGAGAGGTTTCTTATTCTGGTCTGTTCTATCTCACTGTGCAGGACTGCCATATATTGGACCAAGGTGGCGTCAAAATCTATGTATGGAGAGGAAAATATTCTTCCAAGGAAGAAAAGAAATCTGCTTTTAGCAGAGCTGTGGTAAGTATGTAGCGTGTACAGTATATTTATCCTAAAATGGCTTTAGAAGTCACCTATAACAAATGGTATAACACCTTCTGTAGTAGCCTCAATGTATGTACATATAAACAGATTTTACTTCATAAGGACATAAGAAGTTGCCACCACTGGGTCAGACCAGAGGTACATCACACCCAGCGGTCTGCTCCCATCAGGTCTGTGACCTGTGAAGTGGTTCCTGACCATTTCTGTAACCTACCTCTACATCTATCTGTAACCCTCAATCCCCTCATCCTTTAGGAACCTATCTAAACCTTCCTTGAAATCCTGTAGTGTGCTCTGGCCTATCACAACCTCCGGAAGCGCGTTCCATGTGTCCACTTCATTGCACTTATAATACAGGCGTCTGTTCAAAAAAGTATTTGTATATCGGCACAAACTGAGTATGATAACTATTATCCAATTAGGCTTCTTGCAGTCTTTAATAATAATCTCAGAGATCTGCGCTCTGAAAACTCAGCACTGCTGAAAACAAAGGCCAATCCCAAGTGTGTGGAAACGAATGCCGTGACCTTTTCATGTGCAGGAGTAAAACTGTGGAATGGCCTTGTTGGTCAAATTCGGAAGTGTGGGGATAGGAGTTCATTCAGGAAACTGCTGAAAACGCAATTCTCCGTTGATGCATTTCTTTGAGCATTTGACCTATTGCAAGGATTGAATCTTTCTGCTTTTGTTTTTATCTGTTCTGACCTGTTTCAATATTTTATGTATATAATTTTATTGTAAACCGTTTTGGAATAAAATAAATAAATATTGGACCAATTTCAGCTGTGAAGCACTGGCCGTCATTTCAGATTTACAGTTTTCTAAGCACCTTACATGTGGCTGCAGTCTCCCAGGATGGAGATCTGGTTCTTTTAAGTCCCAACCTCAGTCAGCACTTTTTTTTTTTCACCTCAGCCAGCCAGTCCTTTCTTCTGTGCAAGGACGTGCTAGAGGTGCATCCTGGTGATGCAAACAGATGAAACATTAATATATCCTCCCCAACCTCACGCTCTAAAAGAGCCAATGCAGAATTCACCTTTTTGTGTGCCCTAAACCAAGGGTAGGCAATTCCGGTCCTCGAGAGCCAGAGCCAGGTCAGGTTTTCAGGATATCCACAATAAATATGCATGAGATAGATTTGTATCTCAAGGAGGCAGTGCATGCAAATCTATCTCATACATATTCATTGTGGATATCCTGAAAACCTGACCTGGCTCCGGCTCTCGAGGACCGGAATTGCCTACCCCTGCCCTAAGCAAACGAGTGAATTGAGC
Source organism: Geotrypetes seraphini (assembly GCF_902459505.1). NCBI lineage: Eukaryota > Metazoa > Chordata > Amphibia > Gymnophiona > Dermophiidae > Geotrypetes > Geotrypetes seraphini. The sequence goes on along the minus strand of NC_047085.1, from coordinate 478,845,808 downwards.
CCCATATCATAATTATACACTCATTTCAAAACTGCCATAAACAGGGCCCTTTTGCTTCTGACTACAGAGGAAAACTGGCAGAGTAGACAATGTTCAAAGGGTGAGGAGAACAGACAGAGTTTTTGAGAGCAGTGTTGGCCTTCTTACACTCTCTCTCACTCTCTGCCAAAACATGACTTACAAGGGCAGTCTTGGAAGCTATTGAATTACCTCATCCGAGAGAGCCCTTCCTGGCACATGGGCCTTAGGTTCATGCCTGCTATGCTTGTGCCTTAATCCTGCCCTCCATGGAGCCACTGCAGCCAGAAACAAGTGTTTCGGGAGCACGTTTTAAATCAATATGCGATATAGACAACCTTGATGCTTTTGAATGCCCTCTTTTAAGGTGTAACAGTTGTTGTTAGAAACTGGTTTTGCCCCTGACTCAGGCAACTGTTGTCAAAACATGTCAGGCAGTGACTGCATGTTAAAATAACAGGACAATACAGAGACACTATTATATACTACTATCAGTGGTTGCTTTATTAATAAGTTGCGTTCTGACAGCTATTAGCTGTTTCTATTGGCTCCTTCTTTGGTGGACTTAAAATTTACTGTGGCCATTTTTCTATTTCTTAACTAAGCCACAGTATCCCCAACTCCATGTTCAAATTTCAGATGAGCTGCATCAAACAAATAGGCATTGAAAGGGGCTGCGGCCTTTCACTGTCTTTGGTAATGACCACGCAACGCAGAGGACGAAACTTTAAAACCTGCTATTAAACTACTCAGCGTCATCCTAGATGAAAAACTTTCCTATCACCAGCACATTAGCTCAGTAGTCCAAAAATGCTTTTATAAGTTAAAAATGATTTGTTCTATCTCAGGTCTTTTGGAATAAAAATCCTTCAATATCAACCTCAGCGATGTTAAAGTGACTAGTGCCATGGCAATAGTGCAATAAAGAATATGTTTGTTTGAAAATGCACAGGCACTAGTCACTTTAACACCGCTGAGGTTGAGTAACAGCTATCAAACCATCCTGTTCAGATAAGTTATACATTTTTTTTATTCTTTATTTCATTTAGTTTTTTTGATTTTGAAATTATTTTCGGATGGTAAAGGGGACAGTGAAAACGATGATGGTCCCCTTAACGGTTAAAGGGTCTGAGCTATTCACAATTAATATTTATAATATTTTAACAAATTTTAGAGCTGTGATTAAAGAAGTTAAATTTCTGGTGTTTAATTATCACAGAGGACTATTAGATATCTCTCCAATTGAGTGGTTGTGCTAATCAAACCTTTAACAAAAGGTCCAGAGGAGGGCGACGAAAATGATAGGAGGCTTGCGCCAGAAGACGTATGAGGAGAGACTGGAAGCCCTGAATATGTATACCCTAGAGGAAAGGAGAGACAGGGAAGATATGATTCAGACTTGAAGGGTATTAACGTAGAACAAAATCTTTTCCAGAGAAAGGAAAATGGTAAAACCAGAGGGCATAATTTGAGGTTGAGGGGTGGTAGATTCAAAGGCAATGTTAGGAAATTCTACTTTACGGAGAGGGTAGTGGATGCCTGGAATGCGCTCCCGAGAGAGGTGGTGGAGAGTAAAACTGTGACTGAGTTCAAAGAAGCGTGGGATGAACACAGAAGATTTAGAATCAGAAAATAATATTAAATATTGAACTAGGCCAGTTAGTTTCAAATTTCAAGTTTAATATGTTTTTGATGAATCGCTTCTTCTAAATTCGAAGCGATGTACAATATAATAAAATTACTGGGCAGACTTACACGGTCTGTGTCTGTGTATGGCCGTTTGGTGGAGGATGGGCAGGGGAGGGCTTCAATGGCTGGGAGGGTGTAGATGGGCTGGAGTAAGTCTTAACAGAGATTTCGGCAGTTGGAACCCAAGCATAGTACTGGGTAAAGCTTTGGATTCTCGCCCAGAAATAGCTAAGAAGAAAAAAAAAAAAAATTTAAATTGAATCAGGTTGGGCAGACTGGATGGACCATTCGGGTCTTTATCTGCTGTCATCTACTATGTTACTATGTTTTTTTTGGGTTTTTTTAGATCTTTGGAGCTAGACTTGTTTTAAAAGCATCTGAATGCTAAAAAAAGGTTTCCAAACTGACCAGATGAACACTGAAGGGATTAAGGCATGGCCTCTCCCTTTCTCCCCCAGTGGTCATCGACCCCCTCCCACCACCCAAAGATGTTTTTTTAAAAAAACAGTACATTCCTGCCTGCATTATGATTGAGGTGCTGAAAAGTTCTCAGCCCAAGCAGCTTCAGATGTTAACAGAGACATTTGAGCCCAGAGAGCAGAGGTTACTGCAGTGAATTTCACATTAAAAGTTCCAGGTACAGATGTCACTTTAACTTGCTTCTGTCATATGGTGATCCCTCCAAAACCTAATGTATCTACATTAAGATGACTCCTGCAGGCATAAGGGCTATTGTGGTGTACAGGTGGATACAGTAAGGTTTGGGTGGGCAGTGGAGGGTTCACCATACAATAGAGGAGCAAGTTAAAATGTCATCTGTATCTAGTCCTTTTAATATGACATTCTCTGCAGTAATCCTTCTGCTGTGCTGAAGAATGCTCAGCTGTCTATGAGAGTTTGCTAAGAATGTTAGCTGCCAAAAAACTTGCTTTTGTGCATTTTTCATATGGATGTCTTTATATTTGGGAATGGCCAAAAAAGATAGACGTACTAAGGACCAAAAATCCTACATAGGTCATTCTAAAAAAATAAAAGAAGACAGATGTCTTGCTGTTTTGAGAATGGACATTTTCTCTGTTGGATTTCTGGATGTCTTTCCCAAAACGTCCAAACTCACTTAGACATCCTATTGAAAATGCCCCTTCATGGGGCTCATTTTCAAAAGAGAAAAATATCCAAAACGTGGCATAAAGGGGCAGATAGATGTTTTTCTCGCCAAACTCTTCCAATTCGCTATTTGTGGAACCTTAGATTACTCTAGACCAGGGGTAGGCAATTCCGGTCCTCGAGAGCCAGAGCCAGGCCAGGTTTTCAGGATATCCACAATGAATATGTATGACATGGATTTGCATGCACTGCCTCCTTGAGTTGAAAATCTATCTCATGCATATTTATTGTGGATATCCTGAAAACCTGACCTGGCTCCGGCTCTCGAGGCCCAGAATTGCCTACTCCTGCTCTGGACATATATCAATGCTGTTCATCTGTAGTTTGTCTTAATTAATCTCAAGGGGGCATGATAGAGGCGTGGTTTGCCCAGGACTAGGGTGGGCTTATAACTTGAATATTTTTCTGACATAATCGAACATTTTTGAACATGTCAAAGGCACAAATTACATGTTTGGGGCTAGACCTGTTTTAATAATGATAAAGTGACCAGATAACCACTGGAGGGATGTAAGCATAACCCCCCACATACACACTTCTCCAGTTGTCACTGACCCTCCCATCCCCCAAAGATATAAACGAAACAGTACATACTTGGCCTGTATGACAGCTTCAGGTGTTATGCGTAGTCCCAGTAGAGCAGCAAGCAAGTTCCTTGGGTAGCCTGGCAGGCGGTGTAGTGAACCATAGAGAAGAGGACTCAGGCCTATACCCCACTCTAACTCACTACACTTATGGTGGAATCTGTGAGCCTTCCAAACTCCACCCAAATCCCGCATGTGAGGTGACACCTGCAGGCATAAGGGCTATTAGTGTTGGTATATAGCTAGGTCCAGTAGGTATTGGGTAGATTTTGGAGGGCTCACCATACACCATAAAAGGGTTAAGGTGAGATGTTGTACCTGGGACCTTTTATGTGAAGTTCATTACAGTGTTCCAAATGGTACCCACTGCTCTGCTGGGATGTCTCTGTGGCCAGTCTAGTACATATTCTGGCCCCTCCTACAGCCCAATGGCTTGTTTTGTGCATTTTTCATTTGGATGTGGGGTGTTTTTTTTTGGGGGGGGGGTTCAAAACTGGTTCAAAAAGATAGATACACAGAGTACATTATTATAAAAACTAAAATGTTTTGCCGTTTTGAAAATGGTAGTGGATTTTAATGCATCTTCTGCAAAACGTCTAAACTCAGATTTAGACATAATATCAAAAATGCCCCTCCACATTTCATCACATTCCTTATGTATCATCTTCAGAAACACTCACGCCTTTACAGATCATAGGCAAAACTACTGCCTGTCTTACTTACATTCAAGTTTGGTAAAACAGTCCAGGTTTGGTTTTTTTTAACATATATAACAGCAGGAAAGTAGAGCAAGATCGTCAAGTTTCTTAATATAAACAAGAAACCAAACCATTTCCATTGTCATGAAACCAAATATTTTTTATACTGAGATGATTATTTTAGGGGTACAAATCCTCGTTTGATTTGGAGCAAAGTTTATTGAAAACTATGACAGTTCAGCCAGAGCCGTGTGTAGAGCTAACATAACCTGACTGAAGTAATGTTGGGATTTCTTCAGGGCTTCATCCAAGCTAAGGGCTACCCTGCTACCACAAATGTCGAAGTAGTGAATGATGGGGCCGAGTCAGCCATGTTTAAGCAGCTCTTCCAGAACTGGAGAGATGCAGAAGAAACTCAAGGAATCGGCAAGACACACAGCATTGGCAAGATTGGTGAGACAAATACTTTAACTTCATTCACATTTGTAAGTAAAATTTACTGTTATAAAAGCATTTATAGATTGAATCAATATCTTATTGTGTGCAATTATTACAATAGGTATTTTAACATTGACGTTTGTAGATATTTTGTGATCTTAGTGAGGCATCTAAAGAACATAATAAAAGAATGGCCTTACTGGGTCAGAACAATGGTCCATCTAGCCCAGTATCCCATCTTTACGATGGCCACTCCAGGTCACAAGTACCTGGCCAAAACCCAAAGAGTAGCAACATTCCATTCGGAATCCTAAAGAATAGCAAGATTCCGGAACCCCAAAGAGTAGCAACATTCCATGCTACTGATCCAGGGCAAGCAGTGGCTTCCTCCATGTCTTTCTCAATAACAAACTATGGACTTTTCCTTCAAAAAATTGTCCAAATCTTTCTTAAAATCAGCTATGTTAACCGCTCTTACCAGTGGCATAGTAAAGGGGGGGGCTAGGGGGCAGTCTACCCCGGGTGCCGTCTGCCTCTCCCTGCTCCTTCCCCGCTCTCCCACTGCTGCGTGCCAGTTCCCTTCCCCCCCATTCCTCTATAACATTCCTGGCGCGAGCAGCAACCCCTAACCTGCTGTCACTTGCTGGACCCGCGACTAGGACACTGAGGAGGGGCATAAGGCTCATAGGAGGGACCTTAGGCATCTGGGCCAACTGGAGTCTTAGGCTACTCCCACTGCATCCCAGGAGGGTTAGGTGTCTGTCCCTTAGGGCAGGCGCGATTCTGTAATGGGACGCCAGTGTGCAATTCTCAGCTACTTCTTAGGCGGCTGTAGAAAACCAGCATCCTCTACAGAATTTCCCCCTTTGTGTGTTTCTTTAGCAGTTTGAAACAAAATCTCATGTTGTTGCAGTGTATTTTAGAATTCAATTTAAGTGCGTTTGTATTGCATTTAGAATTCTCTTTGGCATTTTTATTACTTTGGTTCCTTTAGATTGGAATGTACACAGATCTCATCTCGCTAGGAGTTCAACTAAATTAAAACTTGCATTTCCTTCCCTTAGGGGTAAAAACAGAACTTTCAAGGGATTCAGCCACTCTTTCATTTTCAAACTAACTGAGCTCTGGAATGAGTTACCGCTTTCGCTTAGAAGTTCTAGGCCCCTTCGTTTTATTTCGGAAAGCTCTGAAAACTTTCTTGTTTTCTAAACACTTTGGAAACTAAGCCATTCTAGATTACATTCTTCTTCCATATTTATGTACTTCTAGTCTTTAAGCCCGTTAAATTAACGGGTGCTAGAATAGATGTGTCTGTCTGTCTTTCTTTCTTTCTGTCTCTCTGTCTCCTTAGCCTCTGTCTTTCTGTCTGTCTCTCTGGCCCCCTGTCTGTCTGTAATTCTTTCTGTCTGTGTCTCTCCCTGGCCCCCTGTCTGTCTGTCTTTCTTTCTTGCTTCTTGTCCGCTGTCTGTCTGTCTCTCTGGCTCCCTGTCTGTTTGTCATTCTTTCTGTCTGTGTCTCTCTCTGGCTTCTTGTCTGTCTGTCTTTCTTTCTGTCTGTCTCTTTTTGATCATATCTAATACGTTCGCTGTAATTTGGTAGATAAGATATACAAAGGGAATGAAGGGGGATGGGTGGATGGTTAACCCCTAAACTTATACAGAGTATTACTGAAAGAAAGGACCTAAGTTGAAGAGGAAATCTTTAAAAGTTTGGAGATTGGCTGGTGGGCCAAGGAAATAAAGAGCTGAAATCTTAGAGAGGCTTTACATGAGCAACTGGAAACAGACACAGCCCAGGGCCACAGATAAGCAGGCCGGGAAGAGTCAGAGCTTCATCCAGGAGTGAAAAATGTGTATGTCATTGGTGAAGGAGTGAGATATGTGACATATATCGCCTGCTGTGGTTATATATTACAGCCAAAGTAGCTCAAGAAACGTTCGATGTCACACAGTTATATGCCAGACCGCAGCTGGCGGCTGAACAGAGAATGGTGGACGATGCTTCTGGGAAAGTGGAGGTGAGTGAACTCTTCAGAAATATAAGCTTGGCGACGGTTGTGTCTCATTCAGTATGATAGATATGTTCTTATTTATTTATTTCGTTTTAGCACTCGACCTCCCCAGGAGCTCAGAACGGGTAACAGCGATACGTTCACAAAATTTGGGAGGCATAGGACAGAGGATACATTTGCATTACGCTAAAGGGTAAAGAAAGGGGAAGGGGGTGTATTCACAATGAATTGGAGGCAGAGCATCAGGGTATATTCACAATGCACCGGGGAAGTGGAGTGAGGGTTACAGAGGTGCATTCACGCTAGACTGGGGACTTTAGATTTAGATTGGCACACGTTATAGAAGTATCTTTGGGTGCACCGGAGGCATATAGGGATGTCCTTATGCCCTTGGGGGCTGCCAGTAGCTGTTACTTTAGCTACTGGGGAAGCTTGAAAGTAGAAACCTCCCTGAGCATTGGGTGCTGTCATAACCAACAGAACCAGGCGAACGCAGCAGCACTGGCTGAGCAGTGATGATAATAGTTAAGAAGAAAGGGTAATTTGAAAAGCCTTATTAATTGTGTGGACGTAATGATGTGCATTGTAATCTGCCTTGAATGTCATCATTAGAGGGAATAGAAATGCCAATTTAAATTAAGTTAGAAGTTTTGGCACCAAGATGGCTGTTTCTAGAGAAAATCTCCCTTAAGCCAGTGTATTGTTAGCATTAAAGTCCATTCACATGTTTTTTAGGGCTTCAGACATGCCAATTGGTTACCCATATTCACATAGTAACCAAATATCTCCGTAGCTATGGCTTCTTCATTTGCCCCCTCTATTTTATGGTAACTCTTATTATTTTCTTGTGTGATTTAAAGTGCTTAATGCTTAAATAGTAAATAAATATGAACTTATCTTAAAAATACTTTGTTCATTTCATTCGCTCTTATCAATTCGGGAAAGGGACCAGTCAATTCGACATGTTTCGCCGTTAGGCTGCTTCAAGAAAAAGTCCCCCTTTAACCATGTCCCGCTCCTTCCCGACCCCACTGCTGTGCGCACGCCACCCCTCCCTTCCCGTGTACCTTTTTAATTTTCCAGGTGCGAGAAGCATTGCAAAGTGGCTGCCCGTGTTGTGTTGACTGTCCCTCTGATGTCACTTCCTAGGCGCGGGTCCTGGAAATGATGATCAGAGAAAGGCGACACCGACGTGGGCAGCAAGTTTGTAACGCTGTTCACGCAGGGAAAATTGAAAAGGTACGAGGGAATGGAAGGGGCACACGTGCAAGGCCCCCCCCAAAAAGGAGCAGGGGTGTGGAGAGAAGGACGGTTGCCGGCGCCTTTACCAAGACCGTGCCCGGGGCGGACTTCCTCCTCTCCCTTTACTGCACCATCACGCTTGCAGATGTCTTATAAATTAAGGTACTATAGGAATTTCTGTGTTCCTTGAAGAACCTTATATTTGTACAGAAATAAGGACTAGATTCACTAAGCAAACCGATCGGTTTATGACCCCGACCCAATTCACTAACCTCGTGGCTGATCCGATTCGTGCATGCAAATGAGGGTAAACTGCATGCAAAGTAGTAAGGACGCCATTCACTAAACTTTTCCAGGAACACCGACTGGGCTGGCCGGTCCAAAAAGAAGCAACTGGTGGGGGACCAGTCGCTCAGGTCCTTGATCTCTGCCCAGACTCTCCTCTTGCCGCCCTGCTCTGCCCCGACTCTCCAGCTCTGCTCAGCCCCGACTGGCCTGCCCTTCCCCCGCAGTGCGAGCCCGTGGTTTAAACCCGCGGGTTAAAACCATGGGCTCGCAAAGTATATAAAAAAGTTTTAAAAAAACAAAAAAAAGCAGCTCGCAGCTCTGTAAGCATGCGCAGACCATCTACAGACAAAGGAGATGGTCTACGCATGCTTCAGGATCGCTCACTAGTGATGCGTGTGGTCGGTGGGGGGGGCGTACCTCCAATTGCCCCCATTTGCATGCTGGCCTTTAGTGAATTTGTCGGCCTGCCACGGATCGGGTACGATCGGGCAGGTTAGTGAATCTAGCCCTAAGTGTTAAAGAGGAAGCCTAGATGTCCTGTCATAAAGATATAAAGATTTTATGACAAGTTGGATGCAACAGCTCTACTTCTGCCCATTGTGATGTTCTCCACAGATATGGAGGATTGAGGATCTGGAATTAAAAGAGGTGGATTGCAACACCTATGGGCGTTTCTATGGAGGAGACTGTTACCTGGTGCTCTACACCTATCTGAAATCAGGCAAACCTCATTACATTCTGTATATGTGGCTGGTAAGTAACAAAAATCCAAAAGTATCAAAAGGCCTAAAGTTCTTAATAAATATGAAGGGGTCAATTTCAAATCTAGTACACTCACAGAGACCTGCTTCAGTTCCTTGTATTCCAACTCTGCCCTGGCACTCACTCCATTCAAAGAGAATTCAGAAAAATTCAGTTTGTAAAATGGTTACCACAGGGAAACTATTGATTGATTGTTTTATATATGAAAGACACTTTGATATTTAAAAGGTTCACTGGGAGACGGAAGGTGATGTTTGTGGGTGTAATCCTGTAGGGCGTTTTGTGCGCTCATGCGCTGAAGATAAACGCCTTTGGAGCTCTTTCTCTCAGGAAGTTCCCAGGACTGATTAATCTCCCTGTGGTAACCATTTTACATGAAATATGAGGCATATGGTTCGTTCTATACCATCCATCAAGAAAGGGATGCTTTAGGGAGAAGGTGAGAAAGAGAGGCCTCCTGGAAGGCCACTTCCTAATTTTGCTTGGTTGGCTCTTCCCTCCCACTGGAATGTCAACAGACTTTTCCAAGCAACTGCTGCTCTGTACTTGCCATTGTATGTCCAGCATCAAATGCTGTGCTTGCATTACCCCTCTCGGTTCACTTCGTTGGCTCCCTGTCTGTTTCCGTCTGCAATTTGGACTCCTCTTATTGACTTGCAGGTGCATTCACTCTGCTGCTCCTTAATCCTCCCCGGCAACTCCTTTCGTCGGGCAGGTCTCTCTTGTCCATGCCCTTCTCCTCTGCTGCCAGCTCCAGTCTACATTCTTTCTCTCTTGCTGCACCGTACACCTGGAACAGACTGCCTGAGTCAGTGCATCAAGCTCCATTCCTGGCGGTATTTATATCCAGCCTGGAACCCATTTTTTCCTACCCCCCACTTGCTTGTAAAGTACCCATGCCAGAGAACCCCCCCAATTTGTCCTGTTTGCCTGTTTGATTAGATTGTAAGCTCTACTGATCAGGGACAGTCTCTTGAATATTTTAATGTACAGCACCGAGTACGTCTAGCAGTGCTATAGAAATGATTAGTAGTATAATAACATTTCATTTTCACTTCTAGGGCCGCCATGCTACTCAGGATGAAATCACGGCCTGTGCTTATCAAGCGGTACAGTTGGATCGCAAGTACAATGATGAGCCGGTGCAAGTCCGAATTCTTATGGGGAAAGAACCAAGGCACTTCCAGGCAATCTTTAAAGGAGCGCTGATTATATATGAGGTACGGGAAGAGCTGGGGTATCCATGTAACAGAAGAGGCAGCGTGAAAGTTTAGACCGCAAGCAGCCATGCCCAAACTGAAGGGCTCTAGTTCTTTAGGGATGTCATTTTCAAATAGAAACGTCAGTAATATCTGTTCAATTCTTTTGTAGCATTTTCCATATAAAATGGCAGAAAAAGCTGTCCAAATACTATTTTTGTCACTTATCTCACTCAAGTGCTTCAGCATGCACTATTTTCAAAATCCACTAAAGTTACCATATCATTTAAACATACTCAGGTCAATCTTTAACTACCGCAGTCAATGCATTTGTTTGTTTTTAATACTGACTGTAGGGGGTCAATATCTGAGTATTCAGCCCCACTATCCAGATGATGGCCAGCCCTGAAAATCTGGATAACATGGTCCTTACCAGAACTTATTCAAACAGAGACTTTTCATCTGCTATCTGGATAACTTATCCATATAACTTAGGGCAGCCTTCTACAAAATCTACAAGATCTGTCCTAAGTTATTCGGATGGAAGACCGAATATTGCCACTATCTAAAAAAGTTCAAAGGCCTCCCTAGCTATGCCCATACTCTGAACTGAAGCAAAGATAGTGGGTGAACTTTCAGCTTTAAATTTCCCTAGTCGACTTTCAGGCCCCTAACCTGCAACTAAAAAATGACAAAGAGACAACTTTTTCCCTGTCCCCGTGGGAACTCAATTTCCCGTCCCAGCGAGTTCTTTTCCTGTCCCTGCCCCATTTCTGTAAGCTCCAGCCTCCTCTACACAAGCCTCAAACACTTTAAAAATTTGTATTTATTTATTTTAAAAATTTCTATACCGTTTAAAACTAAACGGTTTACATAATTTACAAAAAAACAAAACAAAAAGGGAGACCCAATGATCCACAGTAAAAACAATCCAAAGATAAAAACAACAGACTGTGGATGTGGATGTCTTGAAAGATGATTTTATTCGCTCTTCACAATAAAAATACAAATAAAAGTCCGTCAGGACAATCATACCTGTATTACTAATTCAGACTTTTATTTGTATTTTTATTGGGAAGAGCAAATAAAATCATCTTTCAGGACATCCACATCCACAGTTTGTTGTTTTTACCTTTACATAATTTACATATATAATTTTATAAAAACATAATAAAACAGACACACAAACAATCATCAGAAATCATATCTACAAACTAATACCTTGGAGGGGCATAATAAAAAAAAAAGTCTTAAGTCCCCTTTTGGCCTAAGCCCCTAAACTTGAAAGTAGCAGGAGGGAAAATGTCCACTCTCAAAAAAAATGTCCAAAATGAGGGGTTGTTTTTGAGAATGGCCTACCCCTATGTTCAGCAGTTTAATCGCCCAGACCACCACAACATCTAAAATTAAAACACATTCCCAACCAAAAAAATCGCCCAAGTCCCAAACGCCCAAACCCAGACCTTTTAGGCGAAGGAGGGACCAGTTAAACACAAACGCTAACGCATGCACATTATCCTATGGACTCGTTAGCGGTTAGCATTGATTCACTATGTGCTAAATCCACGCTAAAACGTTTAGCGCGCCTTTGTTAAAGAGGGCATTAGTCTCTCCATTATGGCCTTGTCCTCCCTGAGTACCCCGTACCTCTTTTACCCTTGGGCATCTAACGGTCCAACTGATTCTTTTACCGGCTTCTTGCTGTTAATATACCTTAAAAAAAGGATTTTATTGTTTATTTCCTTTTCTGGTCTCTTTTTGTTTTCCTTATCAACGCTTTGAACTTGACTTGCCATTCTTTATGCTGTTTCCTATTATTTTCAATCGGATCCTTCTTCCATTTTCTGAAAGATTTTCTTTTAGCTCTAATAGCTTCCTTCACCTTGCTTTTTAACCAGGCCTGCTGGATATTCTTTTTGTTCTACCAAGTTCTGGAGAGAGTCAGAGTTTCCACCTGTCACCCACCAGTCTGCCTGTATACAGATGGGGGGGGGGGGGGGTCAAAGCTATTGATGGTTTACTGTTGAACAGTGGTCTCAAACTCGTGGCCCAGGGACCACATGCGGCCTGCCAGGTACTATTTTGAGGCCCTCGGTATGTTGATCATCATCACAAAAGTAAAATAAAAGAGTTTCTTGATCATATGTCTCTTTAGCTCTAAATGACAATATTATTATTAAGACTTAGCCAAAAGGAAAGATTTATAAACTATAAAGAGTTTTACCTCATGCAAAATTGCCATTTCTTTAATAAGACATTAACTCTTTTTTTGAGGCCCTCCAAGTACCTCCAAATCCAAAATGTGGCCCTGCAAAGGGTTTGAGTTGGAGACCACTGCTGTAGAAGCTCTCAGAAATCCCAAAAGTATTCATCACTGTTGAATTCCTCAGGGTGCTACAATAGGAATTAGTCTTTGTTGCTTTACAGGCTAGGAGGATGCTTATGCAAGGGTGGCCTAGAGATAGAGGTTTGCAATTTTTGATTTATTCTTGGTTATTTGTTTTTATTTTTATTTTTTATGTAATTTTATGATTGTGTAGTTAGATTATATGATCCACTTAGGAATACTAAACTAATTGTCTTAAGTGTACTTATTTTGTGTACTGTTTGTGATTTTAATATTTGGTTTGAATGGTACCCACTAAGGACTGTGGAGAAATGCGAGATATAAATTAAAATAATATGAAATGTTTCTTCTCACTTTTTTATTTTGGACATGCTTTTAAATCATAGAGTGGATTGGAGATGGGAGTATCATATGAGTCATATGGTTTGTATGCCTGTTGCTGATCTTGTATTTTGTGGCCTGTTGTCCTTTTGTTTCTGTTCTGGCTGCCATGATGTGATTGGCTGATTTCTGTTGTCTTTCATTCTCATCAATAAAAAATTGTTTCAATCTAAATCGTAGGGTGGAACAAGTCGAGCTGTCAAAACTGAGCCAGAGCCTTCAGTCAGGCTTTTCCAAGTGAAAGGAACTAATGAGTTCAACACTAAAGCCACAGAGGTCCCGGCACGAGCCTCCTCTCTGAACTCCAATGATGTCTTTGTGCTAAAGACTGATCAGGTCTGCTACCTCTGGTGTGGAAAGGTATGCAAAGCTTCCTTAAGTAACATTTCAAATTCTTATGATGTGCTATAACATATTGTTGGTGACATACCTTCTTGCAAATCCTTGCTCACTAATGCATGGCCCACAAGAAAATTTAATATGTCTCAAACCCTTGATAAGCTTTTATCCATAGTGTTATTCAGGCAGTCCTCGGGTTATGAATAGGTTACATTTTTAAAGCTGTTCTTAAGACGTGAGGTTGAGGGGTGGTAGACTCAAGAGTAATGTTAGGAAATTCTTCTTTACGGAGAGGGTGGTTGATGCGTGGAATGCGCTCCCGAGGGAGGTGGTGGAGAAGAAAACAGTGACAAAGTTCAAACGAGCGTGGAATGAATACAGAAGATCTCTAATCAGAAAATAATGGGTATACATTGAGGAAATAAGGCCAATACTGGGCAGGCTTGCATTCAGTTGAGGACGGGCTGCGAAGGGCTTCGATGGCTGGGATGGTTAAGATGGGCTGGAGTGAGCTGTGATGGAGGGTGGAGACTCCAGTAGATAGAACCTAAGTACACTACCGGGCAGGGCTCTGGGTTTCTGACCCAGAAATATCTAAGAGAAATGACCATTTAAACTAAATTAATTTATGGAGCATATATGGTTAGGCAGACTGGATGGGCCATTCAGGTCTTTATCTGCCGTCATTTACTATGTTGCTATGTACTCATAAGAACATGAGAATAGCCTTATTGGGTCAGACCAACGGTCCATCAAGCCCAGTAGCCTGTTCTCACAGTGGCCAATCCTGGTCCCTAGTCCCTGGCCAAAACTCAAGGAGTAGTAACATTCCATGCTACCAATCCAGGGCAAGCAGTGGCTTCCCCCATGTCTTTCTCAATAACGGACTATGGACTTTTCCTCCAGGAAATTGTCCAAACCGTTCTTAAAACCAGCTAGGCTATCCGCTCTTACCACATCCTCTGGCAATGCATTCCATAGTGAAAAAATATTTCCTCCTATTGGTTTTAAAAGTATTTCCCTGTAACTTCATCGAGTGTCCCCTAGTCTCTGTAATTTTTGATGGAGTGAGAAATCGCTCCACTTGTACCCGTTCTACTCTACTCAGGATTTTGTAGACTTCAATCGTATCTCTCCTCAGCCATCTCTTTTCTTTCTTTTACTCATGTACTGGAATTTGTTGAATGTTTCTTCCTCTTTACTGTGTACAACACAATCATTCATGTCAAAGGGTGAGGGAGCAGGGACGGGCTTCCGGCTACTTTAGAATAACACATTAATTCAATTCTTAGAACCTTTCCTATCATACATACTCTGATTCCTATATAAACATTTTCCACACTATCCAATAAATTTCTTACTTCATTATTAGTTAACTTCCAATCTGTAAACCGTATATACTGATAATCTCCACTATATTCTGTTATCACTGGATTCCCTTGATATGTAATTCTCAAAATTGAATCCTCTACCACACCATGTAATGTACACGAATCACTGTTATGTAATTTATCTAGATAATCTTTATTACGCAATTCTTTTGGTAATGTCCAAATCTCCTATAATTTGTATTCCGCCTTGAACAATATATAATGTATTCGAAATTAATTTTCCTATGAACTGTTTTCCTACCTTCTTCTACTCTATGTTTATAACCTAACTAATTTATTTTTCTCAAGTACTTTAGCAAGAATGTGAGCCTTTGGGACAGTCAGGGAACTCTAAGTACTTTCTCTTCATCTTAATTAATCTTACTTATTGCATTTCTTCTGTTTATACTGTAAACCGCTTAGAACCTCACGGTACAGCCGTATATAAGAAATAAAATTATTATTATTATTACTTTAGTAGTCAATGCATAACACAATGGAAAATTCAAAGAATTTTTAATCAAGATTGTTTATTGCATTTAATGTTCTCAATAAAGCTGTTCTTAAGTCAGATTTGTTTCTAACTCAGAATTTGTAGATTTTAAGATTCTTGCTGCTTACCTCTGCTCCCAGTGGACAAAAGGGCTAACTGGCCCCAGTGTTCCCTCTAAGGTGCAGCATATACAACCACACACTGTTCTTAACGTCGTCATTCCTGAATCTGCTACAGGAGAAGTGTAGGAGTCTATGCCACTGGAAATGCTGCTCAGTGGAATCAAATGAAGCCACAACCGCGTTCTTAAGTACAAGTTGTACTTAAGTTGGGTGTCTGTAACTTGGGGACTGCCTGTACTATAAAAGCAATGGTTCTCGGTGTCAGGTCAAAACCGCGGAAGACAAAGGCGCGCGCCGACAACTGAGCGCAGTGCGGAGGCGCGCGCCGAAGAAAATAACTGTTTTTAGGGGCTCCGACGGGGGGGTGTGTGGGGGAACCCCCCACTTTACTTTATACAGATCGCGCCACATTGTGGAGAGTTTGGGGGGATGTAACTCCCCACATTATACTGAAAACTTCACTTTTTCCCTAAAAACAGGGAAAATGTTAAGTTTACAGTATAATGAGGGGGGTTACAACCCCCCAAACCACCCACAACGCCACCGTGATCTGTATTAAGTAAAGTGGGAGGCTCCCCAACAAAACCCCCTGTTGGAGCCCCTAAAAACTGTCATTTTCTTAGGCGTGCGCCTCCATCTTGCGCTCAGTTGTCGGCGCGCACCTTTGTCTTCCGCGGTTTTGTCTATGAACCGTGGTTCTCAACCCAGTCCTTGGGACTTACTTAGCCAGTCAAGTGTTCTAGGCATAGGCGTGGTCATGGCCTCCCCAAAAATTGGTGGTCAGAGTCAGTTATGGCTCTCCTCCCCCATCCACCTCTTCCCGGTCGCTGTAATTTTAAATCTTCCGGCAACCAGGGCAGGCCTGCTCATTGACACTGCACAGCGGCTGCTGGAAGATTTAAAATTACAGTGACTGGGAAAGGTATGTGGGGGAGTCGGGAGCTGGAGAAAGAGGTTGTGCCACAGGATCCTGCTGGGGCTAGGGCGGAGCCTTTGGGCCCTCCTCCCTCCCCATGAAAAATTGTTCCGCTGCCTAAGGTTCTAGATATGCAAAATGAATATGCGTGAGATAATTCTGCATAGAATGGAGATAGCAAATGCAAATTTATCTCATGCAAATTCATTGTGAATATCCTAAAAACTTGACTGGCTAGATGTGTCCCAGCGACTGGGTTGGAAATCCCTGCTATATGTTTCAAATGATACTACTAGCAAAGCAGATGAAGGGTGGAAGAGAGAGAATTATACTAAATAACACAAGAATATGTTGAAGTCCTTTCCTGAGATTACAAGCTGAAAAAGTAATGCATGAGCAACGCAGTCTGAACAAATTGCTTCATGGTATATTCTGAATAGAAAATGTGTTTGCAAAATCTCTCCGTTAAAACCCTTGTTATGTCACACAGGGCTGCAGTGGTGATGAGCGAGAGATGGCAAAGACAGTGGCCAATGTCATCTCAAAACGGGACAAACAGACGACTCTGGAGGGTCAGGAGCCTGCAGAATTCTGGGTGGCTCTGGGAGGAAAAGCCCCCTATGCTAGTGAGAAGAGGTAATTTCTTTGCTACAAGCAAAGAACAGAGACATTTTTAGCCTTCCTTGATCTATTTAGAAATCTTTTTCATTCCCTATAAAAACACTCTCTTCAGTTGTTATTTCCTTTGTTTCATGTGTTGTTAAAGCAAGGAGCTAAACATACCCCCCCCACACACAATATTCAATGGAACTTAGTTGGCCGGAAACGGATCCCAGCTGGTTAAGTTGCCTTTGGCTGGCTACCCCCCAAAATTCAGTGGGAGATAGTCAGCTATCTCCTAATGAATATCCGGCTCGTCAGCTAACCCGGTGACTGACTATTTTCATCGTTTGGCTGGCTAAGGCCAACGGCCAAACAGACCCGCCTAAAAGGCACGAGGCAAGCCACTACTTGCCCTTGATCGGTAGCATGGAATGTTGCTACTCTTTGGGTTTTGGCCAGGTACTAGTGACCTGGATTGGCCACCGTGAGAACGGGCTACTGGGCTTGATGGACCTTTGGTCTGACCAAGTAAGGCTATTATGTTCTTATGATGATGAGAATCAGCTTTGCTGGCAAAGTGTGAGCCATCGAACGTTGACCTGGATATTCAATGCCGGTGACTCCGGCATTAAATATCTGGGAACACCGCTAGAATGCCTCCCATGATTTCAATATTGGACCTTCAGACGTCAATTCTAAATTTCCAGTGACCTAGCTTTTAACTTCCAAAATAATTGAATAAACAAACACTTGTGGGTCAATATTCAGCCACTGACAATCCAGAGAGCAGCTACTAGAACGGTCAGTGGTCTTTATCATAAAGCATACAGGGACAGACTTAAAGATCTCAATAAAAGGTGGGAGAGGGAAGGTATGATAGAGACATTTATATACCTTTGTGGCATAAATGCATAGAAGGCAAGCCTCTTTCAATTGAAAGGAAACTCTGGACTGAAAAGGCATTGGATGAAGGTGAAAGGGGACAGACTCAGAAGTAACCAGAGGAAATACCTCTTCAAGGAATGGGTGGTGAATGCATGGAATGGCCTCCTCATGGAGGTGGTGGAGACAAATAAAAAAAATGTATCTGAATTCAAGTACACAAGATATCTATGGGAGAGAAAGGGATAGTAGATGGCATGGATGGGCAGACTGGATAGGCCACATGGTCTTTATCTGCTTTCATTTTTTTCTCGAATGCTAGCTGCAGTGGTCAAAAAATATATGAATATCCAGGGTCACTATCCAGATAAAGGCTGAACATCTAGGAAGGCAGTCAACACTGGCACTTATCCAGAGAGTGGCGATTTTAAGCCAGCCGCCCAGATAACATAGGACTGGAGTACTGTGTGCAATTCTGGAGGCCACATTACAGTAAAGATGTGCGCAGAATTGAATCGGTTCAGTGGACGGCCACCAGGATGATCTCGGGGCTCAAGGGTCTCTCGTACGAAGAGAGACTGAACAAATTGCAGCTCTACACTCTCGAGGAACGTAGGGAGAGGGGAGACATGATCGAAACATTTAAGTACCTCACGGGACGTGTCAAAGTGGAAGATGATATTTTCTTTTTCAAGGAACCCTCGGCCACAAGAGGGCACCCGCTCAAACTCAGGGGCGGAAAATTAAAGTATTTCTTCACAGAGAGAGTGGTTGATCATTGGAACAAGCTTCCAGTGCAGGTGATCGAGGCAGACAGCGTGCCAGACTTTAAGAATAAATGGGATACCCATGTGGGATCCCTACGAGTGTCAAGATAAGGAAATTGGGTCATTAGGGCATAGACAGGGGGTGGGTAAGCAGAGTGGGCAGACTTGATGGGCTGTAGCCCTTTTCTGCCGTCATCTTCTATGTTTCTATGACTGCTTTCTCTTTGTCCTAATTCATCCATATAGATTCTCCAGATAGCAGATGGAATATTGCCACTAGTCAGATATGTTCTGTAACTGACATGCTCTAGCTGAGAGAAAACAGGAGATTCCTCCTTTCCAAATCGTGGAAGCCAAAGAAACAAACAAAGAAGGTGACTAGTTGGTACTCAATCTCCTTTATTAGATAATATGACACTGACTCGACACGATCGTGTTTCGGCCTAAAAAGGCCTGCCTCAGGAGTCTGATTTTGTGAATTGAGGAGGAAGATATTTAGGGATTCACAAACGTGTGGCACTTCTCCTGAGGCAGGCCTCTTTAGGCCGAAACACAAATCGTGTGAAGTCAGTGTCATATTATCTAATAAAGGAGCTTGAGCACCAACTAGTCACCTTCTTTGTTTGTTTCTTTGGCTTAACTGACATGCTCTACCCATTCTGTAAGTGTGAACCTCCTTTTAGATGCCCTGATGCTGTGTGGTAAGAGCCTATTTTATAAAGCTTCTGGACATTTTATAAGGGAAGATATGATTGAAGTCTACAAAATCCCGAGCGGAATAGAACGGGTACAAGTGGATCAATTTTTCACTCTGTCAAAAATTACAAAGACTAGGGTACACTCGATGAAGTTACAGGGAAATACTTTTAAAACCAATTGGAGGAAATTTTTTTTCACTCAGAGAATAGTTAAGCTCTGGAAGGATGTGGTAAGAGCGGATAGTGTAGCTGGTTTTAAGAAAGGTTTGGACATGTTCCTGGAGGAAAAGTCCATAGTCTATTATTGAGAAAGACACAGGGGAAGCCATTGCTTGCTCTGGATTGGTAGCATGGAATATTGCTATACCTTGGGTCTTGGCCAGGTACTAGTGACTTAGATTGGCCAACGTGAGAATGGGCTACTGGGCTTGATGGATCATTGGTCTGACTCAGTAAGGCTATTCTTATGTTCTTAAGAAATTGCTGTTTATTATTATTATTACTGTATTTTGATTTCTAAAATCACGCAAATACTTCCAAATTTGATATGTTTATTGTTTGGCTTCAAAAATTTATTTATTTATTTATTTCGATTTCTATCCCGTTCTCCCAGAAGCTCAGAACGGGTTACAAGTAGACATTTACAATCGTTTGAAAACAGACTAGTCATGACAACAAATAGGTAACAGTAGACAATAACAGAGCTTATTCTAGAGACCAGACTGATCATAGCGAAGAGTACTAGGAGAAGTATATTGAGGAAGCAGTTTTTATTGGCCCGATTGGCAGAAGAAGAAGGTCTTTACTGCTCTGCGGAAGGTCATTAGTGAGTCTAGTGACCTGATATGTGTGGGTAGTCGGTTCCATAGCTGAGGTAGAAAATGGTACAACTGACCTTAATATAATTTTCTTTTTCTTTTTTTTTTGTTTCTGAGAAATATTTTTTAATTTCAAGTATTCTTTTTCAGTTTTTTAAACTATATTTTCCTACCATTGCCAAAGAGCAGATTGTTCCTACATGTTGCAGGTTGCTTACCTTTCTGATTCATGTGATCTAGGTTCCAAGAAGCAGTGATGCAGCATGAGCCCCGCCTCTTTGAGTGCTCCAATCAGACAGGCCGATTTATAATGACTGAGATTGTGGACTTCTCACAGGAGGACCTAGATGAGGATGATGTCATGTTGTTAGATACCTGGGATGAGGTAAGTGAAAACCTCCATTAAAAACCCATGCTTATGAGCTCACCATTAGAGAATGACATGGGAGAAATTAAAAGCATAAGAGAGTGAATGGTCTTTGGCTCAGAATGTGATCATCACATATAACTCCAGTTCTGTGGCAACTTCAGTGGTTGCCTGTAAAATACAGAATTCAGCATAAGATATTGTCTATAATCCATCAAACATTATATGCTCCAGCATCGTAGTTTTTTAAATAGATTTTGAAATTGTACAGAATGGACTATTAGCGATTTCTTGGGAGATAAGTACTAGAGAATGACACGGTGACAAAATTCATCACCGTTCCTGTCCCCACGGATAACCGTGGGAAACCATCTTCATGTCATTCTTTAAGGAGAGAGGAAAGAATCAGAGTATAATTGGGCACAACCACTGACCTGCAAGCTTTGCTTTGAAGAATGCTGGTGTAGAAGGACTGAGGTTGAAATAGACACTAGAAAAATGACATGGGATTATTTCCTGCGGTTATCCGCGGGGACGGGAACGGTGATGAATTTTGTCACCGTGTCATTCTCTGATAAGTACATTGTTTTCTCTATTTTGCTTGATTCATTATTTGCTTTTTCAGCTATTGAAGGAGGACATATATATTTCTTTGAGAGTTGAACCTCACCATAGCAATTTTTATTGTATAGTATATCGGAGAGATTACAATTGATATTAAATTAAAGGACCCATCACGATATTTGAATTACTTTCAATTAAGTACACTATTAAGGTGTCAGTTGTGCTCTCCCAATATACTTGTGGGTTATAGGAGGAATTTCAGTAGTATTTAGAGCTTTTTCCTTATTAGTGGGTTAGTTTTTTTGTCTAAAGTATTTAATTTCTCCAGACATAATTTAACTGCTGATAAATGCTCTTCTTACAGGGTAGAAAATAAGAGTGTTGCTAAGTCACATTTAGATGGTGGACTATATATGCACAAGGGTTACGAGTATTTTTTTTTTTTTTAATTCATTTTTGAATTCTTACAACAAGTGAATTAAACATATTATAATCAATTATCATATGGCACTTGTATTTACACACAACTCCTCTTATAATATAGAATAAATCCCCCCCTTTTGTCAGTATTCCTATTTCCATATGATATACATTCCCCATCCCACCCCTATATATCTACTACCCATGTGCTAAGATATCTGATCATTAGAATAATTATTCAATGGTTCCCAAATTTTTTTAAAATTATGCAGATTCCCTTGTTGTAACGCTAACACCTTTTCCATTTTCTATATATGACAAACCGAGTTCCACCAAAATGTATAATTCAATTTAGTATAATCCTTCCAATTTTGAGTAATTTGTTGCATGGCGACCCCTGTTAATATTAATAATAACTTGTTATTATTTGCAGAAATCGGACTCTGAGTCCTCATTGCTGTACCAAATAATATGGGTTACGAGTATTTTGTTTTTTGTTTATTTTTTTTCCTTTCGATTCACTTCAGATTTTCCTGTGGATTGGGAAATTATCCAATGACTATGAGAAGAATGAAGCAATGACTTCAGCTAAAGAGTACCTTAGGACTCACCCGGCTAAGCGCGATTTAGCCACACCGATAATAATGGTGAAACAAGGATTTGAACCACTGACTTTTACTGGCTGGTTCAATGCATGGGATACACATAAGTGGAGTGTAAGTTTCTAAAATATGCGTGCATGCTTTGGAAAAGAGTCGTCTTTCAGGTTGAAGAAATCTCACGTTTACTACTTTATTTTTATTTTGTAATTCTGCTTTTGTGCAAATTCAGTGATTAACTAGTTTAAACTCCTTCAGCAAATGCATGTCGTTACAAAAAACTTTTGGATAGGACCTTAGAATTCCAAGCAGGATTAATGAATTCATGTTTGAATCTTCTTGTTTCTCCATTTCTTACTTACTATTCATTTCAAAAAGATCTTAAAACCCACTTATTTAAACAATATAATATGCATTACTGATTTTCATATTATCATGTACTTAACATGTACTTTTAATCTTTTTATCTATACTTATTTTAGTTTATATTGTGTTTTTTGTATTCATTAGTTTTAATGCTTGTATTAGTTACTTAGAATTTTATTATGTATGATGTTATTATTATATTGTATGCTGAGTACCTATTGTGTAAACCGCTATGAACTGCTGGTTAGGCACTATATAAAAATAAAATTATTATTATTATTATATTATCCGTCACTGGCACATGTCTGCATTGGGCTGCCTTTCATGGGTCTCTTTATCTAAATGTGAAATTCTTCTCTTTCAGGATGGCAAGTCCTATGAGGACCTTAAGAGGAGTCTGGGGGACAATTCCGCGATATCTCAGATAAGTGTGGTAAGTGCACTTAGCGATCTGGTTCTTCAGCATGACTTGGGTCATCCTTGGAAAGTCTCATTTTGAGTTGGTTCTCCATAGGGGACAAGTTTAGACTGGATATCAGATGACTCATATTCTTCCAGTAAATGGGAAAAAATATAGGGCTCCTTTTACAAAGGTGCGCTAGCGGTTTTAGCGCGTGCTAGCCGCTACCGCCTCCTTTTAGGCGGTAGTTTTTCGGCTAGCGAGTGCTTTAGCGCGCGCTAATTGTGTGCGTGTGCTAAAAACACTAGCGCACCTTCGTAAAAGGAGCCCATAGTCAGTAGGTATGCATGTCTTAGAACAGTGTTTTCAACCTTTTTACACCTATGGACCGGCAGAAATAAAAGAATTATTCTGTGGACCGGCATCAGTCCATGGACCAGCGGTTGAAGAACACTGGGCTAAGTCGTGGGCCAGACCCCGCCCATCTCTACCCAATCTCCACCCCAGACCCCGCCCCCATAATAGTACTAATTGTAACACTATTTTTTCCATTTATTTTTCACAGATACACAATATAATCTTATTAACAACACATAATGGTTAACCACAAAATTAAACTACACAAAGCACACTGACAGCAGATGTAAACTCTTAAAATTTACATAATCCAATCACTAAATTCAAAAATAAAATCATTCCCCCCTACCTTTGTTGTCTCCCTCCCTCCTTCTGGCCTGCTCCCGCCTGGCCATTTTATGCCGCCCCTGGCGTTATCTTCAGGCCGGCTCCCTCTTCCTCACTGATGCAGTGTACAAAGCTGTGGGCAGCAGCTCCTTGCGCGTCCCGCGCCTCATCTGAAAGCCAAGGCTTCCGGTCCAGGCGCAGGACACGCCTAGGAGCCACTGGCCGTGGCTTTGTGTACTGAATCGGTGAGGAAGAGGGAGCTGGCTCGAAGATAACGCCACATCGATCGCACCATGGACCAGCGGTTAAAGAACACTGTTTTGGGCCTGATGCATGTGCTGGCCCTGTGGACCGGTAGGAAATTTCTGTGGACCGGCACCGGTCCACGGACCGGTGGTTGAAGAACACTGTCTTAGAAGTTGGATATGGTAAATCATTTGAAGACCACTGAGGCACTTAAGTCAATTGGTAAAGATGCTGTACTTTAAGTGCCTAGCATTATTAAAGATGAGCATTTGTCACTGCTTAGAAGTCTGCTTATAGCATTATACTCATTTGTTCGTATATTTATTTGCCCTTAAATATAGTTCAAGGCAAAACAATATAAAACATATTGGTTGTGCTTGTTACAAGTTTCCAGGTCTTGTCAGGTAGAACCAAAGTTTCAGCCGTCATGCTGTGGCTTTCTTTAGGATATGCTGCAGTTTGTATTTATATAGTAGGTCCTCAAACCCGATTGGTTGGGGCTTGAGGTGAACGAGGCAAGAAAGTCCATTGGTCACCAATTTGAATTTTGGTGAGAAAATCAGTTGGTCTCTTTTTCCCATAGAATGAAAATGTCTCTGGTGAGTTTAAAAAGATGTTCTTCCTGTGAAGCTGGGTTATATGTTCTCTCAGGGTTTCCGCATCTGGCATCTTGCTTGTTGCAGGTTTCTGGGTCGCGCTGTGTCTTGTCAGATAGAATCGATGTTTCAGCCATCATGCAGTGGCAA
This sequence comes from Geotrypetes seraphini, assembly GCF_902459505.1. Lineage (NCBI taxonomy): Eukaryota > Metazoa > Chordata > Amphibia > Gymnophiona > Dermophiidae > Geotrypetes > Geotrypetes seraphini. Next base: position 478,821,584 of record NC_047085.1, on the reverse strand, counting down.
CAAGCATGAAGCGAGCTGCAGGAAACCCTGAGAGAACAAATATTGATGGTATTAAAATATAACAAACAACTCAGCTAGTAAATCTGTGTTGAGCAGTGAATACTATCAAATATGTACACTAGACATACATTCAAAAAAACTGTAGAACACATCTTGCTCAACTCTATATAATAAACACCAAAAATCTGAGACAAGTGTTAAACAATTACAAAAGATATCCTTAATGATGGGAATTGAACCTCAAACACCCGTACTCCATTGGTGTTTTTACTGGGGTAATGAATATCATCCGGTTCCTAGTATTCCCATTGCAATTGTGCTGTAACATTCTAAACTTTGATCAATTAAAGCCAATATTTAGCTTAAACTTCCGCCCTACCCGACAAGAGCAGGTGGGGGTGGGGTGGGGCTAAGGCAGGACTGGGGGCGGGATTAGGACATTTACAGGGCAGGGATGGGTGGAACTGGGCAGGCCTGGGGGAGGGGTCTAGGAGTCCAGATTTCCAATTGGAAAATCTGGCAATCCTAGGTATAGGGAATGGCAAGATTATGCAGGTATAACCAAAATGCTTTGAAATTTAGAAAGAGAATTTTGAAAAAGATTCTTTGTTCTACTGAGAGCCAATGGTGCTCCTTAAAAAGAGGTGTAGTATGAGAAAATTTGTCCACACGACCGAGCAACCTAACGGAACAATTTTGTAATGTTTGTAATACCTGCATAGACCACATTGCAGTAATCAATTTGTGTAGTAAATAGCGCGAGAAGGAAGATATGAAAGAACCGTGCATCAAAAAGACTGTCTCAAGATGTTATGGTTTGTTATTAGATAATATGCACATTCAGGGAGGGGGGGAGGGATGGGAGGTAAATAAGATTGGAAAAATTGTTGGGAAAGTTTTGATGGAGGGTGGGGAGGGTATTAATAAGCTTGAATATTTGAAAATTTTTAAGTGATGTCTATATTGTAAAATGAATAATTTACTCTGTATTTCACTTATTGTATGTTTTAAAAATGAATAAAGAATTAAAAAAAAAAAAAAAGACTGTCTCAAGATGAAAAAACAAGACTTGGATAGAGAGCGAACCTGTGGGCCAAAAGTTAGATGTGAGTCAAAAAGAATGCCCAAATAATGGAAGGTATTGAATGGCGTGATGCTGTTACCGAATAAAAAAAGATGACCTTCAGGATGGGGCAGTGGCCTGATAACCAGCAAGCAACTAAGATGATGATCAAACAGCAATTTTGCAATTTTGTCCAAGTATGTCTGGAGCAACTGTAAATTAGGTTTCGTTGAGGTCATGGGGAACAGAAGAATATCGTCGGCACAAATATGAGATGAAAGAATAGAAAATTCCTAAATCATTAGCGCCAGTGGACTGATAAACAGGTTAAATAATAAGGGAGAAAAAGAATAGAGCCCTGAGGTACCCCACACTGTAACTGCCTGGGTGAAGAAGGAGGAGAAGAGGGGGAAACTTGGACTCATAGATCTTCCGTCAAGACAAGATGTAAACCACTGGTGGATAGTACAGGCATGACCTAGGTCAGATAAGTTGCAATATCATAAAAGAATCCAGGCATAATAAATATCAGAAATTATTTAACATAAGAACATAAATATTGCCGCTGCTGGGTCAGACCAGTGGTCCATCATGCCCAGCAGTCCACTCACGCGGCGGCCCTCTGATCAAAGACCAGCGCCCTAACTAGCCCTACCTGAGCACGTTCCGCTTCAGCAGGAACTTGTCTTTGTCTTGAATCCCTGGAGGGTGTTTTCCCCTATAACAGCCTCTGGAAGAGCATTCCAGATTTCTACCACTCTCTGGGTGAAGAAGAACTTCCTTACGTTCGTACGTAATCTATCCCCTTTCAATTTTAGAGGGTGCCCTCTCATTCTCTGTACCTTGGAGAGGGTGAACCACCTGCCCTACGTGGTGGTGGATTCCGAAAAAGCCGAACTACTAAATGAATATTTCTGCTCAGTCTTCACCTGCGAGGCACCGGGACACGGACCACAGTTGAAGGCAAAACAAGACATGGAAGACCCGTTTCAGAATTTTGAGTTCACACCTGGAGACGTCTACAGCGAACTGACAAGGCTCAAGGTAAACAAGGCCATGGGACCGGACAATTTACACCCAAGAGTGCTCAGAGAATTGAGAGATGTTCTGGCGGAACCGTTGGCAGTGCTCTTCAATCTCTCACTAAGTACGGAGAAAGTTCCATTGGACTGGAAAACAGTCAACGTCGTTCCTCTGCATAAAAAGGGTTGCAAGGCTGAGGCTGCGAACTATAGACCGGTGAGTCTCACCTCAATAGTGTGTAAACTCATGGAAACACTAATTAAGCATAAATTAGATACGATCTTGAATGAGGGAAATCTCCGGGATCCCAGTCAACATGGATTCACCAAGGGTAGGTCCTGCCAGTCCAATCTTATCAGCTTCTTTGACTGGGTAACAAGAAGGCTGGACTCGGGAGAGTCCTTGGACGTCGTATACCTAGACTTCAGCAAGGCTTTTGACAGCGTCCCACACCGCAGGCTGCTGAACAAGATGGAATCGATGGGGTTAGGAGAGACTCTAACTGCATGGGTTAAAGATTGTCTTAGTGGCAGACTTCAGAGGGTGGTGGTTAACGGTACCCTCTCTAGAATGACAGAGGTGACAAGCGGAGTGCCGCAGGGTTCAGTCCTGGGCCCACTCCTCTTCAATATATTCATTGGGGATCTGACTCAAGGGCTTCAAGGTAAGGTAACCTTATTCGCTGATGACGCCAAACTATGCAATATAGTAAATGGCTACAATCTACAGGATACTATGGAGCATGACCTGCGTACTTTAGAAAGTTGGTCCTCGATCTGGCAGCTGGGCTTCAACGCCAAGAAATGTAAGGTCATGCATCTCGGTAACGGAAATCCATGCAGAACTTACACCTTGAATGGAGAAACTTTAACCAGGACTACGGCAGAACGAGACTTAGGAGTAATCATCAGTGCAGACATGAAAGCTGCCACTCAAGTGGAGAAGGCTTCATCTAAAGCACGGCAGATGATAGGTTGTATCAAGAGAAGCTTCGTCAACAGGAAGCCTGAAGTCATGATGCCATTGTACAGAGCCATGGTGAGACCTCATCTGGAATACTGTGTGCAATTCTGGAGGCCACATTACCGTAAAGATGTGCTCAGAATTGAATCGGTTCTGCGGATGGCCACCAGGATGGTCTCGGGGCTAAAGGGTCTCTCGTACGAAGAAAAACTGAACAAATTGCAGCTCTACACTCTCGAAGAGCGTAGGGAGAGGGGAGACATGATTGAGACATTTAAGTACATCACGGGACGGGTCGAGGTGGAAGATGATATCTTTCTTCTCAAAGGACCCTCGACCACAAGAGGACATCCGCTCAAACTCAGGGGAGGGAAGTTTCGTGGAGACGCCAGGAAGTACTTCTTCACGGAGAGAGTGATTGAGCATTGGAACAAGCTTCCAGTGCAGGTGATCGAGGCAAGCAGCATCCCAGACTTCAAGAATAAATGGGATACCTATGTGGGATCCCTACGAGGGTCATGCCAAGGAATAGAGTCACTAGGGTATAGACTTGAAAGAGCGGGTCAGTAGAGTGGCAGTATAATTACAATTATACTAAGGGGGTCAGTAGACTTAAAAGGGTGGGTCAATAGTGTGGGCAGACTTAATGGGCTGTAGCCCTTATCTGCCGTCATCTTTCTATGTTTCTATGCCCTTATCTACTAAGTCTATTCCCTTCAGTACCTTGAATGTTTTGATCATGTCCCCTCTCAATCTCCTCTGTTCGAGGGAGAAGAGGCCCTATTTCTCTAATCTTTCACTGTACAACAACTCCTCCAGCCCCTTAACCATCTTAGTTGCTCTTCTCTGGACCCTTTCGAGTAGTACCGTGTCTCTTCATGTATGGTGACCAGTGCTGTACAGTACTCCAGGTGAGGGTGCAAATCAAAGATCCTATTGAAGGTTATTTAAAAACAAAAATTATATGAACTTATACCTTTTCCGTAATAGCTCAAGGTAAGTTACATTCAGGTACTATAGGTCAGTAGTCTTCGATATGCATCCCCGGCAGTCCATTTATGTGGCCTCATAAACTCTAACTAGTATACTTCATTCATTCATTCATCCAATTTTCTACACCATTCTCCCAGGGGAGCTCAGAACTGTTTGCATGAATTTACTCAGCTACTGAAGCATTTTTCCCTGTCTGTCCCGGTGGACTCACAGTTGTGGTAGAACTTGTGAGCCTTCCAAAACCCACCCAGAATCTACTGTATTACTCATACCCGCAGACATAAAGACTATCGTTGTAATGTACAGTTGGGTAAGTAGGTTTTGGGTGTGTATTAGAGGGCTCACCATACACTTATAAGGGGTAGGATTACCAGATGTCTCTTTTTAGAGAACTGTCCAGGTGCCCAGAACGATTTCCAAAACCCAGCTGCTGGTCCCAGTTATGGAAGGCCCCGAGCTCGGGGCTGTGTCCGGAGGGCCTCTAAGCATGCATGGATAGAGAGCCGGTTCTTAAAAATTTACCAGCACACTACTTCAATAGCCTTTAGGCTTGCAGGTCGTACAGTAGGTGTTTTTCTGTTTCTGGAGTGCTCACAATTATTAAAAAAAAAAAAAAAAAAGTTGGCATGGGATGTGAGCCTGGGTCCCTTGGTTTACAATCTACTATACTATCCTCTAGGCTACTCCTTAGACTTATTTCCTGCTGTATTCAGAATACCCATAATGCCTGAAGCTGTCATAGCACCTGGTATCCTCTTCTGGTTTCACTTTCAGAGGAGAGAGTGAGGGACAGAGAGAGCAACCGCTGGGACATTAAGGAAGGGCCATGTCTTTTAATCCCCTTAACTGTATCCATGGCATCCTGTTTGTCTCTCTTGGCTGTTTAGGTTGTAAGCTCTTTTGAGAAGGCGCTGTCTTCTTCTTTGTGACTCTGTACAGCGCTGCATGCGTCTGGTAGCGATATAGAAATAATTCATAATAGTAGTAGTGTGAAGTGTTTCAGTCTTTGGGAAGCAGAGCTGAGATTGTGATGTCATAATGCCTCATTCCACCAATGCCTAAGAGCCAACCTCATCAGTGATGTCACAATGGCTTAATTGTCCTGTACTCCCCACTGCCCTCCAACCCAGACAGCAGATTAACCATTCTCCTTAACTGTATCCATGACATACTGTTTGTCTGTCTTGGCTGTTTAGATTGTAAGCTCTTTCGAGCAGGGACTGTTTTCTTACTCTTTGTGACTCTGAACAGCGCTGCGTGCATCTGGTAGCACTATAGAAATAATTCATAGCAGTAGTAGTAATCCCTCCAGTGGACATCTGCTCAATCAGGGAGACAGTCTGCCCCAGGTGCTGTCATGCTAAGGGCGCAGCATCCCTCATCCTCTCTGCCCCCCCCCCCCCTCGGCTCCTTTCCTTGCCATGCACACGCCCCTTGCCTTCCCCCGTACCTTTTTTACTTCTTGGGCATGAGGTTGCTGCCAGCGTCAGCATCGGCGCTCTCTCTGATGTCACTTCGGGACCCGCACCTAGGAAGTGATGTCAAAGGGCGAGCCGACACCGACGTAGGCATGCTGCTCACGCTGGAGAAGTTAAAAAGGTATGGGGAAAGGGAAGGGGGGTGCGCGCGCAGCAGGGGATACAGGGTAGAGGGCGGGGGAGGGAAGCCACCACCCCGGGCGCTGCTCACCCTTACCTGCCACTGCCTGGATGTTCCTGAAACAGGTCTAAATAAGGACGTCCTTCTTGTTCAACACTTTTTCCCCCTTCAGTCATTGCTGTTAGACATCCAGATTTCAAGTCCTCCCAAGTCCTGCCTACAACACACCCAGAACATGCCCCCTCTCTATTTAGATCAGGGCTGCCCAAGTCCAGTCCTCGAGATCTACTGGCAGGCCAGGTTTTCTGGATATCCACAATGAATATGCATGAGAGAGATTTGCCTGCACTACCTTTTTGGTATGCAAATCTCTCTCAAGCATGTTCATTGTGGATATCCAGAAAACCTGGCCAATCTCGAGGACCGGACTTGGGCAGCCCTGATTTAGATATATTGCAGTGTTGGACGTTGCTACTCTTCCTTTGCAAAACTGGGATTTGGAAGTTCCAGGCACACGGATGTCCATTTCGACCTTTTGAGAAGTCCCTATGCTTTGAAAATGAGCACCTACAACACTGTATATATTCATATATTTATAAGTACATCAGAAGGGCAATTTTATAAAAGTGCATTTCTACACAAAAGATTTTGAAAATGACCTTCCGTATCAACAACTTTATGAATTAGGCACCCACAACTTGGACAAGGGGAGATACTGCAGTCAGGCGTAAGATATGAACAGGCAGTCTCTCAGATAGAGTAATATAGATTGCGCGTTTGATTGGTTAATTATACTCTCTGTTTGCTTTTGTTGAAGGACTTGAACAATATTGACCTAAATAAAAGGAGGTTGAGCAAGCCCAGCAGCCCTGCGGCTTCTGAAAGAGCCAGCACACCCCCTGCTTCCAAGCCTCACATAAACAACAGCCAGCCCTATAGCGACAGCAGCCCAGTGGACAGCAACGGCAGCCCATTGCACAGCAACAGCGGAAGCAACGGAGTGCCCCAAACAGAGAGCAACGGGAATGAGTGGTACTCATCGGACCTGCTCCTGCACAAAACTCCAGATGACCTGCCTGAGGGGGTGGATCCGACTAAAAAAGAGGTAACAAATGCTTCACTGTGAATTCATTACATTACATTAATGACTTTATTCCGCCTGTACCTTGCAGTTCTGGGCGGATTACAAAAGAAACAGCTGGACATTTCCAGGAGTATTACAAGAAGATTGGAGATTACCAGAAGATTGGAGAATTACAATTAGTGTTTAGGAAGTAGAAAAGATGACTGGACTATTCCAATAGATTTACAGTTCGGGGTGCTGTACAAATAGAAGATAGTGCGATTCTAGTGGGTATGGAGTTTGGGAAGCAGTAGTCATGCTTGAGGCTTTGAAGAGAAGGGATAACTGGAGATGAGGAGAGGTTGTGTGGGGGAATACATGGAAGGTAAAACCAGGGTTAGAGTTAAGATGTCTGGATGGATTTTTTGAATAGCAAGGTTTTGATTTCTTTTCGAAAGGATTTGAGGCCACTCGTAGATATCAGCAAGTTAGAGATGGTATGGTCAAGTTTTGCTGCTTGCGTTGCTAGTAGGCTGTCAAACATCTTCTTGCGCTGGGTGCCTTTGAGTGGGGGGTAGGTAAAAGGGGTCTAGGTTCTTCTTTGTCTAGTAGTGAGGTTTAGGTTCAGGCGGTTGTTTAGGTATATGGGGGCTATGCCGTTTATTGCTTTGAATAATAGACAGTATAGTTTGAATTGAATTCGTGCTTGTATTGGTAACCAGTGTGAGTCTAGGTAGGCTGTGGTGATGTGGTCAAATTTTTTGAGTGAGTAGATCAGTCTAAGTGCGGTGTTTTGGACTGTCTGTAGTTGTTTTATCATGGTTGCCGGGCATGGTAGATAGAGGATGTTGCAGTAGCCCAATAGACCTAGGACTAGAGATTGGACTATGAGCCTATATTGCTTTGTGTCAAAAATTTTCTAATTTTTCGTAAGTTGCGCATGGCTTTCTGGGTGATCTTGTTGATTTGGACCTGCATTGTGCAGCATCTATCTATCGTTACTCCTTGGAGTTTTAGGGCAGACTGTATAGGATATTTGGTGGTGTTAATTTCTAGTTCTGTGATGGAAGGATTTTTGTCCTTTTCGAGCAGTAGAAATTTTGTTTTGTCAGTGTTGAGCTTCAATTTGTGGTCTACCATCCATTTCTCCACTGCTTGTAGAATTTTTTCAAATTTTTCAGTTGAAGTGGGGTCAGGAGGATCGAAGGGTAGGAGTATGGTGATGTCATCTGCATAGCTAAATGAAGTTACATTTATGTTATCTAGGGTAGAACCAAGGGAGGATATAAAGAGGTTGAAGAGGGTAGGTGAGAGAGGTGAGCCTTGAGGAACTCCACAGGGGTTAGACCAGGGGTTCTGATTTAAGATCATGTGACTTTACTCTATATGTTCTAGATTTGAGGAAACCTTGGAACCAGTTGTATACCCTTCCTGAGATCCCTATGGTTTCAAGTATCTGTAGCAGAATGGTGTGGTCAACCATATCGAATGCTGCAGAGAGATCAAGTTGAATTATCAGCATTCTTCTGCCTTTGCTGAGGTGCTGTCGGGCTGTATCTAGTAGGGTTACTAGTAGAGTCTCCGTGCTGTGATTTGATCTGAACCCTGATTGAGAGGGGTGAAGAATATTGTGGTTTTCCAGGTAATTAGTGAGGTATTGTGCAATTAGTCCTTCTATTAGTTTGACGTAAATTGGTATTGAAGCGATGGGTCTATAGTTGGCGGGGTTATCTATTAGATCTTTGTGATCTTTCACTATAGGGGTGTTTATGATTTCTCCTAAGTGCTATGGGAATTGACCTTCTGTGAGTGCAATTTGGATCCATTGCATGAGGCTAGCTCTGAATTTGGGGGTGGCATTTGTTATCAGATAGGTGGGACAGTTGTTCAGGTCGCATGATGCTTGGCTGTATTTTTTGTAGAGTTGATTCATGTCATTCCAGTGGACTGCTGGGAAGTCAAGCCAGATCCCGTCTGCTGCAGTAGCTTCTCCTATAGGGGGGTTTATTATTATCTCGTTGAGGTGTGTGCGTGTGTTGTCGAAGGTAGTCCTGATCGTTGTAATTTTGTTTTTGAAGCAGTCTGCGAGTTGGGTGGCTATTGGTGAATGTTTTCCTTGAGCTGCTAGGTAAGGTTTAGTGTCGGTGAGGTTTTTTTACTAGATTGAATAGTTTTTTTAGAGTCTAGAGACTCCAAGCCAACTAGTTTGGAATAGTAAGCTTTTCTTTTTTTTCTTGAGTTTGATTCCCCATCAGGCAGTGCATTAAATGTGATAGGTTACCAGATTTTGTTGTACAAAAATTTTAAAAAAAGAGAATGTGGTCCCGCCCCATTCTGCCTACAGCCCCGCCCTGTTCTGTCCCTCCCCCAACCCTGGCCCTATCCACACACACACCTCATCTCTTTGGGGCCATGCGTGCATGTGACATCATCGTGTCGCATCCACGCATGCACAGATGTCCCCCAGACGAGGCATCAAGCTCAATAGTTTTCAAAACCCAGACAATCTGCCAGGTGTTGAAAACCCGTCCGGACTCCTGGAAAACTCCTTGATTCTGCAGGGAGTTGCAAGATCCCCTTTAATGGTAATACTCTCTCTCTCTTTGTATCAATCAGCGTTTTTATTCAAAATATTTTCTTTATAACTGAAAATACAAATAAAGAGAATACAATATTTTCAATTAGAAACCACCAAGAACAACCAACGAGTAATTTGGAACATGCATCCCCTATATAGATAACCCCCTTGTGAAACCCTCCCCCAAAACTCCCACCACTCCCTCCCATCCCACAAATGATAGTCACTACAAATCAAGAGCGCTTACCATTGTTTATAACATAACATAACTTTATTCTTCTATGTCGCCATAATCAGACGACTTCTAGACGGTTCACACTGAAGAAAGCTGAACAATCAGCGAATTACAAAATACAAATAATAAAAGTACAACATATTACTCAAGAATAGACAGAATAAATTTAGTGTGACTTCTGTTTAAGAGATAAATCTATCAAACAATACTGTTTTAATTTCTTTTCGAAAGGCGCCATAAGTCAGCCTGGTTCTGTTGATGTACTTGCCTAACCAAGACTGTTGTTTACTTGGTTGAAACATAAAAGTCCTATCCAAAAAGGACTTTTATTTACAGCCAATGATCCTTGGGTAAGCGATAACCCAATCCAAATTCCCCAACCCTTCCCCAAACACTATAATATCAATCAAGTGATCCCATTCTTCTTGCCCTGGATCATATTGTCCTTGTTGTCTGTCTGTCAGTTGCTCCAAGTCACGTAAACCTTCAATTGCAGTATCCAGTCATGCAGAGTTGAATTATAAAATGGTCGTTGTGAACTGCCTAGAATTTGAATAGGGCGGAATATAAGCTGTGTAATAAATAAAAAATAAAACCTCAGAGAAATAGAGAGATGACTGCACTAAGTGGCCCTAACCTGGCCTCTAATCCCTTCCGTTTGCCTTGTTTTCTTTTGAACAGATGTACCTGTCCGATGCAGATTTCCTTAACATTATGAAGATGACCAAGGACGATTTCTACAAGTTGCCCAAATGGAAGCAGCAAAGCCTGAAAAAGGAAAATGGGCTGTTCTGAAGATCCAGCCCAAGCACCGAATAACACAGCAGCCTGGTCGCAATCCTGAGCTTGGTGCATTGAACAGCTGCAAACATTCTGCCATGTCTCTAGAAAACCGAATGTGCTAAACTTTCTAAATATATGTTAGGACAAGACTGATAAAGCTATTTCATTTTTATGTAAACAGGCCTAGTTAGCAGGTGTTTTGCCAAAACTCTTTTGTACCCGTAGGTTTTGTATTTCTGTTTTTCACCGTCTAAAATTGCGGGTTAGCCGAGAATCATGTTTCTGCACATGTTGCCAATGTAGCAGGATCCGTGGGAGGTATCTCTGTTGTTATTTTATGGTCACTGCTTATGTCTGATACTATTAGGCCAAAAATTTATGTGGGGTTCAAAGCGGGGGAAGATTGTTTTTAATCTGCCACCTGACCACACAACATTTTTAACCACTAGAATTAAATTACAAGAACCACAAAGCCAGGGCCTAGTCCAAAATCCCACAAATGAGAGCCAATTAACCGGTACACTATGCCTTTCTCAAAAAGAAAAAAAAAAGACTGATATTGTGCCATGGTGAACATTAAAGCCTGTCTGGAGAATTTCACAGTTTTGCGTGTTTGACGTTATTGGCTAGAACGTGCTGTAAATTTCAGGGAAAACAAGATCTGAAAACACGAGCAAATGTCTGTTGTGAGTTCTTGTGATGTGGCTGGAGCAGTGAGTGCAGGACGATGTTAGCCAGGTTTTATCAAAACACAAACATGCCTGTCTCTTGGCTCCTGTTTTTGCCGCCTTCCCTCATTTCCTCTTCTAACTTAAATCCTTTCAGACCGCCGTGGCTGTTGGCGATTGACGACTTCCGCACTTTAGTGAGCAGAAATTGATTTTAGCCAGCAGAATTAGCAGCCAGGATATGAAATCGTGAAGCAGCCTCCTCACCTTTGTAACGTGAGATCTATCGCCAAGGGCACGGTTAATGAGGAGTCTCTGTAAAACTTTCAAAGCAGATACAGTCCACACCTACTAAATAAGTTTTTTTAAAGAGGGACAAACAGGACTTTGATTCCAGAGAGTGGATAAGGCTGGCTATCTGCCTAGTTAAAATTTAACAGATGTACTGTACCTTGTCGAGAGTACGGTATGTTGTTTTAAGAACCGGTTGGTTTGCTTTCACCCTTTTTTTAAAACTTAGGGCCAGATTTGCTCCTGTCTTCCCATTCTATATCCGTGGGAAAACAACTTAATAAACTAGACTCACAGGAATAAATCCTATATATGGTGCCTATAAAAATCGGTGCCCAAAAAAAGCATTATTCTATATAAGCCGTGCAAAAATTTAGGCACAGTTTATAGAAAAGCGCTTATGCCCGGGAAATGTGCCCAGTGGTGTAGCAAGGGTGAGAGGTGCCCCCCATCCGCTCTTTTCCTGCCCCCTCCTGCTGCATGCACATGCACCGCTTCCCTTCCCCACAGCTCGTTAGCGTTCGCTTTGCGAGCAACAGCCCCAACCTGCTGCTCAAGCCAGCTTTTCCTCCGATGTCACTTCCTGGGTATGGGTCAAGGAAGTGACTTCAGAGGAAGAGCCAACACTGACACGAACAAAGGGTTGGCGCCGCCGCTCATGCCACAAACGTTAATGAGGTGGGGAAGGGAAGCGGTGCAAATGTGCGCAGTAGTGGGGTAGCAGAGAGGAGGATGGATGCTGGCACCCCACCCTCCCGTCCCCCCTTTAATATGCCACTGAATGTGCCTAACTGTAGGCATGGCCATTTGCCCGAACGAAAACTGAAATGGTAGGCGCAGTTGCCCTTATTCTATGATTACGCACGTAACTTAACGTTTCCAAGCTCAAGTTTATTCAGATTTTGATACACCGCCCATCGAATGTCTGATTGGTTTACAGTAAAAGTAAGTCGGAAAAAAAAATTCAAATATAGGGAACAACAAAAAGACAATCGACAAGATACATATGGAAAGGGGAAGAAATACAATATTTCAATAGAAAAGAACACAAAAGTAAAGCACAAATAGGAAGGGGAAATAGAGGTAAAATTGTCTAAACTTTATCTAAATTGGGATTAAAATAGTCCCATTGTTATTTGGTGACAAGGATAGGAAAGTTTTAGTCAGATTTAAACCTATCCAAGGATGATTCTAAGGCATGCGTGCCATAAAGTAGAAGCATTTACCGAGAAAATAGATTTACGAGTGTTATCGTAAATAAAATAAATTAATTAAATTAATTGTGCTCAGTGACGTGAACATGCCATAAATGCCATTGGAAGGCAAGAGAGATGTTCAACTCTTTCATAACACAAGCCCTCCCTACCTCCATTATTTATATGCTCGTAACAAATGATCACATAAAAATGTAAAAATACATGTTACTGTTCTCAGTTGGATCTTTACAGGTTCTTATAATTTTGCTGTGTTCCAAATAAAAGGCACTGAAAGATAAAAGTGCTATGATGTCCTAAACTTTTGAAGATGCGTTAATAGAATTAGGGGAAAAAGTGTGTCAAGAAGTCTGAAGCCATCGTAATTTCTGGGGACAACAGATGCAGCTGCCCACTTAAACCATGCCAGGCTGGCCAGCTACTGATATTCAGCAGCACTTCACCGGATGCCACTGAACATTGGCTTTGACCACCACATTACTGTCTGGGCAGTGCCGGAGCAGGCCGGAAATCGTCAGAGCAGTTCTGTAAGTTATGCTGGCACTGGTGACGACATTCAGTTCTAGAGCCTGAACATCTAACTGGGCAAGAAGGACCAGGCGAATAACAGTCTTAACTCTGCCCGCCTAGGTATTCAGCTATGGCACTATCACCCATACCCACATAAGTCTAGATCAGTGACTCACAAACTGTGTCCCGAAGTAGAGAATGACACGGTGGCGGTTTACCCGCGGCCACCGCATTTTAGCCACGGGTCACCCGCCGAAAACGGGGAAGAAAACTAGCAGTCGCTGCGGCGACGGGGACAAGGCCATTCACCGCCCGCGGGGCGGTGAATGGTCTTGTCCCCGCAGTGAGGCATGAAGGATCGCGCAGTCCCCGCAGCTCACACCCGCCTGCCCAATCGATTCTAGTGTTTAGCCAGCTCTCTCCCTTCTCCTCACCTTAGTTTGTAGATTTTCTTTTTCGGCGACCCGCACGCTATCAGAGAGCCGCGCACCCGCTGCTGCTCAGTTTCGATCTTCTGCTCTGACGCAATCGGAAACAGGAAGTTGCAGCAGAGCAGAAGATTGAACACTGAGCAGCCGCGCGTGCGCGGCTCTTTGGGAAAGCGTGCAGGTCGCCGAAAAAGAAAACCTATAAACTAAGGTGAGGAGAAGGGAGAGAGCTGGCTAAACACTAGGATCGATTGGGCAGGCAGGTAGTGGCTGCGGGGACCGTGCGATCGCTAGTGTTGGAAGGAGGGAGTGAAAGGGAAAAGGATTCTGGGCCAAGGGGATGAAGTCGGAAAGAAAAACCCACAGCAGGAAAGAAAGGGAAGGACTGGCAGGTGAGCCAGATGCTAGAAGCAGGGGGGGGGGAAGAAAGAGAGAAAAAAGCTAGATGGGGTTGAAAAGAAGAGACACACTGGTATGGAAGAGGAAGATAGGGGAAATCTGGACACAGGAAGGTAACAGAAAGAGGGGAAATTATGTGCATGGGGCATAGGGACAGAGACATAAAGGGGACATGCCATGGGGATGGTATATGGACACAGGGGGGGCAATGACAGATACATAGGGGAGATATTAGAAATGGAGAAAATAGGAGCACAGAAGTGAGATGGTTTGTGGGGATGGGACAGGGACCGAGCTTGCAGGCTCCAGTGGCTTGCACAAATTACATTGTAACGTGCCATGAAAATAAGAGGAAGGAAGGTAGATAGGCCACGCGAGAGGAGCTGAAGGGTAGTAGAAAGGAACAGATGGTAAAGGAGGGAGGGAAGGGTGGTGGTGGAAAGGAATAGAACAGACATTGAAGGAGGGTGGAGAGGAACAGACCCCCAAGGGAAATGTGGAAGACAGAGTGGGAAGAAGACAGATGCCAGACTATGCGGGAGCGGAGGGAAGAAGATGGGTGCTAGACCAATTGGGGGGAGAGGGGGGGGTTAAGGGAGAGGCACAGTAACAGCAAATGGAAGACGCAGAGAGAAGACACACAGTGGATGGAAGGAATTCAATGAGAAGATGTGGAAAGCAGAAACCAGACAACAAAGGTAGAAAAAAAAATTATATTTATTTATTTATTTTTTGCTTTAGGATAAAATAGTATATTAGTTGTGTTGATAAAAATTTATAAACAAAGCCCTGCCAGCTGAACATCTCTTTCTCTAGTTCAGCAGCAGGAACTTTGATTTATAAGAAAGGAATAAGCTAAATATTACAGTACTAAGGCTTATATGGATGCAGCGGGGACGGTGACGGGGCGGTGAATGGGATGGCAGTGGCGATGACGGGGCGGTGAAAGGGATGGCGGTGATGGTGACGGGGCGGTGAAGGGAATGGCGGTGACGGGGCAGTGCAGAGGATGGTGGGCCGGTGACGGGGACAGATTTTTTCCCCGTGTCATTCTCTATCTCGAAGCACGATAATGTGCCGCAGCGAGATTCCGGGTGTGCCTTCCAGATGCGGCCCAGAGTATAGTGAGCTGGAGCTAATACGTTTCCGAGACACTGGCCTAGTATCACCACAGACCTGGACATTCAAAGCGAAGTCCAAGCATGGCCCAGCGCTTGGTATCCAGCTCTATTTCTGCCAGCAGTCAGAGTTTAAAAAAACACTGACTGCCGCCAATTGAATTGTGTGTGTGTGTGGGGGGGGTGTCTCTGTTTTCACCCCGTTTTGTCTATAAATATTTTATTAAGTTCCATATTTAGCAAGTGCCATGCGTCTTTCTAGTCTTGTCCAGTCATGGAAATATCTTTCAACGTGTTATTTATCTATCTGCAGTCCAGTCCTCTTATCCAATGTGATGGGGAGCTATTTTCTAATTGATTTTAAAACTGCAAATGACTTGCTTTCAGTCATCATACAAAGCATTTAAAGCCGGCTGGAAACCAGTTTCTGATGCACTGCAGGGAGGTTAATGATGATAATAAGATGTAAACATAGAAAACATAGAAATAGACGGCAGATAAGGGCCACGGCCCATCTAGTCTGCCCACCCCAATGACCCTCCTCTACCTTTCTCTGTGAATAGATCCCACGTGTCTATCCCATTTGGTCTTAAAATCAGGCACGCTGCTGGCCTCAATAACCTGAAGTGGAAGACTATTCCAGCGATCAACCACCCTTTCAATGAAAAAGAATTTCCTGGTGTCCCCGTGCAGTTCCCCGCCCCTGATTTTCCACGGATGCCCCCTTGTTGCTGCGGGACCCTTGAAAAAGAAGATATCTTCTTCCACCTCGATGCGGCCCGTGAGATACTTGAATGTCTCGATCACGTCACCCCTCTCTCTGCGTTCCTCGAGTGAGTACAGCTGCAACTTATCCAGCCGTTCCTCGTATGGGAGATCCTTGAGTCCCGAGACCATCCGGGTCTACATTTACAAATTTTTCACTCCGTCAAAATTTACAAATGCTAGGGGGCACTCGATGAAGTTACAGGGAAATACTTTTAAAACCAATAGGAGGAAATTTTTTTCACTCAGAGAATAGTTAAGCTCTGGAACGGATAGCGTAGCTGGTTTTAAAGAAAGGTTTGGAGAAGTTCCTGGAGGAAAAGTCCATAGTCTGTTATTGAGAAAGACATGGGGGAAGCCACTGCTTGCCCTATATCGGTAGCATGGAATATTGCTACTCCTTGGGTTTTGCCAGGTACTAGGGACCAGGATTGGCCACCGTGAGAACGGGCAACTGGGCTTGATGGATCATTGGTCTGACCCAGTAAGGCTATTCTTATGTTCTTAAATTTTTGCATAAATTATGTATCTGCTCACTCTGCCCACAGTGAAATGACATGCTATTCAGTGAGATTATTTACTCATACAAAGAGCCACTTAGGCATGTAAATGGTTAAAATGCCACCCTAAGGTGACTGGTCAAATACCCTAAATCTAGGCCAAATTTAGCTACGCGGCTAGAACTAACATCGGCTCAATGCTGGCATTAGCGTCTAGCATGGACTGCAATTCTGCGCGCTAAAACTGCTATTGCAGCTTAGTCAAAGGAGCCCTAAGGGACACAGGTTTAAACCCCATGGTAATTCTTTTTTATTTATTTTTGTAAATGTGATCCCTCCAGGACCTGAAAAATACCCACTGTACTTGAATGTACACCACTTCAATAGCCTTCAGACCTGCAGCTATCTTATATATTTAAGTATATTTTTGTCCTGATTCGTGTTGATTTGGATTTATTTATTTCATATAACAGTTTCAGTGGATATGTTTTAGAAATGTTCATTGCTTTGATGCTCTCAAGCTCTGCCAGTGACGGATCTGTGAAGTGGGCTGTGCCGGGAGTTGTATTAAGACCTGCACTAAAATATGACCGCTTCAGAGACTTTTCTATCTCTTAAATTAGTTTTATTTTATTTTTAATTTTTTTTATCTTCCTTCATTCTTTCTATTTTCTATTTCTTTGATTTTTGATCTTAGCGATGTATTACATATTTTTATTTTAATCAGGTACTTTAGCTAGGTTGTGAGCCTTCGGGACAGATAGGGTAGTTTTTCTCAAGTACCTAATTTGATTTTAGTTTGATACTTTGTAAACCGCTTAGGTCAATAAAATGCAGGAGCGGTAGATCAAATCTTAAAGAAACATAAACATCAACATACAGTCAGTGGCCTAGTAAGGGTATGTAGTGCCATAAGAACATAAGAAACGCCTTCACCGGATCAGACCGAGGTCCATCTAGTCCGGCGATCCGCACACGCGGCGGCCCATTTAGGTACTCCTATATGGAGACCCGTATTTACCGTATCCCTCAATATGATATGCAAGAAGGAAGGCATCCAACTTGCGCTTGAATCCCAGTACAGTAGTCTCCTCCACAACCTCCTCCGGGAGTGCATTCCAAGCATCCACCACGCGTTGTGTGAAAGAAAACTTCCTGGCATTTGTCCTGAACCTGCTGCCACTCAGTTTCAGGCTATGACCTCTTGTCCGTGTCACATGTGAAAATGTCAGTAATACTGCTTCTTGGTCTATTTTATCAAATCCTTTTAATATTTTGAAAGTCTCAATCAAATCCCCTCTCAGTCTTCTCTTCTCAAGGGTAAACAGTCCCAGTTTCCTGAGTCGATCTTTGTAGCTCAAATGTTCCATTCCTTTAATAAGTTTCGTGGCTCGCCTCTGCACTTTCTCTAGCAGAGTTATATCCTTTTTAAGGTATGGAGACCAGTGTTGGACACAGTATTCTAAGTACGGTCTGACCATAGTTCTATAAAGTGGCAATATAACATCTTCCGATCTACTCGTAATCCCCTTTTTAATTATGCCCAACATCCTATTTGCTTTCTTCGCCACCGCCGCACACTGTGCCGATGTCAATCAGTACCCCCAAATCCCTTTCCTGTTCGCATTTTTCTAACTTGATCCCCAACATCTTATACTCATGTTCCTTGTTTTTCTTTCCTAGATGCATCACCTTGCATTTGTTTATGTTAAAGTTCATCTGCCACTTTATTGCCCACGTTTCTAGCTGGTTCAGATCTTTCTGGAGGTCCTCGCAGTCCCCTTGAGAGCCAACCGCCCGACATAGTTTTGTATCATCAGCAAACTTTATTATATTGCATGTCGTTTCCTCTTCCAGGTCGTTTATAAAAATATTGAACAAGATAGGCCCAAGAACCGAGCCCTGGGGCACGCCGCTGGTCACTTTCTCCCAGTCCGAGAATTTCCCATTTATGCTAACCCTTTGCCTTCTGTTTTCAAGCCATTTGCCGATCCATCTGTGTACCTCTCCTTCTATTCCTAGCTCTCACCTACCCCACGCTGCCCCCTCTCCCCTCCCCGCTGCATGTTCCTCCTTCCCTTTCCCTGTACCTTTTTAACTTCTCCAGCATGAGCAACATGCCGTAAGTGTTGGCTCGCCCTTTGACATCACTTCCTAGGTATGGGTCCTGGAAGTGATGCCAGAGAGAGCGCCAATGCTGATGCGGGCAGCCACCTCACGCCAGGGAAGTAAAAAAAAGGTACGGGGAAGGCAAGGGGCACGATCAGCAAGGAGAGGAGTGTGTGTGTGTGTGTGTGGGGGGGGGGGGTAATGGCGAGGAGGAAGGATTTGGCACCCTTAGGAAGAGCGCAACTGGGGAGGACTGCATCCCCATTACCACACCGCTGGGTCCAGTGGGTGTTTTTCTGTTTCTGGAACGCTCAGAATTATTTTTTTTTTAATTAAGCTCAAGTGGAACTTGAACCTGGTTCCTTTGGTTCAAAGTCTACGGAACTAGGCTACTCTTTTGAGCTGCTTGCTGCTTTGTTCAAAATAGCCATAATACCTGACACAGAACCTTGCTTTCTTTTCTAATTTCACTTTCAGGGAAGAGGGAAGGGGACAGCAACCTTTTTTCAGCAAACAGCCAATTTATCTAAAATATTTGACCCAAGATTTACAAAGTGCCGCAAGGTGTAGTTTCTCTCCCCTCCAACCCCTTGCAGGTCTCTGCACCTCTCATCCCTCCCTTCCTCCCCTCCCCCAACCCTAGCCAAGGTTCTCTCCCCTCTCCAGGCCCTGATCCTTTCATCTCCCTCCCAACCCCATGATTCCCCCCCTCCCCCAGGCCTACCAAGGTATCTAGTGGTCCGGCGGAGGTTTTTGTGGCAGAAGCGCAGCCTTCTCACACCTGTTTCCTCACGTCTGTGTTCTAAAATGGCTGCTACAAACTCTCACAGCAGCTCACGGTACATGACCTTTGCAAGAGGTTGTAGCAGCTATTTAAGAAGCAGCTGCGAGGAGGCAGGAGCGAGAGGGCCTCAAAGAACTCCGCCGGACCACCAGGTACCTCGGTAGGCCCAGGGAGGGGTTGTAGTGTTGGGAGGGAGATTAAGGAGTCGGGGTCTGGAAAGCCACAGCCACAATCAAGAAGAGCCACATGTGGCTCACAAGCTACAGGTTGCTGACCCCTGTACTAGGGGATTAAAGAAGGGTCACACCTTAATCCCTTCAGTGGTCAACTGCTCAATTAGTGCAACTTTTTGGAACTTTGGACATGACTGAAATAGGTCATTTTAGACATGGGTGTTTATTCCATTTGAAAATCTCTATTCATGTTCTACTTTTGGACCCTCCATAGTTCTGTCCAAAACACACTCCTTGCTATTTGGACATACTGAAGTGTGTGCAATGTCCAAATTCTGACTTTCCAAAATCAGGATTTGGATGTTTGTAGCAGATGGATTTTTTAGGTATTTTAAGACAGCTATCTGTTTTGAATATAAGCATTTTAATGAGTGGTATTTATATATGTAAGTTTATAACACGGGGCAGCTATGTGCGGAAGTGTCAGCACTTAAAATCTTAAATTTCCTAGGAATTTGTATCAGGAAGTCAGTCATTCCAACCTGGACTCATTGGTCTCAATAATACAGGAAAAAAAAAGGAGCAATGGGAAAAAAACCTTGATTTTAAAAACTCAAGAAAAATCAACTGTTCAAAAAAAAAAAAAAAGTTCAAATCTTGTAAATCACTACAAAACTTGAGATGGCAAGGACTCTCTAGAACAGGGGTGTCGAACTCAATCAGAGAAGGGGCCAAAATCTAAAATCCAGCCTAAATCGTGGGCCGAATGGTTTACTGAACAGTCATAAACTGACAATGTTAACCAGAAATGTGAATTTAAAATGAGTGGAACAATCTTTTCCTTAACAGTGCTGTTAACCAACTCACATGCTATCAAGCAAAACAGTAATATTGGTATCAAGCAAAACAGTAATATTGGAATGTACCTAAAATGCTCATTGTTTTGTTTTCTGGCTAGATGTCTGACACCGTTTTCCCCGTATCAATGAGTCAATGTTCGGTTTTATTTCTTGGGCTGTAGCAACCCGCAAAACAGCATGGAGGTTGTCATCGGTAATGCGTGATCTGTGCTTGTTTTTGTTCAGATTCATTATTGAAAACATCTGTTCACAAAGATAGGTGCTCCCGAACATGGATAGAATACGGGCAGCATGAAGTCGGAGCTCTGGCATTGAGTCAGGGGGCAGTAGAGGGTAGAAGTCCTCAATTTCAACATCCTGAAACCTTGATTTCAGGCCACTGTCAGACTGAAGCTCAATTATCTCCATCTGAAGGTGATGGGGCACATTGTTGACATCAACTGTAAAAGAATTGGCAAAGATGTCAAAGCCTGAGTGCTGTGTTCTAAAGTCAGAGAAGCGCCGCTCAAATTCACTTAGTAAACGGCTAACTTTGGTAGCCAGCCGACTGCAAGGAAAAGTACCAGAAATAGTGGTTGAGATATTCAAACAAACGGGAAAGTGGGCAAGATTGTCCTGTTCCAGTTGGGACTTCCATAGTTGAAGTTTACGCTGGAATGCTGTGATCATGTCAGACATCTTCGTGATGACTTGTTTGCGTCTCTGCAGCTTCAGATTCAGTTGGGCGAGATGCTCGCATATGTCACACATCATAGCAAAATCACATAGCCAGGCGGGATCCGACAGTTCAGGCAAGGGCTTTCCTTTACTTTCCATGAAAAGAGCAATTTGTTCTCTGAGCTCAAAAAATCTTTTGAGGACTGCGCTCTTGCTCAGCCATCTTACTTCTGTGTGGTATGGCACGTCTCCATGCTCTGCACCCACCTCCTGTAAAAACTGCTGGAACTGGCGATGATTCAGGCCACGTGCCCTTATAAAGTTAATAGTTTTAATGACTGTGGTCATTATGTCATTCATGTCCAGAACTTTTCCACACATAGCCTCTTGGTGGATAATGCAATGATAAATAATCAAGGGTGTGTGGCAGTGACTTTTTTGCATTCTTTCCTTCATTAGTCCAACCAAGCCTTTCTTTTCTCCGCACATTGAAGGTGCGCCATCGGTAGTTAGCCCCACCAACTTTTCCCAGGGTAATTTAAAATTATTTATAGATTTCTCCACAGCCTCAAATATATCTCTACCAGTCGTCGTCCCATGCATGGCAGCTACATCCAAAAGTTCCTCAGTGACAGAGAGGTCGGTCTTCGTAGCACGTATAAAGATGGACAGCTGCGCTGTATCAGTGTTGTCTGTGCTTTCATCAATAGCAAGTGAAAAAGCGAAATAACTGCATGCCTGTTCGGCCAGCTGTGATGATAGATTTCCTGAGAGTTCTTGAACTCTGTCTGCAATGGTGTTTCTTGACAAACTGACAGTTTGAAAACTCTGTATCTGGTCTGGGCATACTTTCTCACACACTTTTAGCATGCATTGCTTCAAAAAGGCACCCTCTGAAAAACACCTTGAAGTACGGGCAATTTCTTCAGCCACTATAAAGCTTGCTTTCACTGCAGCATCATTTTTCGCTGTAGCCTTTGTAAACATTTGCTGCTGTGATTGTAGTTTGCCTTTTAGTTCTTTAACAATTTTATGCTTTTCTTCCAAAGTATATTTGCCATACTTAACATTATGTTTGGTGTCAAAATGACGACGTATATTGTACTCTTTCATCACCGACACTGTCTCATAACACAATATACACACTGGTTTGCCCTCACTAAGCACAAACATGTATTCATTTTCCCATTTGTCATTAAATTGTCTGCCTTCACCGTCAACTTTTCTTTTCCTGGACATTTTGGGATCAATATTGGCAGTAAAAGATGTAGTTTATTGGAAATCTGCGTTAGAATAAAAAAGTCAGTCAATAAATGCCTGGCTGGGTACAGATAGCAGATTCTGTTGCGATTTTTATGCCTACACTTTATGCCAGGAACTGGCAGCTTCTGCTGTGTATTTTTTTTACATAGTTCCCCCCCCCCCCCCCGACGTCCGATTCACCCCAAGCAGGACCGCTTGCACGCACCTGCACCCCCACCCCGAAGGACCGCCGACTCCCCGACTCCCAACACGATCGGGGCAAGAGGGAGCTCAAGCCCTCTTGCCCCCCCGACTCCCCGACACGATCGGGGCAAAAAGGAGCCCAAGCCCTCTTGCCCGCCGATTCCCCAACTCCCCGACAATATCGGGCCAGGAGGAAGCCCAAGTCCTCCTGGCCCTGGCGACCCCCCCCCCCCCCCCCGCTAGTTGTTCAGGCCAGGAGGGAGCCCAAACCCTCCTGACCACGGCGACCCCCTACCCCCACCCCGCACTACATTACGGGCAGGAGCAGTGGCGTACCTAGGGTATGTGGCACCCGGGGCCCATCATTTTTTGACACCCCCCCCCCATGTAAAAAAATTTTTTTTTTTTTTTTTTGCAATAACCATGAAATGGAATAAATGGTCAGAATAGAAACAGGCAGTGAAAATTTTCTTTTATTGAACCTCATATATGTAACCATTATTCCAAACATAACATAACATAAATTATGTCTAAATTGTCATGACATTAGAAGTACATATGGAGTAGTTGCAGGTGATGCTTGGGACAGTTCTGATTGTGTTAGTTCGGTTTTATGTGTTTTTTGAATAGAAGGGTTTTTATTTCTTTTTGAAGGTTTTGCAGTCTGTGGTTGATATCAATTGGTTGTAGAGTTGGGGGTCGAGTGTTGCAGCTCGAATGGCTAGGAGGTTGTCGAACAGTTTTTTTCTTTTGACGTTTTTGGTTGGAGGGTGTGTGAATGGTGCACAAGTTCTCCTATGTCTGTTTGAAGTGGATTGAATTATTTAGCTGAAGAAATTAGTTACCCCCCATTCCACACACATTAATTCTCTTCCATTTTTGTTCCCATTATAAAAAACACTGATAAGTTCCCAGAAAAAAAATACATTAAAATAAGAAGTGAAAACAAAGGCCCCTACAGATGAGAACATAACATAAGAATAGCCTAACTGGGTCAGACCAATGGTCCATCATGCCCAGTAGCCCATTCTCATGGTAGCCAATCCAGGACACTAATACCTGGTCAAAACCCAAAGAGTAGCAACATTCCATGCTACCGATCCAGGGCAAGCAGACACTTCCCCCATGTCTTAATAACAGATTATGGACTTTTCCTCCAGGAATTTGTCCAAATCTTTCTTAAAACCAGCTACACTATCTGCTTTTACCATAACTTCTGGCCACTTCATTTTTAAGTTTAGATCTTTCCTTTCAAACAGAGACCTTGCTAGATGTCAAATACAGCACAAGGTAACTTCACATGGACTTAGCTGTGCAGGAAATGTGAATCTCCTCATACACCCACCATATAGTGCAAAAATGTGCAAAGGTCTGTTTTTTTCTTTCGATCACTACATAGCCTAATGCCACACAAGCAGCGCTGTTACAAACATATTCTGTAGGTCAATGCTAAGGATAACAAAGTTTCCTTCCTTGGACCAGAAGGAGATAAACCACTGGAAGAGATCCCAAAACAACACCCAAAGACCCACTCAGTGTGTGAATCAGTTGAGTGGAGTGGACTAACTGGGGGGTGGAAATGGGCCCGGAGTTTGCTCAGCAGAATTTCCCAGACCACCTCTTCCTCTCAACACATTGACACGCTGCCACCATCACCACTAGGAACACCTCACTGGGTAGGCCAGCTATGCTATAAACTTTATAAAACACATTATTATATTTTCTTATAAAGCACATATTTTAACTGACCTCTCTGACATCCTCAGCCTTTCCATTCACAAAAATAGAAGGAAGAAAAGTTCCCATTTCCTGCTGTCTCATGTCCCCGGCCTATACAATATTTTTTTTCTGCAGACCCTTCAAAAGTCTGACCAAATCCTCGTTTCACTTGCATTATAAAGTACTGAGGATGCCATCTCTCCCCAATCCCAGGTCCTAAAGTCTAAGACAGTAGCGCAAACTAATGCTGCCAGATACAGGAAAAAAAAATTTTGATTCGATTCAGCCCTATTGAATTGGTTTTTCAATTCGATTTTCCTGCCCAGTTGGGTGATTTTTTTCAAAACTCCTGGTGGGTTTTATAGCTTTTTCACCCCCTTTGGCTTCTCCTAACCACACTGGCGCTGTGGTGTAAATAAAATAAAGAAACAAAAAGGACTTTTCCTCTTTCTGTTAAATCCTAGCTCACGTTTGCAGTCCAACACCAGCTCTGGCAGGATACACATTTCAAATCTGACATGTTATAATCACAAAACAGAAAATAAAATTAATTTTTCTACCTTTTGTTGTCTGGTTATATTTCAAATCTTGTTGGTCCAAGGCTCTGGTTTTCTTCTGATAACTTGCTTGCCAGGGTCTCCTTCTTTCTGCATGCTAACCATCCATCTGCCAACTCTGTCCTCCCTTTCCATTTCCCTTCCCTTCCCAGGAAGTCTGGTATCTTTCCTTTTTTTCATCTCCCTCCACAGATCCACCTTTTCTTAAATACCCTTTCATCCGGCATCTCTCCCTCCTTCCCCACCATCCCAGAGTCCACCATCTCTCCGTTTCTTTTCCTAATTACCCTCCTATCCAGTATCTCTATCCCTCCTCCACACCATCCCTTGTGTCCAATTTCTCTCCCTTTCTGTTCCTTCCCTCCCTAAATCCCATGGTCCATCATCTCTCTCCCTCTCCTCTATTTTCAGACCCATTATTTCTTCCCCCCCCCCCAAAGTTTGGCATATGCATGTCTCTTTGAACACCCCCTTCCCTCCGTGTACTTCTAAATCATGGTCCCCCCCCCCCAAAGGCCTGTCCCCCCTTAAAGGTCTGCCTGTCCCACCTTGAAGGCCTGCACCCCCCTTGAAGGCCTGTCCATTCCCCTTGTAGGCCTGTCCCCCCCTTGAAGGCCTGCCTGCCTGTCCCCCCCTTGAAGGTCTGCACCCCCCGAAGGCCTGCACCCCCCCGAAGGCCTGTCCCCCACTTGAAGGCCTGTCCCACCCCCTTGTAGCTTCTCCCACCCCCTTGTAGGCCTGTCCCCCCTTGAAGGCCTGCCTGCCTGCCTTTCCCCCCTTGAAGGCCTGTCCCCCCTTGAAGGCCTGCACCCCCTTGAAGGCCTGCACCCCCCCCCTCGAAGGCCTGCACTCCCTTGAAGGTCTGCACCCCCCCCCCGAAGGCCTGTCCCCCACTTGAAGGCTTGTACCACCCCCTTGTAGCTTCTCCCCCCTTGAAGGCCTGCACCCCCCCTTGAAGGCCTGTCCCCCCCCCCTTGTAGGCCTGTCCCCCCCTTGTAGGCCTGTCCCCCCCCCCCTTGTAGGCCTGTCCCCCCCTTGAAGGCCTGCCTGCCTTTCCCCCCTTGAAGGCCTGTTCCCCCCCTTGAAGGCCTGCACCCCCTTGAAGGTCTGCACCCCCCCAAAGGCCTGCACCCCCCTGAAGGCCTGCCTGCCCCCCTTGAAGGCCTGCCCCCCTTGAAGGTCTGCCCCCCCCCCCGAAGGCCTGTCCCCCCTTGAAGGCCTGCCTGCCTGCCTGTCACCCCCTCCCCCCTTGAAAGCCTGCTTGCCTGCCCGCCCGCCCCACCCTGAAGGCCTGATGCCCCGACCCCCCCCGAAGGACCGCTCGCCCCCCTGGCCTCCCCGCACCACCTATGAACAGCCGCAGCAGGATCGCGAAGTCAGCGTCAGCGATCCCTGCGCTGCTTCCTGCGCCACGGTCCCGCCCCTCCTCTGACGTCAGAGGAGGGGCGGGATCGCGGCGCAGGAAGCAGCGCAGGGATGCTGACGCTAACTTCGCGATCCTGCTGCGGGCTGCTTCACAGGTGGTGCAGGAAGGTCAGTGGGGCGAGCGGTCCTTCGGGGGTGGCGGGGGACTGAACGGCAAGGCCGGGAACACCCCCTTAGGGCTGGTACCCGGGGCGGCCCGCCCCCCCCGCCCCCCTCTAGGTACGCCACTGGGCAGGAGGGATCCCGATTTTCAGGAATCCGACTGGAATACGGCTCTCGAGGACCGGAATACCCTACCCCTGCCCTAGAAGAACAGAAGTATGCCCAAAGGGATACAAAATAATAGAGGTTTGCAGAGAAAACAAAAGAGGAGGAGGTATCGCCATAATAGCTAAAACCACCTTAGACCTAAAAATACAAGACAAATCAACTACCCCATACATGGATCTACTAGCCTGTCAACTCTCAAGCACATCACTTAAAGGAAAACTAACATGCATGCTCTGCTATATAACTCCAGGAAACTGGAACACAGCAAAACCAAAATTTGAAGATTTCATTTACCAAAACTCACTAATGACAACATACATAGTAACATAGTAGATGATGGCAGATAAAGACCCGAATGGTCCATCCAGTCTGCCCAACCTGATTCAATTAAAATTTTTTTATTTTTTCTTCTTAGCTATTTCTGGGCAAGAATCCAAAGCTCTACCCGGTACTGTGCTTGGGTTCCAACTGCCGAAATCTCCATTAAAACCTACTCCAGCCCATCTACACCCTCCCAGCCATTGAAGCCCTCCCCAGCCCATCCTCCATCAAATGGTCATATACAGACACAGACCGTGCAAGTCTGCCCAGTACTGGCCTTAGTTCAATTTTTAATATTATTTTCCGATTCTAGATCCTCTGTGTTCATCCCACGCTTCTTTGAACTCAGTCATAGTTTTACTCTCCACCACTTCTCTCGGGAGCGCATTCCAGGCATCCACCACCCTCTCCGTAAAGTAGAATTTCCTAACATTGCCTTTGAATCTACCACCCCTCAACCTCAAATTATGTCCTCTGGTTTTACCATTTTCCTTTCTCTGGAAAAGATTATGTTCTACGTTAATACCCTTCAAGTATTTGAATGTCTGAATCATATCTCCCCTGTCTCTCCTTTCCTCTAGGGTATACATATTCAGGGCTTCCAGTCTCTCCTCATACGTCTCCTCATATGTCCTCATACAACTTAATACTAGGAGACCTTAACCTACACCTCGATAACCAATCCCACAAACAAGTTGAAAACTTACTAGCATACCTTGAGGACCTAACATACAAGATACTAGACACTCAAACCACACATGAAAAAGGTCATCAATTGGACATTGCAGCCTACATGTCCCAACAGCCCACTCAGCCAAAAATTTACACATCTAACGGATACTGGTACCGATCCATATGGTCTGACCATTATACATACTCCTTCAAAATCAACTGGACTGAAAACAAAAGCAAACCAATTACAAAAAAAATAACTTACAACTCACACCCATACATTGACCTCACCAAATTCTGGACAAAGACAGACACCATAATCCAAGACTACAACCCCAAAGACTTCATCCCACAATGGAACATCCTAAGCACAGCAACCCTAGATGAACTAGCCCTGGAACAATCCAAAACAAGAATACTTAGAAAATCCGTCAAATGGTTTGACAATGAACTACTCCAACTCAAAAGAAAATGCAGACAACTAGAAAGAAAATGGAGAAAAAGTAGCCAAGATTCCACAAAAGCAGAATGGAAAATGCTTCACCAAAATTACAAACAAAAGCTGAAAGCAAAAAGAAAGACATACTATACAAAGCAAATAGGAGAAGGATCCCAAGACACAAAAAAGATATTCCAGTTACTAAAAGAACTCATAGACACCTCACCATATCTGACCACTAACAACTCCCCCCCTCCCTCAGCCACCGCATTCTTCAAAAATAAGATCGCTAATATCAGATCCATGTTCAATGATACACCGACTCATCTAGAAGAAATCTCAACTTCTCCCACAGAAAAAGAATCGATAGCAGCAGACAGAACCTGGTCCCACTTCTCACCTATACAATGGTTAGACTTCAACAAACTCATGCAGCCTGTGAACTTAATCACTGCCCACCATACCTACTGAAAACCTCCAGTACGCTATTCCGCACTCTGCTCCTACAATGGATACAAACCCCATCACCGACGGCCATTTCCCACAAAACCTCAGCGAAATCATCATAACTCCAATCCTAAAAGACCCCAAGAGAGCAACAGACCAACCATCTAACTATAGACCTATAGCCTCAATCCCACTATATGTTAAACTAATGGAAGGCCTAGTACCGTATTTTCACTCATATACCGCGCACCCGTGTAAAACACGCACACGGGTATAGTGCACGGGAAACTGTAATTTATGTAAATAAATTTTTATATACCGCGCACACCCCTATACCGCGCATGCCGCCCCGACTCTCCCGTCGCTGCCCGACTCTCCTTTCGCCCGCCCCGACTCTCCTTTGGCCAGCCCGACTCTCCTTTAGCCCGCCCCGACTCTCCTCTGGCCAGCCCGACTCTCCTTTAGCCCTCCCCGACTCTCCTCTCCCCCTTGAAGTCCTGTCCCCACCCTGAAAGCCTGATGCCCCCCCCGATGTCAGATTCACCCCCCCCCCGCAGGACCGCTCGCACCCCCACCCCGAAGGACCGCTCGCGCTCGAACACGCACCCGCACCCCCACCCCGAAGGACCGCTCGCACCCCCACAGCCTCCCCACCTCCCCCATCATGTAGAAGCTGCCTACCGTCATCCTGCTGCTTCCTCTGCCGGCGGTCCTGCCCCTTCTCTTAGCCCTGCGTCTACGCTGCTTCCTCTTCTGGCGGTCCCGCCCTTTCTCTGATGTCAGAGAAAGGGCGGGACCGCTGGAAGAGGAAGCAGCGTAGACGCAGGGCTAAGAGAAGGGGCAGAACCGCTGGCAGAGGAAGCAGCAGGACGACGGTAGGCAGCTTCTACATGATGGGGGGGTGGGGAAGCTGTGGGGGTGCGAGCGGTCCTTCGGGGTGGGGGTGCGAGCGGTCCTGCGGGGGGGTGAATCGGACGTCGGGGGGGAACTATGTAAAAAAAAAGGGGATAACGCGCTCACGAATATAACGCGCATGATTATACTCAGTTTGTAAAAATCGTGTATAACGCGCGCGTTATATGCGTGAAAATACGGTAGTAAAGCCCTAAACATTTACTTAGATTATCACAACTTACTCCACCCCATGCAATCTGGCTTCAGAACCAACTACAGCACAGAGACCCTACTAGGAACACTCATGGACATCGCGAGACAACACCTCTGCACTGGAAATAAAATGATGATCATACAACTAGACCTCTCTGCAGCCTTTGATCTAGTAGACCACGACATCCTCTTACAAACTCTAGATGCAATAGGAATTACAGGAAAAGTTCTAACATTTAAAGGTTTAAAGGATTCCTACAATCCAGAACTTATAGAGTAAAAACAAGCAAAGAAAAATTGGATCCTTGGTCCAACCCATGTGGAGTGCCACAAGGATCTCCCCTATCTCCCACACTTTTCTACCTATACATTGCCTCCCTAAGCTCCTACCTAGATAAACTAGGCATTACCTCTTACAATTACACAGATGATATCACCATACTCATCCCCTTCAACCAACTTGAACCATCCATGATAGGCACAATACACGGAACACTTGAAACAATAGCAACATGGATGAAAGAACACAAACTAAAACTTAACCCGGACAAAACAAACTTCATCCTCCTTGAAAACTGCAAAACCCCAACCTTGACAAACATAGAAATTAACTCGATCTCTTACGCCATTCAACTCACGCTAAAACTCCTCGGAGTGCTGATAGACAGAGGTTGTATCATGCAACCACAAATCAACAAAATTATAAAAACATCATTCGCCACTATGAGAAACCTTAGACAAGTCAGAAAATTCTTCGACAGAAAACAATTCCAACTTGTGGTTCAATCCCTAATCCTAGGCCTAATAGACTACTGCAACATACTATATCTCCACTGCCCAACAACAAAGATGAAACAACTCCAAACAATACAAAACACAGCCCTAAGATTTATCTACTCATTGAAAAAATACGACCACATCAGAGAGGCCTACCACGACTCACACTGGCTCCCAATACAAGCCAGAATACACTTCAAATTCCTTTGCCTACTATTCAAAGCTATAAATGGAAACACCCCTTCCTACTGGAACAATCGACTAACTCATTCCACCTCAATCAAACATAGGAGAACTCACACAATATTCGCACACCCGCCAACCAAAAATGCCAAACGAAGAAAAATATTTGACAACCTTCTGGCCACCAGAGCAGCAAAACTGGACTGACAACTCACCAATCTGCTGACTTCAACCACAGACTACAAAACTTTCAAAAAAGAAACAAAAACCTTACTCTTTAAAAAACACATAAAACCAATATAACCTTACCAATAAAGTTCCAAACTCCATCGGCATTACCAATCTACTCCTTAGCAAATTAGAAAATGTTCCTATGTAACCTTATGTATTAAGATCAAATCAATTCTTATGTAATCCACCTTGAACTGCAAGGTAAAGGCGGAATAGAAGTCACTAATGTAATGTAATGTAATTGTTCTCTGGACCTTTCTTCACCCTGGTTCCCAAATACCAAATATTAAGCACTAATTAAAGGAGATAAGGAATCTGGCTTTATCTTTAAAATATATTTCCTTGTCATATCTAAAGGCGCTATCAAAGGTGATTTAGGAAAGTTCATCAACCTAAGATTTCTCCCTCTCACTTGATTTTCAAGATATTCAATTTTCTTAAATGAGAACAGTCTATCTTTTACTAAAGCCACATTAACCATATGAGATTCTGCCAATTTGACTTCTAAAGTCTTAATTTGAGTAGTATGTTGCTCCAAAATTTTCTCATGACCTTCCATAGATCCTGAAAGCTGATTAAACTGTTTAGTAAAAAGGGCTATAACTTGTTAAAAAAAAAAAAGAGTTATTGAGAATCTGCAAAGCGTCCCAAATGGACTCATTTGTAACAACATTAGGTCTTTGCAATTCCAACAGCTGAGGACCAGCACCCAACGAGTCACTAGCCAGGAGTTGATGGGTGCTGCCTCCTTCCAAAAGAAGAGGATTGAAGCTTGAAACCGTTGTCGAGGGCCCCTCCAAGGAGTCAGAAAATGGCTCACTTCTGGATGACTCTATACTCCAGATTGTAATGGCTCTCTCTCTCCTGTAGATTGTGGAGGAATTGTTCAATGGATGGGGCTTAATGAAGCCACATTGCCACTGCTGCCTGTGGAATACACCGCCCGCAAGTTCAGACTTTAATGTTAGGGAAGCCGCTGTAGCACCAAAATCTTCACAGGTTGTCTGCCTTAGACCCAAGGTAAGAGTAAATTTGGAGGGAAGATTTTCTCACTGCCTTTACATAAGAACATAAGCAATGCCTCTCCTGGGTCAGACCTGAGGTCCATCATGCCCAGAAGTCCGCTCACGCGGCGGCCCAACAGGTCCAGGACCTGTGCAGTAATCCTCTATTTATACCCTTCTATCCCCTTTTCCAGCAGGAAATTGTCCAATCCTTTCTTAAACCCCAGTACTGTACTCTGCCCTATTAAGCCCTCTGGAAGCGCATTCCAGTTGTCCAGTTCCTCTTTTTCTCTATTGCAGAGGCACAGAAAGGTAACCAGCCTAGCAAACACAACCTCACTTGAGTTTCAGCATTCATCCGGCATGCTTCACACAGCAGCCATCTTGGATCTACAATAAGAGCTCTGTCCAAACCATTTTTAAACCCATTTATGTTAACCAATATTACCACATCTTCTGATACCTTGAAGCTTTTATGCTCTGAGAAGTTCCATCTGCTGATGCAGCATTCAGTGAAACAAGTGGACCTTGTCGGGAGGTTTTTTTTTGGTTTTGTTTTTTATTAAGCCGTGTGCTTTTGATGAAATAAGGTTATATAATTTCCTTGCTATAGAGAAGCATGTGGATGGTCCCTGATGGTAGACTATATTTGGAAGATAAGTTAAAGAATTTGTTCTATTTTTTTCTGCACAGTTTCTTGATGTTGAAATACCCATGGGAACTATATTGTGTATTTTCTAGACAGTCACGTGCCATCTCAAGTTTTGTACAGATGTAAATGATTTGAACCATTTTTTTAAGAGCAGTTTCTTTACTTTACATTATAAGAGTAATTGTTTGATTTTTCAAGTGTTCTTTAAAAATTGTATGTATTACATATATTTCACTTGATGTAAGATATAAAAAAGAATAAAGAATTATTAAAAAAAAAAAAATAATAAGAGAAGTTGGCTCTTCTCCAGTTTTTTCCCCACTGCTCCTTTTTTCTAGTACTATTGAACCTGATGATAGGAATAGACTCCATGGTGGAATGATGGACTTCTTGATGTAATCTTCCTGGGAGGTTTGAAGTTTTTTTTATTTAAGGTTGAGGATTTGATATGAAGAGACTGTTCCATGCCCTCTAGATAAAATGTTTTAAATAATCTTTTTTTGTGGATGAGTATTTTTTTTTTATGTTTGCATCCTGATTTTTGAGATACTCTGAAGCTACAAAATTGCCATTACCATGTGTAACTGCTGACTCCTCCATGTGGAAACTGTTGGACCTGTGCTGTTCATTTTTCCAACATGTCTCTCTTTAAAATGGATGCTACTATTTCACATGTTGGCATACACATACACACTCTTGCAGGCATTTTTGAAAACACTCCCTGTCTTAATTCCAATCTCTACGCTCTGTGTAAAATGGGAGATTTACGTTTTATCGTCATCATTATGTTTTAATGTAACAAAAGTAATATTTTAAAAAATCTCATCCAGCATAATGGGAGTTTTTAAAGTCTGCTCATTTAAATGTGTTAAATTAAACAACAATCATAGATAAGGATTTATTTGTAATGAATGTCCCTTATATGAAATAATTTGGCTACCAAGTATACAATGCAGCATTAAACTGACATATTATTTTGTATAGCAGCTGTGGACGAAGCATTAAAATTATCCATTACAATGTAATGCTACAGTTTTCTTTTACAGTATAGAGGTAGGTTGTCTTTTCTCTTTCATTGTCTTCATCAGGCCTGCAAACACCAATCATACTTAGTGGAAGAGCTGCAGTGATAGCTACAGCCATGAGAGCGTACAAGGCAAGGTAAGGAGAGAAGACTTGGGTTTGCAAGCTCAATGCTGAGACTCTTAACAACTGCTCAAACACAATCAATATTAGTTACATGGATATATGGTTTGCTAACAGAGCTGACAAGGAGGCTGATCCTCTCAGTGGAAGATTCAGGGTCAGCCCTCAGCCAGTTCCGGCCTGACCTGCCCATTGCTTCTCCTCACCCTGCCAATCATTCAACCTTGCCCCACCCATTGCTTTACCCCTGGCACAGCCGATTGATGGCCAGAGACGAAAGAAGTTGCCTCCTCAAAACAGCAAGAAAGGCTTGCATAAAAGGTCATTTCCTGTGGCCGCGGGATTAGCAGCAGCAGGAAAAGACCTTTTATGAGGGCCTTTCCTGCTGCCTTGGCACAGGGAGGCAACTCAGCCAGAGATCCTGGCTCATAAGCAGAAGGGCGGGAAAAGACCTTCAAAAGGGGAAACTTGGCAGGTCTGTGCTAATATGAACTGCATCTGGCATATAGGACTAATGCTCGATGAAAATAATAAAAACAAACAAATTAAAAGTTAATATCTAATCCTAAAATAGTGCCTTACTAATCCATAGGTATTCCTGAACTAGTTGTAGTCTTCAAAACAAAGAAACTGATAAGATCACTGACCAGCAATATTAAAATACAGCATACAAAACAATTTTTTTTTTCTAAAATATATACAGTCTTTAAAAAGAATCCAAGTAAACATATCCATACCAGTAAAAAAGTGTTAAAAATCAATTCTAAATAAAATGTTTATAAAATAATTTTTTTAAACAATCTTTTCCAACATTTTTGCTAACCACGTGTCATCTAGTTAAAAATGTTTTATCAGTCTTTCTTTTGGAGTATATTCATCTCTCAGCATTTTGTAGGAATGTCATCAACGGGTCCTGTTAATTGTCCAGGATCATAATATGCACAAACAGCATAGCAGATGGATACTGGTTTCCGTTCTTGGATAAGAGGCGAATTTGGCGATACCCTTAAAAAAAGAACACAAAGATACCGCTCAACACACTTTCTTTATAATGCAAATAAAATTAAGGCCAGGGTCACATCAGGAGTGCAAAATTATTGACCGTCATTGCAGAGAGGGGAAGGGAGGTGGTTGTATTGGCAGTTTGGGGCCGGAGAGATGAGAGTAGCATTAAATCAGGGTCAAGGAGAGGATGATAATAGTAGCTCAAGACTGAAAAGGAAAGGAAAAAAGTGGCTGCCAATTGCAAAATCAGATTCAGAAAAGGTTTCATAACCCCCCCCCCAAAAAAAAAAAACAAAAAAAAACCAAACCCCAAGAAAAAGTCACCATTTTCTTTTGAGAAATTGCTAAATATGATAAAATCAGGGCCCTAGTGATGTGTTACAAGTTTGAATTAATACCTATCTAATTAATGTATCAAATATACACTGTGGACAAAAAAGAAACCCTAATGTTTTTTGTCATATCTTCCACAGAACTCGGCTGATTCTCATGAAACGTAGTGTTGTATCCTAAGGGAAGCTGATGTAAAATGATGTCAATATTTCCCACTGTACCAAAGCACTACCTTGTGAAAATGAAAGTGTGAACTGAATAAAAAGCACCTCAAAACATTGAATGGCGTACCTTGCACAAACTCTAAAGTCATACAGCAATGTTCAATTAATCAGATGTTGGAAGTGCGCTCCCTCCGCACGAAGGCACGTCCTCAGCCTTGGTCGGTGTGTTTGAGGCTCATCCTCCTGGTTAAGTATAAGATCATGTATGTCGTCAATGTGCTCTTGTGGGCGCCTTGAGCGAGGTCATCCGCTGCCTGGCTTAAGGTCCACAGTGCCCGTTGCTCGGATCTTGCGTAGCAGCACATCAAGGCCGTTTTTGTTCCAACCCTTCTCTGGGAACTCTTTCAACAATCTTTCACTGCTGTAACCTTTTAGCCGTATCAAGTTCTTTATCAGAATTGGGTTTTCTGCAGTGAAAACTATTTTGTTACAGAGACTGTCTATAAATTATCATCTGCTTCTCTGCGTATCCCATAAAAACACTTCATTTTCACAAGATAGTCCTGTGGTACAGTGGGAAATATTTACATCATTTTACATCAACTTCCCTTAGGATATGACACACTAAATTTCATAAGAACTGGCTGAGTTCTGTGGCAGATATGACAAAAAACATTAGGGTGTATTGTTTTTTGTTCACAGGGTATACTGGTTTTTCAATCACTATTATATTTATTTTTCATTATCTTAATCAGACATAAAAAGGAAGGAAAGAAACGTGTCTAGAAATTATTTTTGTTTAATTTATGTTTTTATTTAATTCACTCAAACCCAAGTTTATTTAAGTGGAGGAACAGTGGGCTGAAAACCTGAGGAATTGCGTTGATTCCCATCGCAACTCCTTGTGACTCTGGGCAAGTCACTTTCCCTTCCGTTGCCCCGGAGAACAAAAGTTAAGATTGTGAGCCCACTAAGGACAAGGAAAGTACTGTATGTAAGCCACTTTGGTTGTATAAGAGAAAGGCAATATATCAAATTCATGACTCATTTATTTGCTAGGATTTATTACCATCCTTTTGAAGAAATTCACTCAAGGCAGAGTATATCCCAGACATTGGCAATAAAGCGGTAAAAAAATCAGATTGTTAAAAATATTCAAGTAACAACAGCCATTATGACATGGTATGCTTTTTACAATGCCAATATACAGTACGTGGAGTAAAGTATATATGCGGTAAGCAAGTCCTTCTGCAGTAAATGGAGCCAGTGTGTTAGTCCTTGTGTGTGTAACTAGCTAGACAGTTGCTTCTTTCATTAAAGGCTTTGTAGAAGAGCCAAGCTTTAACCTGCTTCTTGAATTAAAAGTAGGATTGCTTTAGATGAAGCCTGTCTGGGAATGTGCTCTGCAGAAGGGTCATTGTTTGGGGAGACCCAAGTTTAACCTGAGGAGGACAAGGGCACCAGGCGTACAGGTCTGAACTATGCTAGTTGTACTCTTGTCCAGTGTTTCTCAACTTCTTCAAGCCAAGTACTCCCTAAGCCTAACAAATACCCCCATCCAAGCTTAGTTTTGGATTCTTGGGGATGGGTGTTAAGATGAATCCTCCTCCTGATGTGGGGAAAAGGCTAGTTTTTAGGTGACAGTTGAGTCATGTGGTTATTTTTCCTGTGGTTGAATAGGCGAGGCAGGCAGGTGGCAAGGCTGCAGTATTCTTTGGAGTATTTTAGGAGGAGCCATTTTGTATCTTTGAATGTAATCTCTTCAAAGTCATTCCAAGATCTGTCTGTTGGTCTTTTCATAGGTGGTTTTGTTGCAGTGTGTTTAGCTGGATCGGTGGGGAGGGGGCAGGTGGTCTCGTGTGGATTGAATCTTTGTTTTAAAATGGTTGACTAGTTCCGAGGCTGTTGAAATAAAGAGGTGGTCACCATTTGTGATCTTCTTCTTGTTGGTTAGGTTTGTTGATTTTAAGATTAACTTCTTTGCTGATCTGTTTAGAGTAGTACTCTTTCTTCTTTTGCATCAATAGAGATTTAAATTTGAGAATTTTCTGGTGCCACTTAGTCTTGTTTTCTGAGGATGGGTGTTTACGCCAGTAATACTAGGCTTGTCGGCAAGCTCTTTTTAGAGACATGAGCGCTGAGTTGAACCACTTCTTCAATGATCTTTGGATTCTTTTGCTGCATTTGAGTGGGGCTAGTTTGTTTAGGATTTGCTCAATGATCATTTTCTAATGGTCCAGGAAGCCTTGGTCAGAGATGGGAAGGGATAATAATGAATTATCTATTTCATTCCAGTATGATTCAGGAGTACCATGTACCATTTGTAAATAGGGAAAAAAATTTGTTTTGAGTCAAGCGCCAGGCACTCTGCAGTTGGGCATAAGAAGTACCTAATTGGATTACCTGATCTAGTGCAATATTCCCATTACACCATGATTTAAAACCAGAGACATCCATCCTTGGCGAGAATTGAGGGTTTTCTGTAAGGGAAGGA
The DNA here is from genome assembly GCF_902459505.1 of Geotrypetes seraphini. Classification (NCBI taxonomy): domain Eukaryota; kingdom Metazoa; phylum Chordata; class Amphibia; order Gymnophiona; family Dermophiidae; genus Geotrypetes; species Geotrypetes seraphini. The sequence goes on along the minus strand of NC_047085.1, from coordinate 478,784,416 downwards.
AGGGAGATGCTAAGGGTGTTCTCCCCTCTCTTTGTCTCCACCAATGCCAGGCTCTGTGAAAAGGTTGTAAGAAAGAGGGGGAGTGCTCTGATCCAATCCCATGAATATATGCCAATAAAGAGGTTGGCCCACTGCAGGTATCCAAAATGTTCTCTGGGGAGTAGCGTCTCTGGTTGGTGATTATTTCATGTATCTATCTAATTAATGTTGCCACATTATAAAGACAGAGATCATGTAGTCTGAGACCTCCCTGTGGTTTGGTTAATAGTAGTTTAGAGTAGCTGATTCTTGCAGCTTTGTTGTGCCATATGAAGGATCATATAATCAAGCAAAATAGATGATCATCCGTCTTAGTGACCCAGAGTGAAAAGGTTTGTAAATGATATAATAGTTTAGGAATCAACACTATTTTTACTGACTATTCTTCCAAAACGTGATAAGGGCAAGTGAAGCCATTTCTCACACAAGAGTTTGATTTTTTCCTATATTTTCTGTTATGTTGAACTTATATGTTGTCATATTGTAAGCTTAAGTAAATACCCTGGTATTTAAGTTTGATTTTGGTGAGCCCAATTCCCAGGCTCTTGTGCCAAGTGTGCAGGTGAAATATGTAATGGGAGGCCTTTGGTCTTAGCATAGTTAATTTTTAATCCCGTAAATCTGCCAAAAGCAGCTATAATGGATATTATATGTGGCATACCAACATCCGCATGAGTCAGATATAATAGCATGTCGCCAGCAAACAAACCTGTGTGATATTTATTATGTCCCACCCAAATACCTGAGAGTGAATCATCAGTATGATTTTAATCACTAAAAGTTCAAGAGAGAGTAAAAACAGTAATGGTGAGAGTGGGCATTCATGTCTTGTTCCTCTAAAATGTTCAAATGCTGAAGAAAGGGTACCATTTAAGAGTAATCGAGCAGTAGGGTGAGTATACAGTATTTTAACCCAATTAAAAAAACTCCTGAAGGTCCATATCGTGGCAGTATATGAAACAGATGATCCCAAAAAATCATGTCAAACACCTTTTTGACATCAAGGCTTGCAATAAGCAACTTGTCCTCTTACCTGCCGTCAAGACCGCCAGAGCTTTTGGCAGATTCAATGAGGGGTATCGCCCAGGGACATAGTCCACCTAGTTGTCATGTATGAGTTTCTGTAAAAACTTGTTCAATCTCTTGGCTAATATACTTGCTAATAATTTATCTTGATTGAGGAGTGAGATGGGTCTGTATGAGCCCAAATGATCAAGAGCCCTAAAGACAATTTGTTAGATTGAGGAGATTATGTACGGACTTCACGGAATTCCAAGCACGAGCTAAAATATAGAAATCAACTCAATCAATTACCCTATTGTTTATTGTTTATTCAGATTTTTGATTAAACGCTTTTTCGAAACTACAAAGCGTTGAACAAGGATTAAAATAACATTTAAACAAATTTAACAATTAAGACATATATTTATATAAAAAATTACTAGACTGACGGCAATTACATACAGGGTAATTACGGACCTGAAGGCCCCTAAACACAAATAGGAAGGGGGGGAGAAATACAATTGATATAGAAAATGTGAGAAACATTTAAGGTAAACACAAAAGGGACTGGGAAAATGAATGTAAAAAACAAGAATAGGTTAATCTCTAAGTTTCAGTTAATCAATTAAAAGCATCTTTAAAAAGAAAGCACTTTAAATTTTAAACAACTCTAAAACTACTAGGTATGACAATAGACAGATGCTGTACCATGCAACCACAAATAAATAAAACAATACAGAAATCTTTCGCAGTTATGAGAAACCTTAGACAAGTCCTGTGGAATGGCGCTCGCTGGTTGGTAGGGGGCGCTATAATGCGGTAATGGAATGGATAGTGTGCAAGATGTGTTTGTGGAGTATAATGTGGATTTTTTCTACATATAACACCTGCTTTTCGTAAATCTAGTTAGAAACATATGCGTTAGTTAAGGCCACGCCTAATAGAAGCGTATGAAAGTTGGTGAATAACAATCTGAATATGGACTGCAGTTAAGGCCAGAAAAATGCTACAGATAAGGAAAAGCATAATAATATTCTCTTTATGTATTTTGCTATTAAGCCAAATCCTAGGGGAAATCAGGTAATACGTAATATACTTCTAGAGGTATTAATAACTCCATTTTGTATTAATGACTCCATTTTGGTTTTCAGTCTTTCTGTGTGTCTCTTCCTGGTGTAAATCATACTGAAGTTTTCCCGCTTAAAAAAGGCCCGGGATTCTAGTGTTCTTTGTGTGGACTGCCATGCCAAAGGGGAATAAGAGAAACCTCATGGTCTAAGTATTAACAGATGGTCCTGGCATTTCAATGCTGGGTAGAGAATAATCTTTTTTTATATGTTTTAAAGAATTATGAGATGTGAATGAGATATGAGTGTGCTTGTCTATGGATGTTTGGGGCCCCGAATGAGCAATGTGTGGAATGCAGGATGTGTGATAGAATGATTTGTATTTAATTTCAAATGTTTTACATATATGAGATTCAAGAAACTTTAAGGGAGCCTAAAAGCAACATCTGGAGTTAGGACAAGAGTGAAGGATTGGTTACCATGGAAACCCTCTAGAGGCCCGGCAAAGGTCAGCTAGGTTGACCTCCAGCATAGGAAGGGGGGGTCTGGGATTTTTCTGTTCATGTGCGTTAGTGAACCTTGCAGCTGTTGGTTTTCCAAGCATGGGCTCTGCAAACACAAAAAGGCTGTTTGATTTTAACTTTTTGAGAATTGCAAAAGGCGCATTGAGTATGTTATAATGTATAGCACATTCAGAAATTGATGTAAACAAAAATATGATTTGTAAAACTTTTTTCAATGTTAAAAGGAATTTTCTTTGTTCATACCTAAGGACAGCCTCTGTTGGCTGATTGGTTGGCAGGAGTGATGTCATACTGGTCAGTGTGAAGGTATAAAAGGAACGCACCAGTATAAACTCTTTGGGGGGCCACATATGCTTCAGGAGAGGTGCAAATTACACACCTGGGGGATCCCCCCACTGCATGAATGCCTAACGAAAGTTGTTTATGCCAAAACGAATAAAAAATTAACCGATTGGAAAATATTCATACAAGTGTCATAATTCCCGGGCAGCTAAGGGCAGGGTTTGGTAAGGTCCTTGCTCAGTCCGAAAATTCTTTGAAAGAACACAATTCCAGCTCATTGTGCAATCCCTAATCCTAAGTCTACTAGACTATTGCAACATCCTCTACCTCCCCTGCCCTGCAACAATGACTAAACAACTACAAACAATTCAAAATACAGCTCTGAGTCTTGTCTACTCACTGAGGAAATATGACCACATTACTTCAACTCACACTGGCTTCCAATCCAGGAAAGAATACTATTTAAATTCTACTGTATACTATTTAAAACTATAAACGGAGACAGCCCAACCTACTTGAACAACCACCTCATCCAAACTACCTCAACCAGACATAGAAAAACACACACCCCATTCACCCCCCTCCCAATCAAAGAAGTTAAACGGCAAAAACTATATGATGGCTTACTAGCCACTCAAGCAGCAAAAATAGATACCCAAATCTCCAATCTACTGATAACAACCCCAAACTACAAGATGTTCAGAAAGGAAATAAAAACTATACTCTTCAAGAAATCCCTGAAAAAGACTTAATACCACGAGTACCTTCCTTCTTCCCATCTTCTCACTAACTCACTGATACTACCTGATCTACTCTTTACCTTCACAAGAAATGACCTGTGATCTTACTTTGTAATCCTCCTTCTATAACTCTTTTGTAATTCGCCTTGAACTGCAAGGTAATGGCGGAATAGAAATCTCTAATGTAATGTAATGTCACATAGATTTTGATCGAGGTGATATCCCTATCATTGTATTTAGATTCTTATATTTGGCAAGTGGTATACAGAAGATTATTTGCAAATATTGGCACGTACTAGAAAACCACATTTGATTAGTAGTTGCTTTCTCCAGAGATAAAAATTTGAAGTACTCTATGTTGCCTACTTTTTCAACACACCTAGATGTTCAACTTCACAATGGGCACAGGAAGTGTGGGAAATAAAACATTTGCAGTCTAAGTCTTAATACAAACTTTTTCATTCACCTGAAAACTCAGAAAGAATATGCTTTAAGATATAGCTCTGATTGTAACAGCAACAATGTCATTTATATCATTCAGTGCTCCTGTCAACTCATTTATGTAGGAAAGGCCAAGAGGATGATAAAAATCAGGATCACTGAACACCGTAGCTGTATAAATAGGAATATCATTTTGTCACCTCTTGTTGAACACTGGAATGAAAATGGTCATGATGCTTCAGATCTTAGATTTCTGGTTTTTAAGGTGATTAGACAAAGACAGAGAGTTGAGACATGAAACACATTCTACTTCAAGAACAAAGGATCATTTTTAATTTAAATTCTGTCACACCTATTGGTTTAAATCTTGAAATAGATTTAAATTCATTTCTATAACGAGTCTGATCAGAAATTAGACCAGGATTTGACTATATTAGTCATTACTGTTCTGACATATGCTTTTTTTGTATTTTAATGTTGATTCATTTGTAATGTTGTTTATTACATTTTTATGGTTTTATATTTGCTGAAAAACCTACTTGTACCTTTTTGATTCATTTATGTTATTATTGTCTTATGCATTTATATTTGATATAAATACCCTATAAATATGCCTTTTTTGTCCACTGGTACTTTTTATGTCGGGGTTTTGGGGTTTTTAAAAAAAAATTTTACCAAGGGGCTTTTTAGTGATTATGCAGTTCTGCCAAAATAGTTATTGTTTATGACCACATATACATTCTATATATCTGTGGCTCTTTTTAGTAAACTGGGAGTACAGTGGTACCTTGGTTTACGAGTGCACCGGTTTGCGAGTGTTTTGCAAGACGAGCAAAACATTCACAAAATTGGTGCCTCGGAAACCGAGCGTGGCTCGATTTACAAACGCCCCCCTCCCCCCCCCCGGCAATCCGGCACCCTCTCCCCTGCGATCCGGCACCATTCCCCCGCGATCCGGCACACCCCCGCTACGATCGGGCACCCCCCCCGCCGTGATTGGGCACCCCCCGCCGCTTCTTACCGTCATCTGGGCACCAGCACCGGCATGTCCTGTGCTTGGTGCCGGTGCCCGAAGATCGGCCTCCTTTTCTGGGCCTTGAGCATCTGTGCATCGGAGGGGGGGAGCCGGATCGCGGTGGGGGGGGTGCCCGATCATGTCGGGGGAGTGCCGGATCGCGGCAGGGGGGTGCTGAATCGCAGGGGGGGTGCCGGATCGCGGGGGGAAGGTGCCGGATCGCAGGGGGGCTTTCGGGGGGAGCAATGCCGGTTCTCGGGGGAGGGGGAACCTATTAAAGCGAGTTTTCATTATTTCCTATGGGGAAACTCGCTTTGATAAACGAGCATTTTGGATTACGAGCATGCTCCTGGAACGGATTATGCTCGTAATCCAAGGTACCACTGTATTTTCTTTTCAGGCCTTTTGAATTTTGTTTTGCATTTTGCCTTCTATTCACCTTTTTAAAGAAATGTTTCTCTATGAATTAACCACCTCAATGATTGGAATGACAAAGGAGTTTTTAAAATAATTTCACAATGAGAAATATTTTATAACTTTATGCATTTCATTCTCACAGAGTTTTTATATACAGATTTGAATTAATATTTATAAATTGTTTTATCACCCATTTAAAGCCCTTACGTTAACACAGAGGTGATCGATTAGGCATAATGTACCCATTTTGTTATGAGCAGGCTCACGTTTACATATTCATCAGGTATCTAATATAATAAAACGGTAAGCCACGCATGCGCACTTCCTAAGCGTGCGTCCGTTTTCTGTGAGCTGTAGCGACCCATAGGAAGTGCGCATGCGCGGCTTACGGTTTGGCCTCACGCGAGGCAAGACAACTGCGCGCCCTTCTCTGTTCTCCACATGCAGAGCGGCGGCTGCCACCTGCTAGCACACCCTGCCCTCTCCAAGCCGGGACCGCAGCCAGCCAACGATCGCCTCCACAGCGCGGAACAAGTCGACGACTCCCCCCTCCCGCACCATCCGCTGCCGCTCCTGTTTGAAGCGGCCTGATGAGGTTCACGGCCGGCTGTAGCGAACCTCGCAGGCCACTCTCCACATGAAGCACGTTCCCTCTGACGCGATTGCGTCAGAAGGAACATGCTACCATATGGAGAGCGGCCTGCGAGGTTCAAAACAGCCGCCCATGAACCTAAGCAGGCCGCTTTGAACAGGAACAGGAGCGGCAGCGGCGACACTCCCCCCCTCCTTTCAGCGGCCGGCAAACAACATGGAGGACTGCTTCCGGGAGGAATCGGCTTCCAGCCTCATATCTCAGGCCTGACCCGCGACTCAAAGGGGAGAGGATATGCTGGATGGAGGGAGCAAGACAGATACTGGTTAGAAGACTGAAAATAAAGGGGGAAGAGAGAGAAAGAGAAGATGCTGGAAGGGTGGAGTTAGCCAAAAAAACCTAACCAAAAAAAAACCTCCCAAAAAAACAAACAACTGGAGAAATAGAAGCAGATAGAGATGCAGAAAAATAAATGGAGGAAAACTGAAAGAAAAGGTTAAAGTCTGAGATGGATGTAGGAGAGGAAGTGAAGACAGGAATGAGAGAAGAGCCAGATAGACTGCAAATCCTGGTAAGAAAATTGAGAGAAGAGAGCAGAAACTGGGATAAACATGAATAAAATGTCCAGACAATAAAAGTAGAAAAAAAGAATTTTATTTTTAATTTCATTAACAGAAAATGCAGTTTTACTGTAAATTTGCACTGCTTTCTTTTTATATTCCAAAGTGTATAGTGTTTTTTCTCTTTCTCTGGTGTTGAACTGCATATTGCTGGACAGGGGGAGCAGGAAGAGGTACTGATGGACGAGGGAGAGGAAGAGGGGTGAGGTAAAATAAAGGGAGAAGGGCTGCTGTTGGATAAGGTGAGCAGTGATGGGGTGGGGGAGGACACAGGGGAGGTAAAAGGAAGGGAGAATGAACAGGGGGAGCAGACAAGGGGTGGTGGTGGACAGCTAAGGAAAAAAAGAAAGAAAGATAGAAATACAGAAAGCGGCTAAGGACAGAGAAAAAAAAATAAAGACAGACACACACACACATATTCTAGCACCCGTTAATTTAACGGGCTATAAGACTAGTGACAAATAAAACCGTACTGAGCATGCTGGCAATTTCATTTTCACTGCATTTGTTTCTGAACTGGATGGGAGTGTAATCTATTTCGGCATTCAGCAGCATTGCAGAGTAAGTTTTTGCCCCTTGTCTTGTGTTAACTTTTTGTCGCTCTGAATGGTGGGTTTATTTCTATTTCATTTTGGAGGATTTTTGTTTGAGGCCTGTCTTATCGGTAGGCTTATTTTTACTGCGTTTGTTTTTTGGTTGGATTGGAGTGCAGTCCATTTCAGCGTTTAAGGATATTAGTCTAATGCAATAAAATTTTGCCCCCTTTCTTTGAGTTTAGCCTTGTTGCCTTTTCGGAAGGAGCGTATTTATCTATGAATGGCATCTGTGGTACATCGTTTTAGCAGACATGATAATTGGTCATACTTGAAATAACGCTGCCATCAATGAGTTATGATTAATGTATTTTTTTAAAATGCCAGTTTTTCTTGAATAAGATATTACTTTGAGATTATTCAGTTGATTTTAACCACAATATACCCTTTCAAATGATGATTCTTTTTAAACACACTTATTTGTATGTTAATAGGTAGGTACACTTGAGTCATGATATAAACCTCAGTTGGCACACACAAGAAATAATATTTTCCTATTTTACTCTTATACACTTCACCCTCCGTATTCACGGTTTCAGCAATCACGGTTTCGATTATTCGCAATTTTTAGCTTGCTGGCTCCTCCCCCGCAAAATTACGTCAGCTTGCATAGAGAAATCGCTGATTCCCAGCACTTTCTTCACCGTGTTTTGCCTCTCCTTCAGGAATAGGCCAGGTCTCCCACCATGTTATTCTCGGCTTCATCATATTCACAATGGTTTTTAATAGAAAAGAGCGAACAACATATGAAAAAGTTATTTGCATTTTTTCTGTATTTGTGGTTCTGTTAATCCCCTATCACAGCAAATACAGAGGGAGAAGTGTATACTATTTTTTATGTGATAGCAAACGTTTTTCTCAAAACAAATGATACTTCTATGTATTATTGAGTAGGGAGGGAGGGGAGGGGAGGTTATTCTATTCAATAAGAATAATTTATATATTAGATTTCTTACATAATATTTAAAATATTACAGAATATTAATTTGTAATGAAATGTTATACTTAATGTATATATGAGAGTTAATCAAGTGTGTATCTTTAAGTTCATATGAGTTCAACTGCTACACTTGTTGTAACATGCAAAAATGAATAAAGAATTAAAAAAAAAAAAAAAAAAAACCAAATCCCGGTATTTCCTTCTTTTGGATATCAATAGGAAATCGGTGTCCATCTCAACCGCATATTTAAAGGCATTTATTTTCATTGGACAAAAGTTTAATCATGTTGTTTTTGTTGTTCATCCCTTAATAAAAGTTTTGTTCAAAAAAATTTTTTTTTACATTTAGGGCTCCTTTTACTAAGGTGCGCTAGCGATTTTAGCGCACGCACAAGATTAAACTAAACTAAACTAAACTAAGCCTTAGGTTTATATACCGCATCTTCTCCACAGAAGTGGGGCTCGACACGGTTTACAAAGTTTAAAAAAATATGGGAAGAGAGAAGAGAAAGAGTTTACAAAGCATAAAAAGAGGGGATGTAGTTAGGAGAAGAGATGTTATATGCTAGAGAAAAGCCAGGTTTTCAGTTGTTTTCAGAATAGTTGGAGGGAGCCCAGGTTCCGCAGCGGGACAGTGAGATCGTTCCAGAGGCCCGTGATTTTGGAGAGGAGGGATCTACCCAGTTTACCTGCGTGGAGGATGCCGTGTAGAGAGGGGAAGGATAGTTTATGTCTGTGGGCAGATCTGGTGGTAGTTGGTGTCGGGGCGAGGAAGGATAGAGGGATTAGGGGCGGAAGGATGCCGTGAATGATCTTGAAAGCCAGGCAGGAGCATTTGAAATGAATTCTGGAAAGTGTGAAGATTGTTAAGTAGAGGGGAGACGTGGTCATATTTGCGTTTAGCAAAAATCAGCTTGGCCGCAGTGTTCTGGATAAGCTGGAGTCTGCGAAGACTTTTTTTCGTTAGGCCTAAGTAGATGGCATTACAATAATCGAGTTTGGATAGGATGATGGATTGTACAAGGACGGTGAAATGCTTTTGGTGAAAATAGGATCTAACTTTCCTCAGCATGTGGAGGCTGAAAAAACAAGATTTTGCCAAGGAATTCAGGTGATCGTTGAGGGAAAGGGAGGAGTCGATAGTGATGCCGAGGACCTTGCTTGAGAACTCAAGGTGTAGAGCAGGGCCTGTGGGTAGGGTGAAGAGGGCAGGTGAGCTAATTTTGGGCCGAGCCAGAGTAATTTTGTTTTTGATTCATTTAATTTCATCTATACTGCGAGGGACCAGGCATGAAGTCTCATTATGCATGATGTGATGTTCTCTTGGAGGTTTGTAAGGTTTGGATCTGTTTCGAGGAGGATGAGGATATCGTCTGCATATGTGTAAATTGTTTCAAGGGGGGATAGTTTAAGGAGCTTCAGGGAGGTCATATACATGTTGAAGAGAATAGGGGATAGGGGAGAGCCCTGTGGAACACAACAGGATGGTGTCCACGAAGCGGATTTGGAGCCGTTTGTGTTGACAATGTAGGAACGATCGCGAAGGAAGTTTGAGAACCACTTTAGGACAGAGGAGTCTATTCCAATCTCGGAAAGTTGGTAGATTAGTATGTCGTGATGCACGACGTCGAAAGCCGCGGAGAGATCAAACTGTAGGAGAACAGCAAATTTGTTTCGGGCGTGTAGTTGTTGCACCTTTGAGATTAGGGAAACTAGGAGGGACTCGGTGCTGAAATTGGGCCTAAATCCATATTGGTAGTGTTGGAGAATGGAGAATCTCTCTAGGTAAGAGGAGAGCTGAGTGGCGACTATGGTCTCTAGAAGTTTTGTTAATAGAGGGATGTTTGCTATGGGGCGATAGTTCGATGGTGAGGAAGGGTCAAGATCGTTTTTTTTTCAGAAGAGGGGATAAGGCAATGTGTCCCATTTCGGTGGAGAACAGGCCCGATAGTAAGACTTTGTTTATGAGGTTAGTAAGGGAAGAGATGGCCTGTGCAGGGATTTTTTCGTAAAGGTAGGATGGGAAGGGATCTAAGATGCACTTGCAGGATTTAAGTTTGAGGCAAAGTTTAGAGATCTGGGTCTCGGATACAAGTTCGAATGTAGTCCATGATCTGTCGGCAGGGATAGCGTCGGAGTCTTTCGGGGGGGGGAGAGTTGTAGGAGATAGCTGAGGGAAACGAGCTCTTTATGGTAGTGATCTTCTCGTTGAGAAATTTGGCTAGGTCATTTGGAGATGGGAGGGAGGGGGAGGGGGCGGAGTCGTTTTTAGAAGTTAGGTTCCGCCAGATGTGGAACACTGTACTGTTTTGGTTTTTTGACCTGGAGATTTTGTCTCCATAGTAATTCTTCCTAACTTTTTTTAGTACGGAGTTGTAGGATTTGATATTTTCTCTCCAGGATTGCTTATCTAGGGGGGATTTTGATTCAGCTAGCGTGCGCTAGCTGAAAAATTACCGCCTGCTTAAAAGGAGGCAGTAGCGGCCAGCGCACGGTAAAACCACTAGCACGCCTTTGTAAAAGGAGCCCTTAATTTACCTGTTATTAGATATGTCTTATAGTGTTATGGATTATTTCAATGTTTTTTAACATTTTATTTATTTTGTTCACTTGAACTTTTACTATTTTATGTCGGTGTTTTATTTGCATGTTTACTGGACAATGAGAGGCAGATTCTACAAATGACGCCTAAAGTGAGGTGTCCATAGTTTGGGTACCCATAAGCTTAGGTGTCCAAATGGATTGAATAATGAGCATTATTAACGACTCTAACAAGCAATAATTGGATGATAAGCATCCAAAGGTTGTGCTCGAGTCTCAGAAATGGCGTCTAACATTTTATAGATGCATATCAGAAAAAAACATGGCCAGCAAAATAGGCGTAGGCGTGATCATAATATAGGTGTCCATTTGCAAAATCGGTTGACGTTTAGCGTTCTTAAGCGTTATAAAATGTCTACATTTTTGCTTAAAATGTAGGCGTTAGGAAAGATCTACTTTTGAGCATCCCGAAATAGGCGTGCTTTAGGCGTCCAGATATAGTGTGTGTGTTTAGTTGTGCTTTTTGTTGTAAAAAGAGTACTCCTGTTTAATAATAATAGAAAAATATGTTTAACGATGCATTACTCAAGCAAATGAGACACACTAACAGCGATTCTATAAAGGACGCTTAACAAGGAACTGATCCTATAAAGGACGCCTAAATGTATAGACTCGTTTTAATTCTTTGAGCGTTTCTGAGCACGATTCTCTATTGTGCGTCTATGTATTGCAGAATCAAACTGGCACCTTCATCCTGGATGCCTAAATTTACAGAATTTGCCTCTGAATGTGTTTTATTGTTTTATGCATTTGCAGTTTTATTTTTGTTTACATATAATTTGGCCTGTATATGTGATTTTATGTATAAATGGTATATTTTAGTTTGCTTATAGACTCCTGAAGAAGGTACTACCCAGATACCAAAATGCCTACAGTGTTGAGTCTCTTTATTGGACGATCTCCTTTCAATAAAGATTCCATTTGGAAACATCTCGCTTTTTCCCACTTGTTTTCTGTTTGCTTTCTTTGTGGGAACTTTGTGCTGCTCGTCTTGGTAAGATAAAAAGACCCAACCCTGGGCTGTGTTTCAACAGATAACCACCCGCTTCAGGGGCCACAAATACTCTGTTGGATGTGTTATTATGCCAATAGATGTCAAAGAGCAGAGTCTGAATCCAATAGCACCCACAGTGTACTAAAGAGAAAGGCAAGAAAAAAACCTCTCAGTCTCACAACCACTGCTGCAAAAATCCTTACCTAATTTTAGGCTCTTAAATGGGATTGTATATTGTCCAACAAAATCATTTTTGGATGATACATCATAATCTTCCACAACAAATCGGACCAGGGCAAGTGCAGGAACGTCAACATCAAAGGTAAACTTACTATTCCACATAGGGTTAAAACCTGCATGCGAAACAGGAAAGAGTTAATAAAGTCTTGAAAACTTTATTTTCTATAAAATTAACCCTAGTTTCAATCCCCCAGCCTTACTATTGTTCACACCATGTGCATCTTTCAAAGGAGATACTTTTATTACAGGCTGATAACAAATTATACTTTTTAAAGACACTGTAAAGATATTACAGCTCAATGCACACCCCTCATAACCTCAGCACAATGCCAAAATTTCTGCTAGTTCAGTTTTCTTGGGGCTTCTTATTGCTCTTGATTACTGAAATCAGATCTCACAATCTAGCAAAACATACTGCTCTCCAATGGCAAAAGGAAACAAGTAACATTTTCATTGAAATTGGGTTAATAACATATCTGACTTTGGGGAAGCAAGTGCTATACATGCGTGTAATGCTACTTGAACTAAATGCTATAGAGTATAGAGGGTCCTTTTTGTGAAAGTTTACATGGCAACATAAACTAATTACTGCAGTTCAAAATATGTTTTTCCTGGTTTTACCATTAGAGGGCAGCATAGTTATGGGACTTTTATTCATGACTGAGGCACTTCTACAGCTGGGATCCTCATTTAGGTGGTGTATCCTCATTAAGTGGTGAGATCTTATTCTTTAATGGCTTCTGTTCAGATTTCGATATAGAATCCTAGCATAACCTGTCATTGGCATGATTTACATGCAGGTGCCTGCAGATCTATCAGCCATAGGTGTGACTGCAGGCATCAAACCGTGTTCCTGTCAGTGGAGGGGGGGAGTTCAATATTGCATTTTCAACCTCTAGGAACAGGGAGTCCTGCAGAGCTTGACTGTCCCTCACTATTGGAAATTTGATAGTGAAACATTCCTTTTCAATGATGCCTATGTCTGGGCCCACCCTCAGAGAATAGTTAAGCTCTGGTATGCATTGCCAGAGGTTGTGGTAAGAGCAGATAACTTGGTTGGTTTTAAGAAAGGTGTGGACAAGTTCCTGGAGGAAAAGTCTATAGTCTGTTATTGAGAAAGACAGGGGGGAAGCCACTGCTTGCCCTGGATTGATAGTATGGAATATTGCTATTCCTTGTGTTTTGGCCAAGTATTAGTGACCTGGATTGGCCACCGTGAGAACGGGCTACTGGGCTTTATGGACCATTGATCTGACCCAGTAAGGCTATTCATATGTTCTTATGATCTCTCTTTGCTTTGGAGACACAAACAGTAGGTCTAATCTCACATCCCCATCCTAATGTACTTTCCCCTCCCCCCCCCCAACTTTTCTATCATAAATTGTAGTCCCTACTCACATCCCTTCTTCACCCTATTCCATCTCTATTTCTCTTTCCACTCTAATTAATTTGTAAGCCATCCGGACATAACCGTGATGGATGGGGTAAACCGTAAATAAATCTGGAAATTTGAAACAGCACCCTCTGCTGGCAGGCCTGTAAGTGGAGGACTCTCGCTCAGCTTAGAGCAGTGGTCTCAAACTCAAACCCTTTGCAGGACCACATTTTGGATCTGTAGGTACTTGGAGGGCCTCAGAAAAAATAGTTAGTCTTATTACAGAAATGACAATTTTGCATTAGGTAAAACTCTTTATAGTTTATAAATCTTTCCTTTTGGCTAAGTCTTAATAATAATATTGTAATTTAAAGCTAAAGAGACATATGATCAAGAAACTGTTTTATTTTACTTTTCTGATTATGTTAAACATACCGAGGGCCTCAAAATGGTACCTGGCGGGGCGCTTTGGCCCCCGAGCTGCGAGTTTGAGACCACTGGCTTAGAGTGAACAGTAGCAGGCAACTAAATGCAGCACGGATGTGTGTGATTTCCAGTGTTGTGTGAGTTACGTGCATGACAGGCATTCCAATTGCCCACCTATGCTCTGCTCATCTGCATTCCTGGAGTGGTTGCAGGGCTGTTGGCTCCATTAGGCCCTGCCCTCTCTGACATCAACTTCCTGTTCTGGGGCAGGGGACCTGCAAAGTTGAATCTCATATGCAAAAGGACCGAGGCCCCGCAACTACGCCAAACACCCCCCCCCCCCCCCCACACACACACACACACGAGAAGGGGTTTGCTTTGTCCTGGGTGGCTGCCAAGACAGGTACACCACTCAAATATTCTTTTCTTTGTGTGTTCCTCTTCTTGCATTCTTCAGTATTTTCTGAATGCCACCTCTTTTGCCTCTAATTTTTTAAGTTACTTGTTTGGAAAACCATTTTCCTCTGCCTTTTATTTATTGATATAAATATCTACTTTCCAGTGAGGTCTACTCTCTTCCCGCTCCTCTCTGCCAACCCTTTTGAGTTAATGCTGAAATTCTGAGGAAGAAACTGAATTAAGTAAATAATGTGCAAAGAGTGAATCGCAGGCTGTCACTACCTCGCCACATATTTAAGTGATCGAGGTCATTTCCCATGCAAACACAATGGAAGAAAAGCTTTAGGGATAAAAGTGAAATTTTCCCGCACTACAATAATATTCTTCTTGCATGTATATTTTTAACTGATGAAAATGAACCTGTGTTAAATATATATTGCAGAAAGGATATCTTATATAACAATAGTCAGAATCAAATCAAAAGATAAATTGCTTCATGACATTTGCACAGTACTAAAAGTCCGGCTGAAGAGAGATATAGGGAAGCATTTCTTACCATTGTTATTTACAACATTTGTTTGCTTTCTATCATTATCTCGAGCAACACCATGAATCTCTACCGTAACAAGTGGATCAATAATAGAGTTTTTGCTTTTGTTCACCTTTGGTAACTGTTGGCCTGAGATCACCTAGGAAGAGACGCAGAAAGCAAAATTATTCATGCTTCAAGTCAGAATAGATTTTGGACCACTACTGTACTCGAAGAAAGCGGAAATATCTAGGCGATACGCAATACTGAAGCATCTCAAATGCCAGGGGCAGCAGATCATTTTTTTGGGCGAAGGGGCCAAACAAATCCATTTCTGGCTACACCCTCAGCCCACACAGCTGCTAATATTATGCTGGGAAAAAGACTGGTCGGGCCATGGCTCTAGTGATCTACTCCATTCTGCTGCCTATGTCAGTGGGAGTGGAGGCGTGGCCCAGTGGCTAGAGCTGTAACCTCAGCACTCTGAGGTGGTGAGTTCAATCTCAGCTTGCTCCCTGGGACCCTGGGTAAGTCACTTAACCCTCCACTGCCCCAGGTAGCACAGTTAAGACTGTGAGCCTGCCAGGACATACAGGGAAAATACTTAAGAGTATCTGATTACTATTCAATGTATTATAAACTGCTTGGGTGACTCTTTTCATGAAAAGGCAGTTAATAAATCCCAGAGACAGAGCTTGGGCAAATCTGTTCCAGGCATATGGTGCAGCAAGATAGAAGGGACAGAGTCTGAAGTTGGCAGTAGAGGAGATGGGTACAGATAAGAGACACTTACCAGATGAATGGAGTTCCCAGGGAGGAGTATAAGGAGAGATAAGAGAGGAGAAATACTGAGGAGCTGCAGAGTGAATGCACTTGTTCAAATACTCAGCATGATTTAACCAGTAAATTGTTCTGAATAGCTAATCTAAACTAAATTGGTATTTATAAACCACTTTCTCCCTACAAATAGGTTCAGAGTGGCTCACAATAAAAATTATATTCATACTTATTATAGGATAAAGTTCATCATAAATATATAATCATCCAATTTCTCACTCATAAACTTCTCAAATAAATATGTCTTCAAACCTATCTGAAAGAGCATATACAAAGGCTGATTTTTCAACAACTGAGGTAAAGCATTCCAAATTTGCACAGACTGAAGAGAAAGAGTTTACTAAATATTTTTTTAGTCTAATTCAGTGGTTCTTAAATCTCTCCCTGGGGACCCCCAGTCAGTCGGGTTTTAAAGATATCTCTAATGAATATGCATATGCTGTGTTATACCTAATACCTTCAAACATCAATTCAATTATTTCTCATCTTTCAGTTGGTGGACAGTATTTTGTGTGTGAATTGATTTTTGACAACTCAAGGACTGTTTGAATAACATTTTAGTGCAAGAAAAAGAACCTCAGCTTGAATGAATTGAAAAAAACATTTCGGCCTGAGTGGATCAAAAAATTCATCTTTTTGATTGCAAATCTTAATAATAATAATAATGATAACTTTATTCTTGTATACTGCCATACCCAGAAGAGTTCTAGGCGGTTCACATCAATTAAACAGAGTTACAAGTGGTTTACATCAATTAAAACAGAGTAACAAGCGGTTCAAGACCAACTTGATCAGAGTTGCCAGGGGGGAAGGGGGAGGTGGTGAGGGGGGGAGGTTTATTTAGTTAGGAAGGGGCATTGAGGATCCTGGTCTTGGAAGAGGTGGGTTTTAAGCATTTTTCTACAGCCGAGGTAGTTGGGGGCCTTGAGGGCCATTTGGGTTAGCCATGGGTTTAGCTTGACAGCTTGGAAGGCGAACATGTGATTATGGTAAAGGTTGAATGTATGGTTTAAAGTCTGTAATACGTTTGATTTTAGATTTAGGTGCTAGCACATGTTATGCGGGCAATTGTAATAAAGTTATTTGTAAGGTAATTATTAATACTTTGTATTTTATTATGCTACAGAGTTATGTGAAGTGAGAAATAATTGAAATGATGTTTGAAGGTATTAGGTATAAGATGGCTTTATTGTAAATTTGGGCAATAATTGAGGGAGTTGCATCATAAAAGGCTCCTTTTACTAAGCTGTGATAGCGGTTTTAGCACGCGCTTAGCATGCGCTAAATTGCCACGCATGCTAGCGTGGGTTTAGCGCACGCTAAAATTCTGCACGTGCTAAAAACGCTATCATAGCTTAGTAAAAGGAGCCCAAAGTCTCACATTTTGTGTTTATTAATGAATATGCATGAGAGAAATTTGCATGCCTACTACCTACTTTATAGGCAAATCTCACTCTTGCATACTCATTAGGGATATCTTGAAAACCTGACTTGCTGGGGGATCCCCCAGGACAGGTTTAAGATGCATTTCAACCTCTAATGCACTTACCTTATGAAACATTATCTTCATTTCTTCATTTTCTGCTTTGATTATCAGATGGGATCTCCCTTCCTTTTGTATTTCCCCTATATGGCTCTCTTTCCTATTTTATAATGTAATTATTTACCTTAATCCCATCATTCCAGTAGGTCCTGTATGTTTTAATGTATGTTACCCTATTTTACTATTTTTCTTATGTACAAACCGCTTAGAAGACTGATAGGAGGCATATCAATTTTTTATTAAACTTGAAACCACAGGTCTAGATCCTTTAAACCAGGGGTGTCCAACCTTTTGGCTCCCCTGGGCCGCATTGACCGAAAAAAATGTTTCTGGGGGCCGCACAAACGCTGCAGCAAGACAGAGGAGGGAGCCAGCAAGACGGTAAACACCAGGGGGCAGCAGAGGAAAACACTGTATCGCCCTCGACTGGGGCTGCACAAAATACTTCACTGGGCCGCATGCAGCCCTCGGGCCGCAGGTTGGACACCCCTGCTTTAAACGAAGATGTAACTATATCTAGTCTATGAGATGTTCGACTGGAATTACATCTAATTGGAAAATATATTCTTTGAAAAATGTGTGGATACTCTGAAAACCTGACCTTCCTGTGGCTCTCGAGGACCGGAATTGCCTACTCCTGTCCTAGGAGCATCATAAACTTTGTCTCAGCACTGAAACTCCCCCTCCCCCCAAGAGTTCAAGGCACATTACATTCAGATAGAGTTATTATTTTCTTGGCTCCAAAGAACTTACAATCGCTGGCCGCAGCAGTATTAGCTCCGACGCTCATAGAATTCCTTTGAGCATTGGTGCTAATACCGTCACAACCAGCGATAAAAAAAGCCTAATATGGCTTTGTAAAAGCGGGAGGGGGGTAAGTGACCAATTCATGTAAACACTATGCACTGTCGGCAAATAACATTGACAAACTGGCAAATAGCACACGCCTGCTGATTTCCCAATGAAAGGAAAACAGTAGCAGGCTCTTCTACATGCAAATCAGCTTATGGCTATGCCAAAAGATAGCACATCTTGCGTAAAAATCTTTGCAAGCCATGTTATCCTCTGAAGGTGTACTCATCTTCCTCGGGGGAGAATCAGCTCATCAATGTGTGAGTTGATGTTCCCAGGGATCGGGCTAGAGAGGCCAGCGATGATCTGCTCAGAGAAGGCATCATCTCCACCCAATGATGCTGAAATGCTGGTGGAGATGATGCCTGGATCAGCCCCCTACCTTGGGGCTTGGATGGGAAGGGAGGATAGGTGAAAGCATGACAATATGCAGTGCTCTTAAGACTTCTGTCCTACTTCAGACATAAAATGAAGACATCCCCGTACTGAGCCTCCAAATCCATCCCCACAAATTTCCCAAAGCTGTAGTGGAGTGAAGATGGGTCTTGGGGTGAAGGGGTAAAAGTGATCCTCACTTATTCTTGCCTCTCAGTGAAGAAGCCTGACTCCTAGTGGTATTTCCCGACAGGTTATCTTGCTATCTAAGATTTCCACCAGCAGAGAGCTGTGAGCGAGGCCTCGGAGGAGGGGACACGCCTACACATGGTTTTTAAGGAGGTGTACTAAACTTTGCATGCTGTGCTCCAGAAGAGGGGGTCCTTGCTCCACTTTAGCAGCAGTGATTTACTCATTGGGATTGGAAGGGGGTGGGGTCAGGATCCTGTAGGGAAATGGTCTCTAACGGTGCGGCCCCAGGGCCACATGTGGCTTCCAAAGTCCTCCATTGCAGCCCTCAAACAGTTGGCTAAAACGTGTTAATTTCAGTCTTGATCACTTGGTATAGGAACTGCAAACAATCTCTTAAGTGTGTTTTTAGAAGTTAGGTGTGTCATTTATGAAATTTTTTACTTTTGGCAATCCAAGATAAAGTAAGTTTTTAAACTATATCCTTGAAGTGTTGTAGAATCAATATTAGCATTAATTTATAATGTTTAATGCTCAGTCTGAACAAGCAGTTCAAGGCAGTTTATAAAATGTAGCATGTGTAAGCTTGATATCTTTTGGTGGCCCTCAGAGCTCTCTCGTATTCACACTAAGGCCCTTTACATAAAAAAAGGTTGGATGCCACTGATCTACAGGGATCGTCGCTTTACATTTGAAGGGAGCAGGACTTTATGAGCACCATTCATTATCATACTTAACTCCCCTGTAGGGGGCTAATATGAGAGGCTAGTATACCCATTTCACTACATCACAAAGGATTTTGGATTTTCTAGAGGAGTTTTCTTCAAGCGTATCATTCATTTTTCCTTTAAAAGATGGATGACCTAGGAGACGGCCTCAATCCCAAGCTCACTCACAATGCTACTGGCCACAATAACACAAAGCAAAGTAAATTATTATAGGATATAGTTTCAGACTGGTAACTTCCACAGCAATTTTTATGCAGTAAAAATCGACTTCTAAAATTGTACCTGATAAAACAGAGTGAAGTGATTTATTCATGGTTCACAAGGAGTATCAACAGAATTTGAATTCGGCTTTCCTGAGCTTGAAAGCTACAATTTTTAATTCGTGTTATTGGTGCATGTAAGCTGGAAATTGGGAACAGATTCTGGCATGAATTCCTTACCATTACATGGAGTTTCTTGGGTGTCCACCACACACCTTCCTTTATAGACTTTGGATTAAATTGGGATTTGTTATCCAGAAGGAATTCAGGTTTAAGGACATAGCCGCAAAAGCCATTGTCCTGGAACAGACCCTGGTAAATGTCCATTTCTGTGCATGGAGTCTGGAAATTTAAGGCAACTGGGGGAAAAAAGGGTTTAAACACAATTTGTATATATCACCAAGAGTGTCTTCAATATGATTCATTTTTAAGTACACATAAATACACAGTATAGTAGGTACGTTCCTTTAACTCTCAATCATTGAGGTTAATCTATTTCTATATTTCTATAGTTCTGGTTGACAGAAAACATCCTTCCACTGATACTAGTTCACATAAGAAGGTCAAAGAAAGCACAAAATGTAATAAAAATAAATATAATAATGACAACCACATAATCAAATATGTATGCCGCATTTAGTACCACCTCTAAGTATTCTTGAAAACTAATATGGCCAAATATTATCAGAGATATTTTATAACAGGCAGTGGTGTAGCGGGGGAGGGGGCAGACTACCCTGGGGCTATGTGGGGGTGCCGGCCCCTCTCCTCTTCCCCCTCCCCTCTCCAGTGAAGGGATGGAATGGGGTCTCTGAAGGGCACTCGCTCATTGCTACTTCTTCAGATCTTCAACGGCTGTAAGCAGGCTGTCCTACACGCTGCTTGCGCCAGCCCTGTCCCTCACTCTGACATCACTTCCTGTATGTAGACCGCAAGGTGACATTAGAAGGAAGGCTCAGCCGGCGCAAGCAGTGCTATTTCAGCCTTCTTGCTGCCAACATAGATTTGAAAAGGTACCAGTGAGGGGGGGGGGGGTGAGGGGTGCATGGCGATGTCAGGGCAGTGGTGAAACACAGGGGGCATGACCATATCAGGGCAGTGGGGAAGAGCGCATGGGAGAGGGGGGTGCATGGGGCAGAGATGCCAGATGACTCCACCCCAGGTACCAACTTCCTATAACAGGGCAGTTATTTTAATTGGGCAGGAAGATGCCTGTATATCTTTATAAAACACTACCACACATCCTGTAAAAATGGCATCTAGATTAAAGGTGCAGACAGTAGCCAGGTGTCGATGTTAGTGTGCAAATGTTTCACAAATAAATGCATAATTTGTGATTCCACCTATGTCCACCCAAACCTCTCTCCTGGGCATGCATACTGCATACTTTCAGATGTGATATACTTTAATAAGAGGTATTAAACACTCAGAAAAAGTTGATAAAATGTCCTCCTCTACATTTAAATGCTTCTAATTTAAAAATAAATAATTTAAAAATGGAGGCAAAGGAAGCTCAGGGATACCCCATATGAAAGAAGCAGTTTGTGTCCATTTGGAACTGTTGCATGTATGTATGTATATATAAAACATGATTTCCAAGGGTTAAGAGTCTCATTTTGAAAATATTATGATAAAGTTGGAACAGGGATCCCATATATGAACAGTATCTAGGAATGTATTTCATTAATTCTGTTGTTAAGGGGAGGGAGACAGAATGATTTGACCTGCTCCTGGCCAAATTCAAAGGCCTCTACTCAAAGGTCATCCTTCTTGATCTATCCGCAGCTTTTAACACAGTAAATCACTATTTACTCAGCGATATGATGTCCTCACTTGGATTTCAGGGCTCTGTTATTGCATAGGTTTTCTTCCTATTTTTCCTATCGCACCTTTAGTGTATGCTGTGGTGGATTCTACTTTATCACCATCCTGCTGTCGGTTGGGAACATTTCTTTTTTCCATCTATACTTCTTCCCTTAGTGCTCTAATCTCCTCCCATGGCTTTCAGTATCACCTCCATGCCAATGACTCACAGATCTATCTCTCTGCACCTGAAATCCCGGCAAACATTCAGTCCCAGGTTTCAAACTGTTTGTCTGACATTGCTACCTGGATATCTCGCCGCCATCTAAAATTAAACATGGCTAAGACTGAGTTCCTTATCTTTCCACCTAAACCTGTCTCTCCTCTTCCCCCGATCTCTATTTCTGTGAACAACACCCTCATCTGTAACACCGTATGAAACATTTCAATCCTCTGAAGCAACCCGCTCTACTCTATAACACCTCTGGACATGTCCAGAAATCCTCTTTTGTAATCCACCTTAAACCACAAGGTAATGGTGGAATAAAAATCACTAATGTAATGTAATCTTCCCTGTCTCGTCAGCTCATAACCTTGGTCTTGACCTTGGGGTTGTCATGTGAGCGGATTGCTGGGCTGGATGGACCATTGGTCTGACCCAGCAGCGGCAATTCTTATGTTCTTATTCATATCTCTCCTTCTCTTCACATATCCAACAGACTGCCAAAAGCTGTTGTTTATTTCTCTACAATATCGCTAAAATCAGACCCTTCCTTTCTGAGCGCACTGCCAAGACCCTCATCCATACCCTTATCTCTTCTCACTTAGACTACTGCAACCTGCTTCCCACTGGTCTTCCAATAACCATCTCTCTCCCCTTCAATCTGTTCAGAATTCTGCTGCACGTCTCATATTCCACCAATGTCTCTATGCCCACATTACCCCTCTTCTCAAGTCACTTCATTGGCTCCCTATCCACTTCCGCGTACAGTTCAAACTCCTCTTAATGGCCTACATGTGTATTCACTCTACAGCTCCTAAATATCTCTCCTTTCTCATCTCACCCCACACGCCCCTCCCCCTGGGCACTCTGCTCATCAGGTAAGTCTCTCTTATCTGTAACCTTCTCCTCTAAGGCCAACTCCAGACTCTGTCCCTTCTACTTTGTCGCACTGTTTGCCTGGAAGAAACTGCCTGACTTGATACGTCACGTTCCATCTCTGGCATTATTTAAAGCCAAACTCAAAGCCCAGTTTGAAGCTGCTTTCAATTCTAAACTCCGACCCACCTTTTAAGCACCAATATCTGTCATATTCCCTCTATAATTTCCCCACCTGAGCACTGTGTATTGATGCATTTTCTTGTCCTGTTTGTCTGTCTTGACTGTAAGCTCTTCTGAGCAGTGACTGTGTCTTACTATTACGTAGCACTGTACATTTTAACATTTGGTAGACAGTCCCTGCTCGGAAGAGCTTACAATCTAACTTGGACAGACAGACATGATATATAGGGTTGGGGATGCAGAACACAAGGTGAGAGGAGTCGAAAGCACTCTCAAAGAGGTGGGCTTTTAACTGGGCCTTCAACACTGCCAGAGATGTAGCTGCCGAAGGGATTTGGGCAGCTTGTTCCAAGCATATGGACAGCAAGGTAGAATGGATGGAGTCTGGAGTTGGCAGTTGAAGAGAAGGGCACAGATAGGAGGGACTTACCAGCTGAACGGAGCTCACAGGGGGAACATAGGTGAATATAAAAGTGAAGAGAGATAGTGAAGGGCAGCTGAGTGAGTACATTTGTAAGTCTGTAAGAAGAGTTTGAATTGTATTCGGAAACAGATGGGAAGCCAATGAAGTGACTTTAGGAGAGGGGTAACGTGAGTATAGCGGCTCTCCCTGAATATGAGTCATGCAGCCAAATAGTACAGTGTCTTTTAAACTGTGTGTCATGGCACAGTGGTGTCCCGAAGAGATTCTGGGTGTGCCACGAGAGATTCCAGAATTTTACTTTATTTTAAAAAATTCCCTTCATAAGTATTCAAGAGTCTGTCAACATTATGAGCGTCTGTGTGCGTAAGGATACAACCATCCAGACAAGCATCATTCTTTGACGTGATTGGTCCTTGAAAATAACAAAGTAATTTTATTTTTACAGAACAGTTATTTTATTTGATGTACCGCCATTATTAACAAAAAAAGTCAAATCAAAGCGGTTAACAATAGATAAAAATCAAAGGGAAATAATTTAAAAAACAACAGGGAAATGTACGCTGGACAATTAACAATACTAGACACAAAATGACAATCAAGGGCAGGAAAGGTTTACAATATCAAGAGGTAAGAACAAATAAGGTAAAAACAGGACGATATAGGGGAAAAATGCGGGAAGAAAGCAAAGGAAGAACTAAACTGAAGTGTTAAGAACTAGGGTAAAATGCCAGTTTGTAATAATACACTTAAATCTACTTTTTCTAAGGTACTCATACACTCTTCAATCTTTAGCTCTTTCACCTTCAACCTTTAAATGATGCATACAATGTTTTGCCAAAAGACCTCAGAAGCACCACTCCTCCGTCCCACTCTAGGTGTCATTCTCCAGGGAGATTCATGTGTTAACTCCTCACTGGTCTAGGCTCCATTTTATTAATTTTATTTAAACCTCTTATTTTTATAGTTTGAAATAATAGGCTTTCAAATATGATTTAAATGACAGAAGAGATTTTTCTGTGTGCAGATATAGTGGAAGGGAGTTCCAGAGCTTTGGGGCCATTACAGAGCAACTAGAATCTCTGTAAATGTCTAGAAAAAGCTGCATATTTGATGGGATAGTCAGTAAGGATTGATTGGAGGAATGCAGCTCCTTTCAAGGAGAGTATGGAATCAGATGAGAAAAGAAAAATATGCAGTAGTTATCTTAACTTGAGCAACAAAACAATCAAGGCTTTGTTACCGTTTGGATCTTCTTATCTTTGCAAACTTGGATTTTCAGCTCTGAAAGAAATTAAATTGAAGAAAAGAAAACAACTGCAGATGGTGGATGATGAAATGCATGTTTGTTTGTCAACTATTGAGCTGCATTTTGAGTTAATTTGCACTCAAAAACAAGCCCATCCATCACATTGATTAGCAATTCTATTCTATCTACTATAGTTTCACTGTTGTTACAATTACCCATACTTACCTTAAAGAACTTTAAATAAATAACTCTCAAACTTAATTTTTTGTTGGTTTTGCAATTTTATAAATTTCAATTATAATGTGCCGTGAAAAACATTTGCTCCATTTAGTGTACCGGAGCTAAAAAAAAAATAAAAAAAAGTTTGAGACACCCTGGTCTATTAGCGCTATAGAAATGATAAGTAACAGTAGTAGCTTTTACCATTGTAGATTGTCATAGTTGGCCACAAGAACCTGGACAAGATGACAATGAAAGTACTGGGAGGGGAGGGGAGGAGTGGGAGGGTTTGTTGATGGGGGTAATGGGAAAGGGTGGGGGATTTGTTTTTGTTAGCCTTTTATTCATTTATGTTATCAGTTTGATTGTTTGTATTGGTCTGGTTCAGGTCCTGTATCTGTAATTCAAAAATTCAATAACATTGTTGAAACATAACTATAAAATGCTTATGTGGTTGTCAAAGGTGCCAACAACATTGAATTAGGTCCCTATGAGTTTAGTAATCTTGGATAAGAGCCAAGGCAAGTTACATTTATTTATTCCTACCTATCTGACAGCCTACATTCCACATGTCCAGAGGATTGTAGTTTGAAGAATCTGTTCTCCAGCCTGCTGGGTAGATTCGGCTCAGATGGCGGACATTGTGGCAAATAAAATTGGATCCTACAAATATAGAATTAAACAGATTCAGTAAATGCACAATTGACATTGCAATCAATGCAGAAAAATATATCTGGAAGGCCTCTAGACACACATTTGTTTAACAGGAAGATTAGATTCTTATCTCGATAATCTTCTCTCTGGTAGAAGGATACAGGAGTCTTGATAAGTAGGTTATGTATCCCCACCTGTGAGTTTTGTGTAGAAGGAGTTAAATTTTCTTTGGCTCCACCTCCAACTCTAGGCTGCATTCCAGCTACTCCTCAGTTTGTACCAAAGCAGTATGAGAAATAAATAGGAGGTGTATGGGGATTCTCCCCGACATAGTCAATTCTGTAGTGGATGGGAGGAGGTATCAGAGGGCCTTGGGATCCACTTAAAATGTGGAGTTGGGGGCTGAAGGATCTGAGGGCCCATTTGGGCTACCAGAGACTATTTCTTTGAGATCTTGGGAGGAATGGGGTTCCAGGGATTTATTTTGGGTCACCAGAGACTATTTAGGGGGTTGAGGGGGGGGGGGTTGAAGGTTTTGGACCACACTAGAGGCTCTCTGAACAAGGGACCCTCAAGGTGTCCAAGCCATGGCCTCTCTGATCTGGAATGCTTGGCCAAGATCACCCTGCTTGAGCACCCCAGGTCAGGGATACCCTCAATCAGAGAGCCTCAGTGCATGCACTGGACATCTCACACCACCAAGGAAACTGAGATTGTCAGGGGAGTCCAAGAAGGACTGGTAATGTCAGGGCACTGACAGGAAGGTGGCCATTTTACTCATGATACATAATAACATTGTAGATGATGGCAGATAAAGACCCGAATGGTCCATTCAGTCTGCCCAACCTGATTCAATTTAAATTTTTAAATTTTTTCTTCTTAGCTATTTCTGGGCAAGAATCCAAAGCTTTACCCTATACTGTGCTTGGGTTCCAACTGCTGAAATCTCTGTTAAGACTTACTCTAGCCCATCTACACCCTCCCAGCTATTGAAGCCCACCCCAGCCCATCCTCCACCAAACGGCCATATACAGACACAGACCGTGCAAGTCTGCCCAGTACTGTTCAATATTTAATCTTATTTTCTGATTCTAGATCCTTTGTGTTCATTCCACGCTTCTTTGAACTCAGTCACAGTTTTACTCTCCACCACCTCTCTTGGGAGCACATTCCAGGCATCCACCACCCTCTCCATAAAGTAGAATTTCCTAACATTGCCTTTGAATCTACCACCCCTTAACCTCAATTTATGTCCTCTGGTATTACCATTTTCCTTTCTCTGAAAAAGATTTTGTTCTACGTTAATACCCTTCAAGTATTTGAACGTCTGAATCATATCTCCCCTGTCTCTCCTTTCCTCTAGGGTATACATATTCAGGGCTTCCAGTCTCTCCTCATAAGTCTTCTGGCGCAAGCCTCCTATCATTTTCGTCACCCTCCTCTGGACCGCCTCAAGTCTTCTTACTTCCTTCGCCAGATACGGTCTCCAAAATTGAACACAATATTCCAAGTGGGGCCTTACCAATGACCTGTACAGGGGCATCATCACCTTCTTCCTTCTACTGACAACGCCTCTCTTTATAAAGCCCAGCATCCTTCTGGCAGCAAACCACTGTCTATAACCGTGGCATCGTACACTGTTTTTTTTTTCTGGAGTACAGGGTTAATCTAGCAGTGAGCTGGAAGCCAAGTTCAAATCCCACTATCACTCCTTATTTTCTTGGGCAAGTCAAAGAACAGTTTTATAACAGCCTGCCTGCTGCTGCATGTGCCTTGAGGGCATAAATACAGCACAAAGTGTCACTTACACCAATAACTGCTGTACGCACTAATCTAAGGGAGTGCACATAAGTGGCATAATGTGTAATTGTAAAGGAGATGTACATGTGGGTGGGGCATGGGCGTGTCTCCCACTTATACAACTTAAAGAATACTACAAGTAGCATGCACTACATGCTACACTTAGGCGTCCTCATGACCTAGCATAAGTGGGTGTGCCAACACTTAGGCCCATCAATGTGGGTTTACATTATTATTCCATAAAGGAATCCGGATGCCACTGTAGAATAGGTGCTCTCTGTGATGCATCAGGGTGCCTACATCTATATGCTTCTTTAAAGAACTACCACCTTAACCCTCTGTTGCCTCAGATACAAGCTTATGGGTCATAATGGGTCAGCAATGACAGAGACACAACAAAAAATTACCTTGATATTCAATCCTGGGCATAATCTAGACATCAGCATTAAATATATGTGTCTGGTTGGTCATCTGAAATTATCTAGGTCCTGACAAATATTTAGCCTTTTCACTGCCCAAATTTTGTCTGGGCTTTACCCATTTGGCACTCTAACTACCAACCCCCTGAATGCCCTGGCACTAACCAGGTAGTGCTGCAATGGTTTGTGCTGAGATTCATTCTGTCCTTATGTGGAAGGCTGACCCCTAGTGGTACTATTGTGAAACTACTGTAGGAGGGGTCATCACCTCCATTTTTAAACCTAGAGCTATATGTGGCAAGATCAGAGGGGGACGACTCTCACCGCAGCCCACTAGGTATCATTGTCCTATAATATGAAGTTACTGGATAGATATAGGCAGGCCTTTTTTTGAGGGGGCATTTTTTCCACTGCTAGATAAAAATGACCCCCTAGTCCCTAAGTGTTAATAAAAGAGCACAGGTTCTGCACAATCAGTGCTGCCTTTTCATGGAAGGATAGAAGGCTGGTTGCAGGGGGGCCTGGCTACTATGGGGTGGGTCCCTCAGTGATCACCCAACTCCTGGCCTGGAATTTGAGAACCGGCACTGTTTTTGCTAGAAAAAATGCACTGGATATAGGATAACCTGGGTTTAATTATTGCTTGATTAACGTCCTAAAGATCAACCAGATTCTGAGATATCTTTCACACAATGCCTAGAAAGAAAAGCAATTTTCCAAAGCAGAAGACGTTCTGAATACATGCCTGACTCTTGGGCGAGCTTTAGTGCTTTGCCTTCAGTAAACGATGACATCTCGTAAAATGCTTGGTGATCCTGAGCGTAGTTGAAGTCCCGGAAGTGTACACTCTTGCAATAAATAACTATGTCAGACAGCTCCTTTGCCAGCTTCACTTTGGAACTCTAGGAAAAGGTAGTTTAAAATAAGCAGAACACAAACCAAAAAGCATGTTCCAGGTAAATATCATAATATCATTAGTAGCCACACTCTTATATTTTGAAAATTATGATAAACTTTTTCAATAGCTACTCTCTTCTTCTCAATTATGTCATTTAATATATTTATCACAATTAACCTGTTCGAGTATTCTGTAGCAAGCCTCCTCATCGGTCCCTTCTAATTTATACTTATAAATAACTTATAAATAACTTATCTTAGTGCCATAAATAACTTATCTTAGTTAGCAACTTGAGGAGTAATGGCTCGTGGCCAGTAGGGGGTGATGTTTATGGGACAGTAATGGAATGGATATCAGAACATGATGGTGCAGTATTTTTGTGGAGTTTTTCTACAAAAGTGCCTGTTTTTCGTATGATTCTGGGTAATTCTAGTTAGATACAAGCATATGTGTCAGTTAAGGCCACGCCCAATAGAAGCGTACGACAAACTGGTGAATAAAAACCTGAATATGAATGAAGCTAAAGCCAGAAAAACACACTACAGATTAATATAAGGGAAAGTATAGTAATATTATTTTTATGTACTTTGCTATTAGGCTAGATCATGAAAGAAATTAAGGTATACATGGACTCCATCTTCTCTGTTTTTGGAATCCATTTTGTGGTCAGTTGTGTCCAAGTCTTTGTTCTCAGCATCGTGGTGTTAATTGATACCAGATGTGCTTTAAGAAGATAACGTGTCCTAAACTAAGATATAAAAAGATTAAATATGAATGAATCAAGTTATGAATGAAGGGGCCCCGAAAGTGTGTGATTATGTGTATTGTGTGACTGTATTGAACAAAAAGAATGGGTTTTGAAAAGGCATATTATATATATTTGTAACCTAAAGAAATTCAAAGGGTATAACATCTGGAGATAATTAAGTCAGAGACTGCTGCTCTAACATAGGAAGGCTTCTGTGTGAAACTGTCAGCTCAGGGGGAGACAGCTCCTCCTTCTCTTTGATTGTCTTCTCCTGCACTTTCTCCTTTCCTCTAAGGCTGACAAATTCTCAGCACTGTTTGTAGGGCTGAGAACATTTCAGCATCTTTTTAACAAATGATTTCTCTTAATATACCTATGTGAAAAGGATACTGTATATTCAGAAATGAATATGGACAGAACAAATATGATTTCTGAAACTTTTAAACGTAGAGTAATTTTCTTTGTCTAACTTTTAAGACCACCCATGTTATTTTATTGGTTGTCAAACTGATGATGTCACACTTAGCCAAAAGTATATAATAGAGTGACTTGAGATATTAAGCTGAGCTCGTTATCAGAATACAGTATGTGTTTTAAGTTCCTTAAAAGTTCACCCAGAATAAACTAAACTAAACCTTAAGTTTATATACTGCATCCTCTCCATGGAAGTGGAGCTCGGCACGGATTACAAGAACTTAAAATATAAGAGAAAGGAAAAGGTTTACATGAGCTTATATATAGAATGGAAGAGTAAGGGGGAAAATAGAATTACATGTTAGAGAAGAGCCAAGTTTTCAGTTGCTTGCGGAATAGTTGGAAAGAGCCCAGGTTCCGCAACGGGATAGTAAGGTCGTTCTGTGATTTTGAAGAGAAGAGATTTTCCCAGTCTACCGCGTAGAGAGGGGAAGGATAGTTTATATCTTTGGGCAGGTCTGGTGGAGTCAGGACTCGAGGAGTTAAAGGATAGTGGGATTAGGGGAGGAAGCATGCCTTGAATGATCTTAAAAGCCAGGCAGGAGCATTTGAAATGGATTCTGGAAATCACTGGGAGCCAGTGATGATTGGACAGGAGTGGGGAGACATGGTCAGATTTGCATTTTGCAAAGATCAACTTGGTTGCAGCATTCTGGATTAGCTGGAGTCTTTGAAGACTTTTTTTGTTAGGCATAAGTAAATGGCACTATTGTAAAATCTGGACCCATGGCCCTGCCCCAAGGCCCACCCAGCCCCACCCCATTCTGTCGAAGCCTCACTCTCCAGCTCCACCCCCACAACTTGTCCTTGTGCTCAGAGCCACGTTGGGAAGACATCTGCGCAAGCGCAGTTGTGACACAATAATGTCACTTGCTTGAGCGCATGCGCGTGATGGCACCGCTTGGCATCCACGCATGCGCAGATGACCTCCAGATGCGGTCCCAAGCTGGAAGCTTTTCAGAACCCAAAGTGCCGGATTTTGAACAGCCATCCGGACACCCAGACATGTCCTCTAAAAAGAGGACATGTCCGGATAAATCCAGATGTCTGGTAACCCTAACCAAGAGAGACAGCTGCCCAAATGCAATGAAGGTAATCGCGGTGCTTTGCTCACCCCACTTTTGTTCTTCACTTTATCCTTCACAGCTTCATCTTCCATCTCTGCTGCTTCATCCTCCTCAGACACATCACCTGCCTCAGTGCTGTTCTGAACATGTCCGGCAACACTTTCTTCCAATGTATTTGATTTTTTACCTTTCATGAGGATCTTCCCTTTTAATTCCTAGTGAAAAAGTTATCACAAAAAGGGCAGCATACATGTATATTACACATTTATTCTGATGCTATAAATGAGAGATAATAATGTTTTAGCTGAAGAACACATTGGGGCTCATTTCCTAAAAGATAGACATCCAAAAGAGCATAAAGTGGCACTTGGACGTCTTACTAGTTGAAACATCCAAGTGGGCATTTTCAAAACTGACTTTCTAGATGTCTTTCTGGTCGTTTTGTTTCCAGTGCATCTAAATCTTAAGGAGGCATGTTTTGGGCGTGATTAGCACTTGGATGTCTCACTAGTCGAAACATCCAAGTGGGCATTTTCGAAACAGACTTTCTAGATGTCTTTCTGGTCGTTTTGTCTCCAGTGCATCTAAATCTTAAGGAGGCATGTTTTGGGCGTGATTAGCACTTGGACGTTTCACAGCAATAATCAAACATTTTAAGAAAAACAACCAGGCCCAATTTGGAGGTTCTGGGCTAAACCTGTTTTTAAAACAAATAAGGGCCAAAACAGTTCCCATACTGACCAGATGACCATCGGAGGGATGAAAATATGGCCCTCACACACTCTCCTAGCGATCACTGACCCCCTCCCACCTTCAAAATATCTAAATGAAACAGTACATATCTGTCTCAATGACAGCCGCAGATACTATGGCCAGTCCAAGCAGAGCTTCATAGCAACCAGGTGGGCAGTGAAATAGACTGCAGAGAAGGGTGACCCAGACTCATATGCCACCCTAACTAGTACACTTCTGGTGGAAAATGCGAGTCCACCAAAACCCACAAAAAACCCACTGTACTGCTATATAGATGACACCTGCAGGCATAAGGGCTATTGGGGTAGTAGACAGGTGAGTTCTGTAGGTTTTTGGGGGGTTTTGAAGGGCTCACCATATAATGTATGGGGGTTATGATGAGATGTGTACCTGGAACCATTAAAGTGAAGTTCACAGCAGTGCCCCTTAGGGTGCCCCACTGCTCTGCTGGCATGCCTGTGGGGCCAATCCATTAAAATTGCTGACCCCTCCCACATGCAAATGGCTTGTTTTGGATGTTTTAAATTTGAGCCATTTAAAAAAAGTTAGACAACTTGTGGGTTTGGGTTTGAAAATGGCTATTTCTTCCATCCAATATTTGGACGTCTTGTGGGAAATGTCAAAACTCAGATTTAGACGTTCTATCAAAAATGTCTGTCATTATAAATCAAATGGGTTGCTAAAAGTTATACCGGGTTTTACAAAGCCACAGCAGATGTTTTTACCTGGCCGGCCTGTGGTAGAAACCTCTACCATGACTTTGTAAATGAGCCCTTTATTTGGGAGAGATGCCTGTCCCTCTGGATTCCCTCAATTAACCACAGAGGATGGTTAGAAGAGATTAGGGCTTAATAGGCTGGTGTCTATTTTTATCACCCATATGAGGGAGGAATTATGGGCATGTCAGCTTTATTGTGGAGTTAAATGATAAAGAAAATATTCAACAATCAATAATGACCACATTATTCTATTCCCTCAAAATATTTGTTACTTTCAACTGTCTTGTCTTTGATGATAGCAATTTTAATATGAAAATATGATCAACCTTTAATCAGTTGAAACATAATTTAATATACAGTATATTTATTAAAAATTTTAACCACACTTCAGTTTGTCAACAGCACGGTATACAAAATATATAAAAACAAGAAACAAAAAGAACGCCATAAAAAATAGGAAAGCAAAAAAAAAAAAAAAAAAAAAGCAATAGAGAAAGGACAGATATGAAATAAAATTTAAAAATTAATTAAATCTAAGTAATCTAGATCTAAAAAGAAAATAATTTTGTTTAAATCTTGTTTAAATAGTTGCCGAAAAACAGGATCGCAATTTACCAAACTTCTCATAAAAATGCTAAACCAAAAAGATGCATCTTAACCATTGATCTAAATTTAAGATAACTCAGAACGAATAATAACGAATAAGAGAATTCCACAAGCGAGGAACTGCTGCAAAAAAGGCAATATGACTTAAGATATTAATAAATCTATAAAACAGATAAAAGGTGACTATAAAAAGGTGATAAAAATAGCAAATCCAAAATGTTCACAATGACTGATTTTTCTTGTCTGGAGTCCATAAGCAGTCTGCAAAAGTTACACATTTGAACTTCTGTAACATTTTTTCATTTTTTCACATAAAAGGATGGGGTTAGCACTGTTGTATTACAAATTGTATGCTCTAACAGAATTCCTTAAAATCCTCGTTATTTGTTTCAGGAGTCTTTAGTCACATTTTTTCAGAGATGGTCATGTATAAACTGATCAGGAACGTAAACAACAAAGCTGAAAAACCATGCCACAACGCAGCAAGCACAGATCAAGCGCTTTTTAGAAAAAGTGAAATTAATATAAATATTTTGCATCACAGAAAATGTGTTATTCCCATTAGATTTTATAAAGATTGCCCAAATTTGGATGCGGACCTTAGATAGGCGCACAAAATAATTAGCTAATGAGCTCCAATGATTTAACTATTGGAACTGAGGTTTACTTAATTGACATTAATTATGATCTGCCTGCAGATCTGGATGCGCGCTATTCAATAATAATGGGTGCCTAAATCAGATCGCGTGCAATTCAAAAGGGGTCTTGGCCATGGGAGGGGCAAGGGCAGGTCAGGGAGCTTGCAGGATTTAGGCACAGTGTTATAGAATAATGGAGATCAATAACCAAAAAAATCCAAAAACCATACCCAACTGTTCCACAGGAGAAGAGGGAAAACCAAAACAAAGATAACACTGTGGAACTGATGTTCTTGATGTAAAAGTTTATTGATACATAAAATCCAGCAGATAAAAAACTATAAAGGGCTATTCAGACGGTGCAGATCAAATGAAGTTAAAAAAGTTTTTTTAAAAAACCCCACAAAACAGTCTATAGTTGGTGTGGGCTCAACATGGTCCATGTTTTGGCTATTGTCGCCTTCTTCAGGGGTACAAGTTTTAAAAGCCAGTCTTAATTACGAGAGTCATTTCATAAATAATGCACAGGTTGGCAACACTGAGGGGTGGATGATGCAATTGAAGTAAACCTTGTTTCACTTTCACTTCAGTGCTTGAAGCAGCAGGGCGTGTGCTTAGGAGCTCTGTAGTGTACATAGTGTGGCTGTGACAAGTGTGGGAAATGGAGGCTGCAGGTGTCTCAGGTACTGTGTTGACGATCAGAGGTCGTACATTAAGATTGAAACTCTACGTGGCAAAAACCCGACAGAAATCCACAGTGCATTACGTGAAGTTTATGGTGAGTTAACAGAGGACCATAGTACAGTTTCTCGGTAGCCAACTCGTTTTCAGAGTGGTCGTGTGAGCATAGACGATGATGCAAAACCAGGAAGGCCGAAATCAACAACTGATGAATGATGTGTGAAACTCGTAGCTGATGCTCTTGAACAAGATCGTCGTGCGACATGCGAGGAACTTTCTGAAACCATAGGGATTCCACCAACATCAGTGTACCAAATTTTGACAAATGATTTAAAAAAAGAGAAAAATTTCTGCACGATGGGTCCCCCACTTCTTGACTGCTGAATAGCAGCAGAGATGCCTGAACAATGCAACCGTGTGAAACAAAGATTCGACACTGAAGGTCAGGCATTCTTGAATCGCATTGTTGCTATTGATGAAACGTGGGTCAGACACTTTAAGCAGGAGCTGAAATCACAGTTCAGTGAATGGAGAGCTACATCTTCCCGATGACCAAAAAAACTTTGACGAGCTCAATCGTCAAACAAATGATTTTTGCTTATGATCATGAAGGAATCATCATCACAAAGTTCCAAGTGGAAGAAGTTTCACAGCAGTGTA
Organism: Geotrypetes seraphini; assembly: GCF_902459505.1. NCBI lineage: Eukaryota > Metazoa > Chordata > Amphibia > Gymnophiona > Dermophiidae > Geotrypetes > Geotrypetes seraphini. The sequence continues at coordinate 478,749,705 of NC_047085.1, read as the reverse complement.
TTATTGTGATTTTTTTGCAAAAAATGCACAGAAAATGCACAAAACCTGACCTCAGTTACGTCTGGGAGGTGTTACCTCATGATCCCTACAGTCCAGATATGAGTCCATCAGACTTCGACCTTTTTCCAAAATTCAAACAACCTATGCGTGGACATTGTTTTGCATCTCTGGAAGAGATTTCTTCCGCCGTTACCTGAGCCATTCGGCAACTGAAAAAAAAACAGTGTCTTGGATGGAATAATGAAGCTTCCCGGATGTTGGGACTCGGTCATTGCAAAGCAGGGAAACTATATTGAAGGAATGCAAAGAAATACTTAAAAAAAAAAAACCCAAACATGTAAATTTTTTTTAAAAAGTGTGCGTTATTTATGAAATGATTCTTGTAAAACTTGGATCCAGAATGTCAAACTTCACCTGAATGCGCTGACTTCTTAATGCTCAGCAAAGCAAGATACACTGCGAAATAACAGAGATCCATGCCCAACTTACAGAAAACAGAAGGTAGTGTAAATGGAAGTCGATCAAAAGTAAAATTAGAAGCATACGGAAATGCTTAGCAGTTAAGCTTTAACATGAAGAAATGTAAAGTGATACAGCTGTGCATAAATCTAAAGGAGCTACTGTATATGCAATGGCAGCTGAGAGACTGATGTGCACAAACCAGAAGCGGGACCTTGGAGTGGGAGTGTCTAAGGATGTCAAGTAACTGGTAAACAATGCAATGAGGCAGTGGCCAAGGCAAGAAGGATGCTTATAGAGAGGAAAAACCAGCAGAAGGAAGTGTTACTGCATTTCGCTTTGGAGGACATTTCTTACCAAAGGATATAAAAAGATTCAAAGCCTTCAGAAAAAAGTGACTGAAATGAAATGGGATCTTTGCCAGAAGATGTATGAGATGAGACCTGACTCAGGGGCTTCAAGGTAAAATAACATTATTCGTCGATGACACCAAACTATGCAACATAGTAGGTAAAAGCACTTTGCCCGACAGTATGACGCAGGATTTACTCTTACTGGAACACTGATCCTCGACTAGGCAGCTAAGCTTCAATGCTAAAAAATGTAAGGTCATGCACCTTGGCAGTAGAAATCCGTGCAGAACTTACACCCTAAATGGTGAGACCTTAGCTAGGACTACAGCGGAACGAGATTTAGGAGTGATCATTAGTGAAGATATGAAAACTGCCAATCAAGTAGAGAAGGCTTCTTCCAAGGCTAGACAAAAGATGGGTTGTATCCGCAGAAGTTTCGTCAGCCGGAAGCCCGAAGTGATAATGCCATTGAACAGATCCATGGTGAGACCTCATCTGGAATATTGTGTACAATTCTGGAGGCCACATTACCAAAAAGATGTGCTGAGAGTTGAGTCGGTTCAACGAATGACCACCAGGATGGTCTCGGGACTCAAGGATCTCCCATATGAGGAAAGGCTGAGTAAATTGCAGCTATATTCACTCAAGGAACGTAGAGAGAGAAGAGATATGATTGAGACGTTTAAATATATCATGGGCCGTATCGAGGTGGAAGATGATATCTTCTTTTTTAAAGATCCCACGGCCACAAGAGGTCATCCGCTGGAAATCAAGGGCAGGAAATTTCATGGTGACATCAGGAAGTATTTCTTCACCGAAAGGGTGGTTGATCATTGGAATGAACTTCCACTGCAGGTGATTGAGGCCAGCAGTGTACCAGATTTTAAGAGAAGATGGGATAGGCATGTGGGATCTCTTGGGGGTGAAGTTGGGGGGTGGGTCATTAGAGTGGGCAGACTTGATGGGCCAAGGCCCTTTTCTGTCGTCATTTTCTATGTTTCTATATACTTCAAAGATATAAACCAGGGTCAGTGGTGTGTTCTGAAGAAATTCCGGGTGTGCTATGAGAGATTCCAGAATTTTACTTTATTTTTAAAATTTCTCTTCATAAGTATACTCTAGAATAGATGACATGTATGTCGCGTACACAAGTCTGTCAACGTTATGAGTGTATGTATGTAAGGATATGAGTGTATGGTTGTAAGGATACAACCACCCAGACAAGCATCATTCTTTGATGTGATTGGTCCTTGAAAACTAACGGCAAGTAATTTTTATTTTTTTATGCAGTAGTTATCCTAACTTGAGTAACAAAACAATCAAGACTTTGTTACAGTTTGGATCTTCTTATCTTTGCAAACTTGGGATTTTCAGCTCTGACAGAAATTAAATCCAAAAAAGAGAATGGCCGCAGATGGTGGATGATAGAAACATAGAAACATGATGGCAGATAAAGGCCAACTGGCCCATCCAGTCTGCCCATCCATTTTGTTTGTCGACTAATGAACAGCATTTTGAGTTAATTTGCACTCGAAATCAAGCACATCCATCGCATTGATTAGCAATTCTATTCTATCTAGTTTCCCCGTTGTTACAATTACCCATGCATAGCTTAAAGAAATTTAAATACATAATTCTCAAATTTAATTTTTTGTTGGTTTTGCAATTTTATAATTCCAATTATAACGTGCCAAGAAAAATGTTTACTCCGTTTACTGTGCTGGAGGTATAAAAAAGTTTGAGAGACACTGATATCAACAAACAAGCAAACCTTTCCTTTAATGTCAAATCCGTGTGCCAGATCTGTTATAAAATACTAGCATAAGCAGGCAATGACATGCCTAAATTTAGGCATGTCCGCTTTTACCATGTCCACAGAAGGCATGAACACATGCCCCTACCTGCAGAACCATGCATATACAACTGACACTATTCTACACTGGAATGACTGGAATACCTATAATCTGCCTATGCTCCTCCAATGAGAATGCCCCCTCTCCTTGCAGTTACACACGCCAATTTACAGAATAGCGTCTAAATGCACTTATGTTCACACCTGTTGTTTCTCCACCATTCAGGGGCATAATTTATTGAGAAGAGCACTTCAGCATAAAGCATCGTAACATAGTAACATAGTAGATGATGGCAGATAAAGACTTGAATGGTCCATCCAGTCTGCTCAACCTGATTCAATTTAAATTTAAAAAAAAAAAAATTCTTAGCTATTTCTGGGCAAGAATCCAAAGCTCTACCCAGTACTGTGCTTGGGCTCCAACTGCTGAAGTCTCCGTCAAAGCTCACTCCATCCCATCTACACCCTCCCAGCCATTGAAGCCCTCCGCAGCCCATCCTCAACCAATCCTTTTAAAAATCATTCTCTCTCATCTTCAGTATTTCAGCCGTAGCTTTTTCTCTTTCATGCACAAAACTGCTGCTCTTCTACCATGAGGGAATGAGAACCATCATAGCTGCTGATTTCCTAGTCTTCAGCGTGGGACTTTGAAGGGCAAAGCTGAACAAGTCAGAGCATCAGCAAACAATAGGAAACGTTCTCCATGGAGGGCATCATTACTGTACCTCAGCAGACGGTACTAAAAAGAACAAGACAGAGGCATGGAGTCCTCGGCTTATTTGCACAGAAAGCTCTTGGCTCACACTTGCAAATATATTTATTTGGCCAATACATGAAGTTTTGTTGGAAGCATGCCTAATACGAATGCAAGATTCCAATTCTATCAGGTATATAATGTCAAGCACAGATGCTTCTTTTCTTTCAAAAGATAAAATGCGTCTAACTACTACTTTTCATTTCTAGAGTGCTTGACAAGGCCTATCTACAGTTGTTATAAGTTTTATGAAAATATTCTGTATGGTTGGTAGGAACTCATAATGGCCAACTTGCTTCACTCAGGTCTTCCAGTCAACCATCTTTCTCCCCTTCAATCCATCCAAAATTCTGCTCCTTGACTTATATTCCACCAGAGCTACCATACTCACATTACTCCTCTCCTCAAGTCACTTCTTTGGCTTCCTATCCATTTCCGCATACAGTTCAAACTCTTATTGACTTACAAGTGCATTCACTCTGCAGCCCCCCTAATATTTCTCCTCACTCATCTCCTCCTATGCTCCCCCGTGAACTCCATTCATCAGTTAAGACCCTCTTGTCCGTACCCTTCTCCACCACTGCCAACTCCAGACTTCGTCCCTTCTATCTTGCTGTGCCGTATGCCTGGAACAGACTGCCTGGGTCAATATGTCAAGCTCTGTCTCTAGCAGTATTCAAATCCAAGCTAAAAGCCCACAATTATAGAAAATCAGCTATTTGGCCATGGAAAAAGTGTCCTAAGTGTACAGGAAACTCCTGTATAAGGGTGTGCTAAGGCCACTTTTTGCTGAAGCTTTGTGAAAGGGCCCCTAAAGGGTAGTGGAAAATCAAAAAGTCCTTCGAGCGCAAAAATTTTTTTAAATGAAAAGAATTCTAAATAGTGTGTAAATGTAAATGGCCAATACATGTACACAACAATTTTAGAAACCAAAGCCACAAGATGCATAGTTAGAAGGGGATGGGATTTGGGTGTTTCAATGACATAAATTGAGCAATACCCATCAGTGCTTTCACTTACCTCAGGTGAGGGGAAGCTTGTTATCTTTCCATCCAGTGGTACAGACAGTAGATCATCTCCAAAGATGTTCTTCATATGCTTGGCCATCACAATCTGTTGCTCCAGGCTACAATGGTTCTCCAAAGATACAATCACAGGGTATGGAGAAGCCTTAATCAAAATGAGATAACAGGAATAATAGTCTCAATCCTGTTCTTACATATCCCAGAAGACAACAGAGCTTCAAAATATTTGCATCGTTTCTTACTTTGAAAGCATAGGTCTTGATAGCTTTTATGGCATCACAGAAAAGAATCTTAGAAGTGAGGGTGTATCCATGATAAATTACAGGCTCTGAATTAGGACCATCCCAGCAATCCAGCTCTATACAACGACACCCTTTACAAAGAGCTCTGGCAAGAAAGAGTTAAGTGTTGGTTTAGTGAAAATGAGCCAGCATTCGAGACATTAAGCCTATTGCAGTTGGTTATAAAGGTTTGTAGTTAATTGACAATTACAGAATTCCAGCAATATTAATATTATTGTTTAGCAAAAATGGCCTCAGTAGGGAAGTGGCCATAAAAAAAGACTAAGGGGCTCATAATCAAAACTTTAAAATGTCCCAAAAACCAACCTAAGTTGGCATTTGGACGTCCTAATAGCAGAGACGTCCAAGTGCTGATAATCAAACACAACTTTCTGGACGTTCAGCAGCACTTCTAAGCTGCTGTGCATCCAGAGAGCAAAGGGGAGTGTTGGGAGGTGTGTTATGGGCGGGAATCAGGCGGGCTTCAACCTGGACGTACCCCAGCCATAATCAAAGCTATCCTAGAGGGAACTTAGATACTGGCAGTTAGACCTGTTTGAGTTGCTTCTAAGTTCCACAAAGGTGCCCAAACTGACAAGAAGACCAATGAAGTATTTAAGGCATGACCCTCCCCTCCTTACTCCCTCAGTGCTCATGACCCCCTCCCACCACCCAAAGAGAAAAAAAACCCACCCATAGGCTTCCCATCAGCTGATCGTGGCAGAAGGAATCCCCATCAGCTGAGCTGGTTTCGGAGATTTCTGGCTGCTCAGCTGATGGGTATTCCCCCTGCCAGGATCAGCTGCGCTGCAGAGCCTTACACCCCTCTCCCCATTATCCCCTGACATCCCAAACCAACCCCCACCTCCTCCTGACATTCCCCACATCCTCTTGACATTTCGGACCTCCCCTGACATGGCCTGACATCTCTGCCGCCTCCCCCACAACATGCCCCCAACATTCCTTTGCCCCCTCCCACATCCCCGGACCTGATCACATTATAAGTACTGTCATGACACAAGCTTTTATAGCCTTTCATTTCCTCAGTTAATAGACATTACTCTGAAGATCAGCTTCTGCAGTTATTACTTTCATGGCTCCTTACCCCTCTCCAGCCAGGGGTAAACTGAATATCTCTCTAAAGATCCTTATGTACAATGTGTGTCACATACTGAACAAGCAATCAAGGTGGAGAGGGACTCAGAGTACAAATCATGCAAGAAGCACAAAAAGGAAGCACAAAGGGCTTTCAAATTCCAGGTGATCAGACTTCAGTTTATTGATGGACCCGACACGGGCCATGTTTTGGCGTACACATCACTTGTACATGCACAGATAAACAGACAAGGATGGAACTAGGACAATGCCATGTATGATTTAGAGCACAGGTGTCAAAGTCGGTCCTCGAGGGCCGGAATCCAGTCGGGTTTTCAGGATTTCCGCAATGAATATGCCTGAGATCTATGTGCATGCACTGCTTTCAATGCATATTCATTGGGGAAATCCTGAAAACCCGACTGGATTACGGCCCTCGAGGAGGGACTTTGACACCCCTGATTTAGAGCATGGATTTAAACATAAATTTAGCAAGAGAGAACAGGGATCTTATAATATTATTAATATTTATTTATTCATTCATTTATTTAGCCTTTCCTCCCAAAGGAGCCCAGAATGGGTTACAAAGGTACATTCACAGTATAGAAGGACAAAATTATTGAAAGACATCTTTGGCAGACATAGCTTAGAAGAATTTGTGGCATTTGTAAAAGATATTACATGGCATAGTACAAATTTAGGACAGCATTCACTGTACTAACAGAACATAACATAATTGTACTAAAGTTTTAGGGCTCCTTTTATCAAGGCGCGCTACGGGGGTTAGCAAGTCAGACATTTCATCACGCGCTAACCCCCGCGGCAGCCTAAAATCCTAACGCCTCATCAATGGAGGCGTTAGGTACTAGCGCGGCAGGTGGTTTAATGCGCAGTATTCCGCACGTTAAATCGCTACCGCGCCTTTGTAAAAGGACCCCTTAATGTTGTAAGCGAGTACATGATTGGGTCGGCAGTTTAGGTCCCGTGAGTAGCATTGGTCATTTTGGAGCTCGTGAGTGGCAGTAGACATTAAGGAGCTGGATTTGTGAACAGGAAAGTTTTCACAGGCTTCCTGAAGATCCATAGATTGTCTAGCGATCTAATGGATGTGGGGTTGATATGCCAGAATCTGGGTATAAATTGTGAATAAGAGCGTTTGCGGGCTGTTTCAGTTTTGAGTGAACAACCAGGGGTAGTGTGAGCCATCTCTCTGATTGAGATCTCAGTGGTCTGTTTGGGATGTAAATTTGTAGTTTGATGTCATGTAGTTCGGTGTCAGCTTATGTAAGGTCTTGAAGGCTAGGACAAAGGCTTTAAAGACTCAGCGTTTTTGGATAGGTAACCAATGTATTGATGTAAGTGATGGGGTGACATGGTCTCGGAAGCCTAGGTTTTTCAGGAGACAAATCGCTGCATTTTGTACACCTTGGAGGTGGGAGAGGGTTTCTGTGGGTATGTGCATTGCTGGTAGTGCATTGCAATAGTTTAAGCGGGATAATACAAGCGCATGTAGTAGTTGGGCAAAATTGGTTTCTGAAAAGTAAGGACGGATGCACTTCAGTTGGCGGAGGTAGTAGAAGGATGAAGATACTACATTTGATACGTGATTTGAGAGTGATAGATTTGAGTCCAGGATCACTTCTTGGCTGCGGACGTTATTAAGACGGGTATAGAGAGGGCTTTGCTCAGATGGGGGATTACATCAAGGAATTGCGGTCTGGATGGGAATGTCTGGCAGGAGTAGAAATGCAGTGGGCAAAACTGAAAGGAGTTATTGTAAGGATGACAAACCTTTTTATGAGGCAAGTAAGTAAGAAGAAAAGAAGGCCACTTTGGTTCTCAAAAGTAGTCGCTGAGAAGGTAAAGAATAAGAGGTTAGCTTTCATAAACTACAAAGATCACAGAAAGAAGAAGACAGGCAAAAATATCTGAAAAACTTAAGAAAGGCTGGTCGAGTAGTCAGGATACAAATGGAAGAAATAATAGCTGACTAGGTAAAATGGGGAGACAAGACTTTTTTAGATATATTAATATAGAAAGAATAATATAGAATACATAATGTAAGCAGACCTTGTTTTTCATTTTTTGTTTTTCCTCCCTCCCCCTTCCCTCAAAAAGTAATGCGATTCTTATGTCTCCATAAGCAAAGAGATCAAAATCAAACAAAGTAATTACAAATTTACCAATCTACTCCAGGCAATCAGTGTCAGTGATAAAGGGAGTGCTTTTAAAGCAGAAAATGGTGACGTTTCTGGAATCCAGCAGATTACAGGACCAGAAGAAACAGGATTCACTAGAGGTAGGTCTTGTTAGACAAATCTGATCAATTTCTTTAACTAGGTGACCAGAGAAGTGGATAGAGGGAGTGTGTTAGATGTGGTACATTTAGATTTTAGCAAAGCCTTTGAAAGTGTTCCACAAAGATGTCTAATAAATAAACTGATTGCGGATTGACCCCAAAGTGATGGGCTGGGTTGGGAACTGGTTAAATGGAAGATAACAGAGGGTAGTGGTCAATGGAGATTGTTCTGAGGAAAGGGATGTTGCCAGTGGTGTGCCTCAAGGTTCTGTTCTTGGGCCTGTTCTTTTTAACATTTTTATAAGCAATATTGTTGAAGGGCTGTCATGTAAGATTTGCCTCTTTGCGGATGATACCAAAATCTGCAATAGAGTAGACATCCTGGATGGTGTAAATTACATGAAGAAAGACCTAGTGAATCTTGAAGAATGGTCTGAAATTTGGTAGCTAAAATTTAATACTAAGAAATACAAGGTCATGCATTTGAGCTGCAAAAACTCGAGGAAACGGTACAGTTTAGAGGGTGAAGAACTTATGTGCACAATGAAAGAGCGGGACTTGGGTGTAATTGTATATGATGATTTTAAGGTGGCCAAAGAGGTTGAAAAGCTGATGGTGAAATCAAGAAGGATGCTAGGATGCATAGGGAGAGGTTTGGCCAGTAGGAAAAAGGAGGTATTGATGCCCCTATATAAGACTTTGGTGAGACCTCATTTAGAATATTGTGTCCAATCCTGGAGACTGCACCTTCAAAGAGATATAAAAAGGATGGTTGGACCACAGGAAGGCTACTAAAATGGTGCGTGGTCTTCATCATAAAGTGTATAGGGACAGTCTTAAAGATCTCAATATGTATACTTTACTTTGGAGGAAAGGCAGGAAAGGGGAGATATGTTAGAGACGTTTAAATACCTACATGAAGTAAATGCACATAAGTCGAGTCTCTTTCATTTGAATGGAAGCTTTGGAATGAGAGGGCATAGGATGAAGATAAAGGTGATATGTGCTCTAATCCTATTACATGCTCAGGGGGAAATTCTATAAATGGTGCCTTAACTTAGGCACCAATAGACACCTACCAGACCCTAAGTTATGAGGGAAACACCATTTTAAACGGTATTTAAGTTAAAATTCAAAGCGTTTAACTGCGCCTAAACAAACTGCATCAGAATTGGGCCTTTGATCCAAGATGGCCATTGCTGACTGATGCTGGAAAGACGCCTTGGGACTCATACAGCTAAAATAGCAATCTTCCTTGTTTGCTTGATTGTGCTCTGGAGTTTGCATAGAGCCGATTACCTGTCATGCCGAAGAGAAGAGGCAGAAGTGCTGCTGGAGCCTCGCGGCGCTCTGGTGCTCCTCCACTTGGCACTATTGATGAGTTCCTGAGGCACTTACAGAATGACCCGCAAATGTCGGAGTCTCACCTGCAAGAGCTGCTGGCAGTAAGCAGAGCCGATGCGGATCTCCATGGGCTGGATACAACTTTGAGCCCCGACCTTAGAGCTCCACCTCCACAGCCTCAGTGTTCCAGCTCACCACGGGGTTGAGAAGCGACAAGGGAAGACATGTCTCTCTCCCAGGAGGCTGAGAGTGGATTTGGTCTCTCCTTTGTTAAAGAAGAGTTTGGAGAAACCTGAGCAATTAACAACGGAGGCAGTTGAGCAACCTCAAGCAGGAGATCAGCAAGCCATGGAATTTGGTGGTGGGCAAGTAGCTACTACTCATTTACAATCTTTCCTGATACAAAAGCCACCGGAAGTGGCACTTGATTCCCTTTGGGATTTAATAGTAAAACTGGGAAAATCTTTAATTCCTCAAATCAAGGTTTTGGAGGTTAAAGTAAATGAACAAAAGGAGGAAATAAGAGAACTAAAACAAGAAATGAGCTCTGTTAAATCCCACACTGATAAACTGGATAAAGATCTGATAGAAATTTGTCATGTTCAAAATTCATTAATTAGAGACAATCTGTACCTAAGAAGAAAATCTGAAACATTACAGAATAATTCTCACAATAATAACTTTAGTTTCATAAATCTTGGGGATAGCAAAAGAATCAGTTTCTCCTGTTATACAAGTCTATTATCTACTGACTAAGCCCCAACAACCAGAACAAGTAGAAGATCAATTAAATGTTACTGATATCCTGGAGATATCTGATAGAGAAATAGCTCAATCTTCTACTCTGCTGGCATCAGTAGCATTAATGTCAGATAAAATATGGATTTTGAAGCTATTCTTAAAAAGAGAGACAAAAAGAATTCCTGGGTTTTCGGATGTAAATATTCCCTCACGTTCTCGTGAAACTCAGAAGCATAGAAGACAATTTTTACTCCTGAAACCAGGAGTCACTTCAATTGGTGGGACTTTTTTCCTAAAGTATCCTTGTAAATGTCTAGTTAATTTTTGATCTGTTAAATATGTGTTTTATGAACTCGAACAATTGACAGCTTTCTTATCTTCAAAACATCTTGAGGGGAGTAAAAATTAGATCCCAGCTGTAAATTAGGTCTTTCTTTCAGTATTTCAGTCAACCTTGTTTTCCTACATTAAGTTTTTCTTAATATAGAATACAGTGTTCGCCCGCAAATTCACGGTTTGCGAATTGCAGACTCACTAATTTGTGGGATGCTCTACCACCTCTTCCTACACTAAAGCCAGGCTACATCAGTCAGGAGCTGCGTGTCAAAGCAGCTCCTGATTGGTGTAGCCTGACTTTAGTAACAGGAAAAGGTGGTCGTAGCATACCGCGAGTTATTTCCTACCTCAGCTGCCCTCTCTTGCCTTTTGACAGGCGAAAACCCATATTCGCGGTTTTTCGAAATTCACGGGGATTCTTGGAACGGAACCCCCACGAATTTCGGGGGAGTACTGCAATCTGCTTTATTATTATTCATGGATCCTATTATTGTGGACTTTAGAAGGATAAGTCGATATCTTAGTTGGATTTTTGGTTTTCTTTGTTTAAAAATTTGTTGATGACTATTTCCATTATTTCTGTACAAGAGTTAATGCTTGGATAATTATTGTAAATCTTATTAAAAAAAAAAAAAAAGAATTGGGCCTCCGGAGGAACCTACTGTCGCCTAACGTCTCTATAGGCACACACTAGCTTCTGATAACTTCCTCTTAGATTGGGGAGGAGCAACAAGTTCTAAAAACCCACAATTTTTGATCCCAGCATTAGCAATGCTTTGCTGTATATAGCACAAAAAAAGCATCACACATATGGTAATTGATTTAGTTTAATTAATTTTTTATCATTTCATTTTGTTTGAAAGTTGGGTTGGGTCAGTATTTTTCTGAGCAATCATATAAAATATATGAGTGATTGCTCATATGCTCTGCTTAGAGGGAATATAGTTCATTACCTTATGTACGCTTCAGTGCTGCTTGGCCCTCTCAGCTGGTCTTCCAGGAGGTAGGTATTGTGAGACGAAGAAATGAAATAGTGACTGAGAGGCTGAGACATGTCCTGGTAAACCTGTCTGTGCTTTAAGCTGAATATATTCCCATCGTCAGAAAGCAAATACATCAGAAAACCATCTTTCGTCATCTCATGTTTTTTCTTAGCTGCAAAAGAAAAAAATTGATAAGACCCGAGGGACTTAAGTGCCCCAAATTTCTAAATTATAGGTTGAGAAATAGTCAAAATTATTTAAAATTATGCAAAAATAAATAATTCTGTTTTTTATACAACTTTACATAAAAATATCATAGAACTTGCTTACAAACTGAGGAGTCTTTTTATTAACATAAGAACATAAGAATTGGCGCTGTTGGGTCAGACCAGTGGTCCATTGGGCCTAGCAGTCCGCTCACGTGGCGGCCCTCTGGTCAAACACCAGCGCCCTAACTGAGACCAGCCCTACCAGCGTACGTTCCGGTTCAGCAGGAACTTGTCTAACTTTGTCTTGAATCCCTGGAGGGCGTTTTCCCCTATGACTGTCTCCGGAAGAGCGTTCCAGTTTTCTACCACTCTCTGGGTGAAGATTAGTGCACGCTAAATGTTAAGCTATCCATTATATTCCTGCAGGCATCTTAGCATTTAACATACGCTAATCTTTAGCACGCGCTAAATCGGTTAGCGTGCCTGATGCAGATATTTTTGTGACAGCTACGAGTATATTCCTGAAGCCTCAAGTCACTTACTAACTGAGCATGTGCCTGCTGCTAAAGCAGCTCCATCTCTTATGAATAGTGCCAAGCTTTGCTAGTCCTTATTCATAATTTATCAAAAGTTCAGTGTTCACTAAACTCTGTCAAATATTGGAGTAGTTTTCAACGTGCAGACTTAGAGGTCCATTTCCCCACATCCACTGTGTCACATTAGGATAAAAACTTCTATTACTCATGAACTCAGCAGAAGGCATAATTGCTGGTGTGCCGAGAATGGCTCATATAACACCGATTTTGAAACAGCTAATCTTAATTCTCCAACAGTGGAACTCTCACACCTGATACATGAGTGTTGTTAAGATATCCGGGGTATTTCTGGGGTTGGAAAAAGATGACATATGTGTAGTAAATTACACAGAAAAAGAGTAATTCTGTAACTGGTCAACTCCATTAGGTGCTCTGAGGGCGGGAAGTAGAAGCCTATTCTATAATGGAACTTGGGCACTCAGGTTCCATATAGACTATTAATGGAACCCTTCCCAGTGCCTATAACACTAAAGTGCTCACTGGTTGCCAATTCAACAAAGAGTACAATATAAAATTCTGTCAATAATATATCAGGTACTGTATCATGTATCTCTGTTTGCGATCTCAGTGGTCTGTTTGGGATGTAAATTTGTAGCTAGAAATGTATCATCCAAGAAGGAGTTTAGGGTCAGAAACAGGTATGAATTTAAACTGGAACAGTGACAGGATGCTCACTCATTCTAGGATTGTCGATGTGAAACTCTGGAATGCTCTGCCAGGATCTTTGCGCTCATGTGCAGCTAGATTAGGCTTTAAGAACTTGTTGACGACACAATTGTTTGTGAATGCTTTTATGTGATGCAATATATTTGTATCTAGACAACTGACCTGTACAATTCTTTCTCGTCAATACCGATTCCCTTGAATTGTTAACCTCTATCTTTCACCTCTGTTAAGTTCATTCAACTTGTACCATCTTTTAACCTTTGTAAACCGCATAGAACTTCTCGGTCCTGTGGTATATAAGCTGTTATTATTATTATATTTGAAGAGGTGTCGGAAGATAAGAAGGGAGGCGCTGTGATGATTTAAAGCTCCTTTTACTAAGCTGCAGTAGCGTTTTTAGCGCACGCTAAACTCCACGCTATGCGGAAAAACTAACACCAGCTCAATGGAGGCGATAGCATCTAGCGTGCGTGGCATTGTAGCGTGCGCTAAAACCGCTAGCGCACCTCAGTAAAAGGAGCCCTTAGTGATTCAGGAATTGATTGTTGATGCCTTTGGAACGACACACAGAATTAGGCTGTTTTGATGAATATGTATGTATTTTTAGACTTTTATCTATGTTTTTATGTAAACCGCGTAGGTTTTATGCAGTATAAAATTTTTAAAAGAAACATATTGACAAATCTTTCACTGTAACCATGTTAAGTTTATTCTGTAAACTGCATATTATGTATATTGGTATTAGATTCCTAGTATGAGTCACATTAGGATAAAAAAAAAAACTTGCAATGTAATTATGTCAACCTGTAATCCATTCTGAGCTTTTTGGGGAGAATGGGATAGAAAACAAATGAAATAAAGACATGACCTCATTACATGCTGACTAGTGAAAACATCTTATGTACACAGAAAAAATTATAGGGGGACTGAGTCAGAACCAGAACACCGACACAGCAGAGGGACGGTGAAGGAGGTTACGGAGGGAATTGAAGAAAGTGAAAGAAGAAAGATAAAAGAGCAGAATGAATAGGAATATAGAAAAGTTTGAGAAAGAATATCTTTTTTTTTTTTTTTCCAAAATCTTTATTCATTTTTCATCTTACAACAAGTGCATAAATATTAAACATTTGACCATATAAATACATCACTTGAAATTCTATCTAATAACTAAGGGCTCCTTTTACAAAGGTGCGTTAGGGCCTTAACGCGTGCTAAATTGCCGCATGCGCTAGACCTTAACACCAGCTGGCGTTATTCTAGAAGCGTACCACGTGGTTTAGCGTGCGGCAATTTTGTGCGTGCGCTAAAAATGCTAGCGCACCTTAGTAAAAGGAGCCCCAAGATATAATAGCATATCGGTCCAATGTACAAGTGTAATGGTAGCAGAAACAATGGTTAACTGCGCCAGAAATTATGAAGTGGCAGGAAGTACGAGGGTGAGACAGTGATGAGAGCTGACATATTGTTGGTCAGTGATAAAGATTACCTTCTTCACTGGGCTCATACTTCTCAATGAGAGAAACTGCACATTCAGAGGTAATATCTTCTTCCCGCTGTTCTTCTTTTAGAAACTTCACAAGGTTTTCTACAGTTATAAGTCCATCGCTAGCTTCAAATGTTGAAAATATGACCTGTATTTCTTCTCTCTCGGTCAGTAATTTGTAAAATTCTTCAATCTCATCATCTTCTAGCGATTGGGTTTTCGATCTATCACATTTCTGTAAACGTGGCCAAAAGAACATTAGTTACTGAAAAGGCAACTTACACCAGTATTAAAATCAAGGAATACACTGTGTAGGCCAATAAAGAGCTATCAGAGAGTTTTAGACAAGGAGGTGTCACAGGTCGACATACAGAAGACCCTCCCCCAATCTAGGAGGAAGCTATCTGAAGCTAGTGTGTTCCTGTTTTGGAACAGAAATCCCTCCACGAAAACGATCAGCCTGTGCGACACCCACTAGCGGACGAACCTGGGGTGAGCTAGCTCCCGATTCTGGAGCCCCCAATCTGTCCTGCAGGCTGTCCAGGGGACTTACTGCCTCGCAGGGAACCCCCCAGAAGAAGACATTCTCTAATAGTCTGCGAACTCCCGCCGCAAGGATGTCCCCACAGGGAATCTCCACAGCATGAGGGCAAACCTGAGAAAGAAATACCGAAAACATTACTGAAACTAGCAAAAGAAAACACGAGCAAAAGACATAAGCTCCTACAGGCTTGGCATGTAGAAAGGAAGACTGGAATCTACTGGGCATGCTCCAGGATACACTAGCAGAGGGAGGAGTTATGTGAAGCTTTCGACAGTGTCTGGCAGCTAGGGATGCAAAAAATCTACTCATCCCGTAATAAAGTGGGATTGTACAAGAAGTGCGAATTCGATAACAGCATCTGTGCCTATGTTGGCACTGGTATTCCTAATGTTAGGTGCAATAATTTATGTCGGGTGTAAATGGGCAAGCACTACTAGCCCAATAAGATGGATAGTAAAATCAAATGAAACACTTCAAATATACAAAAATATCTCTCAATGTCACACAATATAGTCACAATTAATTGGAGAGGAATAGGATCTCAGAAACCTGCTTGATGTTCTCAACCGTTAAATCAAGACTTATATGGTTCCAAGTCTCTATCATGGATCCTAAAAAGCCTCTCCTACTATATTGTAATCATTTATGCCAGGTGTAAATGGGCAAGCCTAAGTGTTCCATGCAATGTGCATAACTGATGATGTGGATCAATCCTCTACTGTAAAACATCAGAAAAATTCAATTGTTAAAAGCAAATCAACTGTTCAATTTGAGTTCAATCAAACTGATTGGAATATAGTGTATTAATTCTCTAAAAATAACCTAGTGAATTAGGGATGGGTCAAAAAACTGTTGGTGAAATTTTTATTTTAAAAAAAATCTGTTTCTGATAACATTTTTTAATGTGAAGGATGGGTCAAAACATTGTAATGATACGAGTCAAATGGAAGAAGCAGAAAACCCCACAGATACACAAATGAAGCAAACAGCGGAATGGATGGAAACCCAAGGGCAGAAAATGGTGTCTCAATGTGGAGTGACTTCATTGCATCTATATCACAACAATTCGTCACGAATCATGTTTCAGCCATAAGGCCTGCATCAGAAGTCCCTATACTCAGTTGTCAAATTTCACTATGATTACAATTTGATGGAGGAAAATGGACCATACCAAAAATAACTAGTGCTTGAGAGAAACCCTCTCACACTGGAAAAATAGCTATGCAGGAGAGTATATTACATTTCAGTCTACCCCCACCTCAGTAGCAGTTGGTTGAACTGATTATAAGGATCCTGGTCTTCACATCTATATCTATGTCCACATATGGGTGCTGTGGGTGCTTGAGCACCCCCGATATTGAGAAAACTCTCTTACTCTGACCAGGGGATATTCAGTTTTGTTGAGTTTAGCACTCCCAATCATTTTGAAAAGTTGGCTCCTGTGTATGTTCAAAGGGAATCATTTAGTAAGTAGCTATCCTGCTCCATTCCTTCAAATCAGATAAGGAAGCCTGTGGTGACTATCAGCAATGCTCTTTGATTGGTCACTAGGAGAAGACTCATTGGATTAATCAAAAATGCCTTAACTGTATACACAATTACACATCTGCATACAGTTTTTTAAAATTTAGTTTTGGATTTAATACAGTATTCCAAATGTTCTGCAATGTACTTGTATCAATATAGAATCAGATGAACTCTAAACATACCGTATTACAAGCTATCTGTTACAGCTTTTCTTACCTCAAAGATCTGTTTAGCATAGATCTCATCTGTGTAAACATTCACTTCCTTTAGAAAGTCCTTGAGTTCTTTAAAGCTCATCTTGTTATCTTTATTTTTATCAGCTTTTCGCAAGCATGAATGAATCCAACTGCACTCAGCTTTAAGGAAAGTACTCCAAAAAGAAAATAAACTTAGGTCTTGTTAAAATATTATGGTAGGGCTACACATTTTACAATAACAAATAAAGGTACATTGCCTCAACACTTCCAGAGAATCAAGCACTCAGTTTAAATATTGTCCCATTAAGGGGCGTAGTTATCAACATGGGCTACCATGAAGTCATGTTATTTTACCGCTAACTCATGTTAATTTAGAACAGATCCTACATTATGCAATGAGACCCAGTTACTAATAACTGATGATAGTAAAATAACACATCTTAATGGTAGCCCACATTGATAATTTCCCCCCTTTATACTTTTACTGTAGGCATGCATCTTCCACATGTAGAGAGAGTGCGAGAGAAATGATTCAACCAATCTCATTGACTGAATAAGTATTGTATTGCATTCTATCCACCCAATATTCAGTGGCATTTAGCTGGTCGACAATGGCTAAATAATCCTAAGCTGGATAAATGCTGATATTCAGCAGAAGATAGCCAGCAATCTCCCACTGAATATCCCAGTAAATGGGATATTCATTGGTTCACAGCTAGGTTTAACAGCCAGATAGACCTACCTAAAAAGCAGGATCCAAAACACTGCAGCTAGGTTGATCTTCGCAAAAAGCAAATTCGATCATGTTTCCTCGCTTCTGTCAAAACTTCACTGGCTTCTGGTGATTTCTAGGATTCACTTTAAATGTACCTGCCTAATTTTCAAGATCCTACATGGCATTCTTCCTCCCCTAATCCCACTATCCTGGAATTCTTCGAGACCTGACACTACCAGATACACCCACATACTCAAACTATCTTTCCCCTCGTTAAAAGGTGTCATGTATGCAGGTAAATTAGGGAAATCCCTTTTCTTCAAATTCACAGAGCTTTGGAATAACCTCCCTGCCCTGCTGCGGAACCTAGGCTCATTCCAATTATTCCGAAAGCATCTGAAAACCAGGCTTTTCTCCAAAACGTAAAGCTATCTATTTAAAATGTAAAGCTAGCTATCCTCTTCATAACCTCTAATTTCTTATATCCTTCCCTCATTTATTGAATTACCTGTAAATCATGTCGAGCTCTATCATTATGGAGATGATGCTGTATACAAAATTAAGGTTTAGTTTATCTTTGACTACTATGCCTTATCCAGCCAGCTGATGAATATCAGCTTGGCTGGCTAAGTGTTTGGCAGTTGGATTGAATCCATAAATTCAATGCGCCCCCAAAAAAGGATCTGGGTATCGTTGTAGACAATACAATGAAACCTTCTGTCCAATGTGCGGCGACAGCCAAAAAAGCAAACAAAATTCTAGGAATTATTAAAAAAGGGATGGTTAACAAGACAAAAAATGTTATAATGCTACTGTATCGCTCCACGGTACGACCTCACCTGGAGTATTGCGTTCAATTCTGGTCTCCTTAACTCAAGAAAGATATAGCGGCACTAGAAAAAGTTCAAAGAAGAGCAACCAAGATGATAAAGGGGATGGAATTTCCCTTATATGAGGAAAGATTAAAA